>NC_073303.1:258458345-258818372 GCF_027595985.1 Sorex araneus
AAAGTAGCTTTCTTCCTACCCCTTGGGCCAGTCTTAATTAGATCCTTCTGAAACTGGTAATTGACCTTTACCAGAAGATTTCCTTCTATGTTCTTAAGTCTTCTCACTTTGTTCATCCTCACTTAATTTGTTTACACCCTCAGAGTTATCAAGCACATTAATTCAAAAGCATATGAATTAGGTATTATGGGCATAGATACTGGAATATAGTCTGGAGAAAAGCAGAAAAAAATGATTATTTTCAATATGCCTTTCATGATGGGAAGATGGAAACATGATGGGTAGAATATAATATCGTAGATAGTAATATATTTTCAAAAAGTTAAAGCAGAAAAGTTAAATAAAAATTTAAGATGAAAACAGGTGTTAGAATGGAACATGGTTTTTGTTGGTTTGTTTGTTCTTTTAAGCAGTGGGTCATACTCCCAGAAGTGCCTGGGAGTGTTGGGGGTAACCAGGGAGTTCACTGGGTGTAGACACCAAGGCACTAGTCCACTTTGGATGCCTGACAGAGTGTATCTTTGACCCAAAATGAGCCGTATCACTTTCTTCAACTTTGCTTCTACCACCACCAATGAGTTGCTCAAGTGAGGAATGTAAATCCTATCCTTGAACCCTTCTCCATTTTTTCCATATCTAATAGGTCATGGAGTTTAACTATTACTATCCTAAATCAGACCAGTGCCACTCTTCCCCTAGATTCCTACAGTAGATGGATGTCTTACAACCTTTACTGCCACTTTCGTGTGAAAGTCCCTGTCATCCCTATTCTTCCTCTGAACAGTGACCCCCCACGAACCTCTGCCCAGCTTTCCAGTGACATCATGTACCATCTTTAGCTTGTCCTCCAGCGTCACTGTTCTTCCTTTGTTCTTCATTTATGCCATCTCTATTGGCACGAGATGTTCTTATATCACATTTCATCTTTCTGGAACTTTCTTCCCTTACCTCTTCATCAGGATAACCGATCTTTCCAATCTCAGTTGAAGCCACTTCATACCAACAATTTTACTTAAATCCTCAAGCTATGTTATTTCCTTCAAATATAGAGTTGGAGATTTCCAATTTCCCCACTTCCCAGTCCATGCTACATGTGCTTTTACTTTTAAACCAAGTTCTTTTCTGGTGTTGAAGTATGAACTCTGAGGGGATAAGGATCATGTCTGTCTGCTCTTCACATCATCTGAGTGCCTGTTGAATAATGTTTGACATAGAGTAAGTGCTAGTATGTACTTACTGGATTTAGGTGTGGAAGATACTGTTGCAGAGGCTAACAACAGATGAACATGCAGGTTCCCCCCTGGCATTTCCATGCTTTTTTATTCAGAAATAATTGTGAAGTTTATCTTGTAAGAGTACTTACATTTTACATTCTCATTTTACTGCAGGAATCATAGCGCTCTCCAGCAGGGCCTTCCCTCTGCATATTATTGTTCCAATTTGCATTTTCTGGGCAGCACTATCAGCAAAGTCTTCCAGAGAGGTGACTTAGGTTGAATATGCTGTGTAATAGAGATACATTACAGGCACAAGTTGGTCTCATAGTTTGCAAATAGTAGGAATATCTCTTTAATTATATTAGTTACTGTTATTGGTAGGAGTCCCTTCTGGCATGTGATAGCATAAAAATGGATATTCTTGCCATTTCTCATCTAGATTACTACTTTTTCTTTTTTTTGCTTTTTTGGGTCACACCAGGCGATGCACAGGGGTTACTCCTGGCTCATACACTCAGGAATTACTCCTAGCAGTGCTCGGGGAACTATATGGGATGCTGGAAATCGAACCCCGGTCAGCCGTGTGCAAGACAAATGCCCTACCCACTGTGCTGTCGCTCCAGCCCCTAGATTACTACTTTTATCTTTAATGTATACCTTTCTTAATATTACCTCAACTCCCTTGAAATGTCCTTTCCCATCTTCTAGAGAAATTTATGATAATTACATCAAATTTATGCGAACTCAGTATTTATAGACTAAGGAATAATAGTGCCTTCCTGGCCATTCATTAGAGCATCGTCATTAAAAATAGTAATAATTATTAATCACATGTCAAACATTGTACATTTGTTTACAAAATTAACCATTATGTAGAGAAGTTACTATTCCTATTTTTTATTTTTAGAGAGACTGAGGCTCAGAGAGGTTAAGAGACCTGTCCAAGCCACAGAGTTCCTAAGTAGTCAAGCTGGGATTTGACTCCAACGTTGGTCCCCAGTTCTTTTGAAATCCTGTCTGCACTATGCTGTTGTTTTAGTTGAGTTTTAAATTATCTTTGTTTGTGTTCCTCATCCTTCTCCCCCCTTAGTTTTCAGTGTACAGTAGGGCTTCAATAAATATGTGTCTTACCACTCTTGCTTAGTATTACTATCACTTACTATTGTCATTAGTACTAAGTAGATGAGAGTCTTTGTGTTATTGTTCTGTTGGAAGCCCAAGTGAGAGGGAGCAGGTAGTACAAGAGATCCCACCTGAGTATCTGGTCAGCAAGGAAACTGCTTTCAGGAATTTTGAAGAGGAAGAGTTTTGGGGATGTGGTGACATAGAGTGGGGAGAGCTGGGCTTGGCTTCCCCTGGGTTCCTGCTGAGAAGTCACTCCCTGCTGTGCCCAGGAGTCCAGAATATCCCAGCGGACCCCCTCCCCCCCCGTGCAAGGCAAGGGTCCTAACCCCCTCCATTTTCTCCCCTCTTCTTAAAATACCCCTTTTCTAGGATTTTGCTAGCTGGTTACTTGGGTGTAAAGTGCTTTTAAGAAACGAAATCTCTGGGTGTGAAGCTAATAATAATCTAAACTTTGTTTTCCCGTCAGTATAGTTACGGGGGGGGGGGGTTGTTGAGAGTGAAGAGTGGAGAGGGAAACATCAGCTATTTTGCTCGCCGTCACCCTGACTCCTGTCACCGTGTCCCGTGAGGTCCCGAGCCCTCGGTCTTCACTGATGCGCGGTCCCCTCCTTCTCTCTGCCGGGTCCCGCGGCTGTCGGGAGCCTCGGCGCGGCCGCGCCGCCCACCTGTCTAACCCAGAAACCCCCTGCTCGGTGGAGGCACCGCGCGCGCGCTCTGCCCGCTTTCCCCGCGCCGGAGCCGGCGGCGATGCCCACAGCCCCCGCCGCCCCCGCGCCCCGGAGTCACCCCCCTCCCCAGGCCACCCCGCGATGGCCCTCGGGCCGGCGGGGCAGGAGGCAAGTGGGTCGGGACTGCAGCCCAGACCCGGCCCGCAGGAGTCCGGGAGCCGGCGAGCCCGCAGCGCCTCGCGGGGTCCCCTTCTCTCCCCGCGCCCCCTCGCCGGGACCAGTGTGGACGCGTGCCCGGGGCGGCTGTGCCGAGTCGTGCCCCGGGGCCGCCCGCAGCCTCCCGGGTGACCTTGGGCCGGTGCCCGAGTTCCCGCGCGCTGGTTTCCCACCGTCCCCGGAGCGGGGACCGAGTTCCGACCCCCGGGGCGGGGGAGGGGGGGTGAGAGTCGTCGACTGCCGCCCTCCCCGCGCGCAGTGGGCGCCCAGTTTCAAACAATGGTCGGGAGCGGCCGCTGGGCGAAGTTGGGGACGCCCGGGCTCAGCCCCGGCTCTCCCCGCACCCGCGCCCCCCGCGCCCCGCACGTCCTCGCCTCGGGCGCGGGGGGGCGAACCGTCCCCGCGGGGGGCGAGACGCCCCCACCCGCTTCCCCCCCCCACGCCCCTGCCGCCGACACGCAGGGAAGAGGACGCGGAGGCCGGCGCGGGGACGCGGGGGGACGCGGTGGCCGCAGCCCCCGCCACTCCCGTGCGCGGGGCCCCTTCCTCCCCCGGCGGCCTGCGGGGACGGCCCGGGCGCGGCGAGCTGCCAGGCGGAGCCCGCGGCCGCCCCGGGCGCCGGGCGGGAGTGGGCGAGGTAAGGAGTGGCGTGGGGGGGGCGTGGGGGCGGCCACCTGCCCGGCCCCGCGCCTCCGTCCCGCTCCCCCGCGGCCCCGGCGCCGCACCGCGCCCTCCTCCCCGGCGCTCTCCCCGCGCACAAGCCCGAACCCCGGAGGCACGGCGCTGCCCGCCACCCCCCGCCCCTCCCCACCGCCGGCTATAAATAGTCGGGACTCTCGGGTCAGGCACGTCACACCGCCACGAGCCGGGACCCCAAGGTTCTCTTCTCTGGGGACAGGGGGCGGGGGGGGGGCGAGGAGGAGGGAAGAGCGAAGGAGTAGTGAGGACGAGCTCGCGCCCGCGAGCCCGGGAAAGACCGGGCATTTTGTGATTTTTATCTTGCTTCCTTAAAAAAAGATCGCCGTGCCGTTCTATTCTCCGAAGCCGCCCCCCTCCGCCCCGTACAGCGGTGCGCTCAGCCCTCCTTCCATTGGCTTCCTTCTCCCCCCACCCCGCCACCCCCTCTCCCAGCACCCCAGGCTCGTCCCAGGCAGGGGATGCTGTTTGCCCAGGAAATAAAGTTCCAACTCCGCTCCTCCCTGCTCGGTCACCCGGACCGAAGTGGGCTCCCAGGCACCCCACTCCGGCCATCCCCTAAATTCTTCATCGGGCTTTGACATCTTTAAGAGGAAGCACATATTCGGGCGCGCGCGCGAGAGAGGGCACACACACACACACACACACACACACACACACACACACACACACACACCCCACACGCACACACACGCACACGCACGCAAAGGCACGCACACCCCACAACCTGCGAGGTGCAAAACTGCCTCCTGCAACTACCAAAACTTACCAGCCGCTCTTGTTTTTCTCTTAAAGAAAAGACTACAAAGGTTTTACTCTAGATGCTCCTGTGTGGGTGACCTTTCTCCGTTATTGGAATTTGTGTGTGTGTGTATATATATATATATGTGCATCGCTCATATATATATTTTTTCCCTTTTTCCCCTTTAATTTTTTTTTTTCTTAACAAGAAAATCTGCTGGGTCCCTGGCAGCCGCCGCTGCCCCTTTGATGTTTTGGTACGCCGTGCGCATGCGCCTCCCATTAGAATTACCGCACTGGGCAGACTAAGTTGGATCTCCTCTCTTCCGCGAAACCTCAATCCGGGCAAAAACTAAAGGGATGTGGAGAGTCCGGGAAAGGGGCTACTTTGGGATTTGGTCATTCCCCTTGATAATCGCCGCGGTCTGCGCGCAGAGGTAAGTGTGCCCCGCGTTTTTCTTCTCCCTTTCTCACTTTGAAGGGCTCTGCCTGCATACCTCTGTGAGCAGGGCTCTGTAGTGTGGATCCGAGAGAAGCCCGAGCCGCCGCGCCTGCCGCCTCACTGATGCCTGTTATTGTCTTTTCCTTTCTCTAGTGCCAATGACCCTAGTAACATGTCGCTGGTTAAAGAGACGGTGGATAGACTCCTGAAAGGCTATGATATTCGTCTGAGACCCGATTTTGGAGGTAATGGGGTTGCCTTGGAAATCAGCAGCTATTGCCTAAAGCTGTCTCTCGAGCCTTATGTGCACCGTCTTCCCTCCCTCTCTCTTTTGTGGGGACATGTGGTGGGGAACGGATTTGTGTCTCATTGTTACCATGTCGAGGAACTGATCCAAAGTTGAGTAGGTTTGTTACTATCCAGCACTTGGGTGGGGGGGGGGGGTGGTCTTTCAGTGGAGTGCTCTAAGCATGTAGTGGTGACTGCTGTCCTTGCACTTCACTGTTATAAATCCTCTGCTTCTCCATCTTTGCTCCTTGGAATACAAACCTCCCAAGTTCAGTTGTGTGATGTGTTGAGAGAGGTCATCCTGGACATTTTTTGAGCACAAGATGTGCAGGCAATTGGTTGAGTAGTGGGATTAACCCTCTAAGCCTGCCTACTTTCACAGAGTTCTGGTCCTGGTTTAAAGTGGCCTGAGTCCAGTCCAGGAAGCTTCAAAGGGTGGGGGCAGTACTGTGGGAGAGACCTGGAAAGGGCCAGGAGGGTGCCGCATTGTAGGGCATGAGAGTAAGACAGAAAAATGACCCGGGACAGCTATTTCTTGCTACATTTTAGAAGTGCTGATATGTCCATTGGGTTTTGGTTCAGACTCTTAGAAACCTCTCTTAAAACATGCTCGCTGAATGAGAATGAGAAAGAAGGAAGAGGGAGGGGTTTCGGGACAATCTTCAGAATCCCCTTGAGTTCAGGGGATACTATGCTTTCCTGAGTTGTGTGTGTTCTCATGCTGATACACTTACTCACACCAACAGTAATGGAATCCCTCCCCTAGCAGGACACGTGTGTGCATGTTAATCGAGCGTTTCCTAGAGAAACACCTGCCATTCTTTAAACAATGACCAGGGGACTGAAGAGTTTGAGGGTGAACAGTGGGGGCGGATTGGGTCAGGGTGCCCCAAGCATTGGGACAACTTTTGCTCCGAGTGAAGTTCTGAGAAATCATGTGACCGGCCATTTTGGTTTGCAGGTCCCCCCGTGGCCGTGGGAATGAACATTGACATCGCCAGCATTGACATGGTTTCCGAAGTGAATATGGTGAGTATTGAAGCTTATGGCTGTGCCTCTGCAGACCTTCCTTTGGGGAGAGGGAGGAAAAGTAAGCTAGCCTGAGTGTGGTGGTGGTGGTAGTGGTGTGTGTGTGTGTGTGTGTGTGTGTGTGTGTGTGTAGGCAGAGCAAAGACCAGGAATTTTGCTTTGGAAACCCACGATGTTTGAAGTTTCAGCACCAACTCTTTCTGGCTGGTAATGATTTTTCCAATCTTATGCTGATACTTTAGACTTGGCATAGAGTGAGTAAAATGCATTTCACATGCAAAATAGAGCCATATACTGGAAGCCAACCCCCCACCCCTTGCCAAAGTTCAGGAAGAAACAGAAACCATCGAGTCATTTTCTGAATTGGGGGTGGAATCTGGGGAGGAGTGGTGGGTTTCTTCATTTCCAAAGCATATAACCCACACAGCTGACAAAGAGGCTGAATACGTGACCTGACACTGATTCCCACTTGTTGCTTGCAGAACTGTTTTTTGACAGCTGATGGCACGGTTCTTTCTCCACACATACTCAGTTGATCCCAGCCTCCCTTAACCCTATCTGCCCACCCAAATAAGTAAAATTAAAATTGCCCATCACCCTTGCAGAAGACAAGCTCATCCCATTCGCCAGCTCCAGTCATTTCCGCAGTGTTATTTACTGCATGTCCAAAGCATGTACAGTATACAGACAACAGCACAATTTTGGTAGCTACCTTCATGGATTTGGGGCAAATGTAAAGTGAAACACAACTGGGTGTTCCTGACTGGGAATCACTTGTGGGGGGTTTGCGTCATGCAGGAGCGCCCCCTGCTGCCCATGTTGGAGCACTGCAGTCATGCAAGACCAGGACTTGCATCCTGGTTACCCCCACTTCACTGGGCTAGCTCCTGTGGTTTTCTACTCTGATTTTGGAGTTTACCCCTTTGGAACAATTCCTAATCTTGGAATGTAAGGTTTCAGCGTTACTCTAAATCCTGATAGCACAGAGTGTATTTTGTAAGACCATGAAGTGTTGTGATTTTGCCTAAAAATGGGAGGCTCGATGAAGGAAGCAATTGTGTAGAATAAGGTTTTGTTAAAAACAAAAAACAAACAAAAACACACTTGGAGACTGGCCCTCTGGGCTTGAAAGCTAGGTTACTTATTTTAATTAAATAGATACAGTGTGTGTTAGTGGCATTCTTTCAGTAGCACTCAAGTATTCATATTCCCAGAATTCAAATAGGAAACTCAGATAATCAGCTTAGTCTCTAACCACTGCTCAGCAAAGGGTGATAACCCTGAGGTATCTCCAGATTATAAGACATTTTAGGACTTCTTTAGGAAATTATCCAGCTCTTTAAGGGGTAGTTTTGTTATGTTATTTTCTCGTATTCTAATAATTAAGAAAAAGATTATATATACAATATAAAGACCAAAAATTTCTCAACATTATAAAACTATCCTGTAGGGCATAACATTTTTCTTTCTTGGGAGACTGCCCCATTTCTTAGATTGGTAAATATTTATTTTGTGTGGCTATTTTGCTCTTTATGAATTTATATTTTAAATTTTACCATAAGAAACATTTTAAATATCTGTTATGGGAGTATATCCAAAGTCCTATGTGCATGCATCAAAATTATGCTATAAAGATAAAATCATGTAGAATTTGGGTATAGTTTTGTGTGTCCTGCATGTGATTGCTGTGGATGCCTTTGTTCTGCGTTTTCATTCACTTTTGCTCTTTTATATTCCAAATATTGCTACTTTTCTCTTTAGAGTATCATACAAATAGGATTTTATGGAAAAAATTATAAATAATTAGATTACAAGGAGACAATAACAAAATGACTGGAAGTTTCTACAGGTTGTTATTAAGAACTCATAATGTATAATATCCTCAGTTTATTTTGAGTAGTAGGGTTTCCTTTTCCTTTCTTTCTTGTTTTTTTTTTTCATCTAATACCTTCATGTAACATTTTGGGAAGATACCCTGAGGTGGATGCAATGCCAGGATCTGCTAGTCAAAATATAAACCTAGCTAAGGTGAGGTGTTATTTCTTAAAGCTATTTACTGTTGCTGAAAAATCATGGGATGCTGAAGTGCAAAAACAAATGTCAGGTGGTAAATAGGACAGCATTGCAGCATTAGTGCTTAAAACCAAGTGTTAAGTCCATGCAAAATTCCTTTCTTATCTGAATGCTAACACATGTGGACGTGATGTCCAGACACATTTTTACTTGTTGAATAATTAACACATTTTGACTGGCAATCTTAGTGACCTTCAATAATTTCTCAAAGAAAAATTCTGTGATATATGTTAATATTTTTTAAAGTATGGTTATTAATTGAATCAACAGTTGGGAAATTCACTGTTGTCTAAATAAAATAGAAAATGCGGGACATGTTTGGGATTAGGGCTATTTGACTAGATTTAGTTCCGAAAGAACAGTTGACTGATCAAGCAAAACCTTAAAGTTGATTCACACATTTCTGCCTCATTGTATTTTGTGTTTCGCACTCTGGAAATAGTAACTTCCTTTTATTGTAACAAGCCTTTTTTTGAAGAATAGTAGGCCCTAGCCTGTGTAAATTGTCATTGGGTCTTCTGTATTAAGAGGAAAAAAACTTGAGTCATTGTGGTACTCCCATTAAATAATAGTGGTGGAAAGACCAGGAATGGAACCTATTCTTAAAGGCTGTTTCTGCTTAGTCATCACGAGGGTAGTCATGGTCAGTAGGAACTCAATTTTCCCAGCTAGTAAAAGGGAGGAATAGGTCTTTTTACCTCTTTCAGGTAACTGCCAGATTTAATGAATGTGTACTCGTGAAAGTGTTGGTATTCTATAAACATAACCTAATATTGAAAACTTGGTATCTGACTCCCATTCAGTAGTCTCTCTACCCATCTTTCTTTCGGAGAGTAACTTACAATCTGAAGTATCGGGTTCTCAGGTCCCTTATGTTTAAAATGAAAGGAAGAGGGCTGGAGAGAGAACATAGCCAGGCAGGTAATCCCTGTGCATAGTCAGTAGTAACTTTTGAGTGTGCTGGATATGGCCCCCAAATAACCCAAAAAAATGTTTTTAAGAAGTAAAATGTGAGGAATGTGTGTCTAGTTGAATTCCTGCTCAATAGTTTGTTTTATGGTAAGATTTCTCTGGTTACAAAGAAGTTTCAGATAAACTAGTGAATCTAGCATAAATGTTAAGGAAGTTCCAAATCCCTATCTGGCATGTACCATGAGTTCTTACGTCAGAAATTGATGATGGTCTCTGGGCCATGTGGCTCAGGTAATGTTTGGCTCAGTGGAGCATCTTTGGAAGAATGAGACATCACTGAGGACGCTCTTCTTGAGCAGAAAGTTTGGCTTTGGAATGAAATATTTTTGGATGTCTTGGTTACATTGGCAGGAATGTTTTTGTTAGGATTCTTTGATGAACAGTACATTTTAAGATCCAAAATTGGCTCTGAAGATTATGGACTAAAATAGATTTTTCTTCATTTAAATAAAATTCTTCTCCATCTTGAAACAACACATTTGCCAACCAAAGAGTGAAGCAATATTTCACTTTTGAGGAAAGAATTCTAGTAAACACATGCAGAAATTACCTTTTTTATGGAATGGTGAATGGAGGAAAGTGCTGCTTAAAATTTAAAAAGAAACCCAGATGTTTCTTGTATCACCAGCTGCACGGTTTAAAATTCAACTCAACACACTTATTTACCAGCTACTATGATTCGGCCAGATGTTGGACATTAGGGACAGAGCAGTGAACAAGATGACACTCCCTAGTCTCATGAAACTTCTCACCAGGACGTTCACTGTTCTTAATTCTACTGCGGGTTGCTGCTCTACTTCTAGTAAGCATAATCCCATCTTCTTCCCAGAATTTTTTTCTGAGCAGCCAGTTGAGTACCTAGTATGATGTACTCCCATAGGTTCATTTGTGACTTGACTTTCTCATTTGTTATTTAATTTTTTAAATCACAATATTATTTTTTTTCCTGATTCTTGCTAATAAAATTTGTATTAGCAAGATTAGAGTCTTCACACATGAGTTCGCTCTAGATACAGTGGTTAGTAAATAGTTGACTCCCAGTTAATTTCCAAGCAGTGGGTGAATTTTATGTTGTCATAGCAATAATTGGTTTTTATTCACTACGGAAACATCACAGAGTAAGATACCTCAAAGCATTCACTGTTCTGTCAACCAGTGTAGGAAGAATGACTGTAAAATCAATATAGAATTGTAAATACTTTGAAAGAGGGCATATTAAGAATGTTGAATGCTGGGATAGTTTGTAGAAATTAATCAGTAAAAATGATGATTTAATGCCTGAATAGATGCTTCAAGCAGAAAAATATAGGATAGAATGACTCAGGGAGAAACAAAATGCCAGGGATTTGCTTTAAATGGCTGGAGTTGAGTTTACAAGTGAGGAAGTGTTAAGATTTTATCAATAAAATCATATTTAGTGATCAAATTTAAAGACTACCTTTTTTGCCTTGCTGATAATTTAAAGTTTGTTCCAGGGGCTTTGGGGACCCATTAAAAGATAATGGTAGGATGCGCACATGAAGGTATTTTACTTTTCGAAGATGCTTCTGATATAGAGAATGAATTGAAGTAGATAGAAGACTTGAGGCCAAGAGAGGAGATGAAAACTCACTGCAGAAATCCAGGAAGGATCAGTGAACTAAGACAGGGATGGAAAAAGTGTAGATAAATAGTCAGGACATGTATAAGATGAAGCTTGAAAACTCACTGCAGAAATCCAGGAAGGATCAGTGAACTAAGACGGGAATGGAAAAAGTAGAGATAAATAATCAGGATATTTATAAGCTAAAGCTCTTGGGGACTTGCTGAATCCCAGGTTTCGAGTGGTATCATTTATTGAGACAGAGAATGTGGGAAGGACAGCTAAATGCGAACGGTGGGGTGGGCTGGGGAGAGGAGGCTTGTTAAGCACACAGTGAGCTCCATTTGGAAAAGGTTGACTTTTCTGTACAGATGTCATCTCACGTGAAGCTGAATACTAACCAGTAGCTAGTCGGAAAATAGAGGTCTCTAGCCAAATAAGAGTCTTGTCTATGGCTAGACGCATGGACTTGGACACTGCCAAAGTATAACTGGGACTTAGCACTCTGTGAATGCACAGAATTCAAAAGAGAAAGAGGACAGCTAAAAACGGGAATTTGAATTGAAGTTGTGGAAGACTGAGAAGGAAGCCACAAAGGAGATTAATAACCACAGAGTAAGGGGAGAACCTGCAGATAATAATGTCTGACACGCTTAGAGGGAAATAATTTTTAAAGAAGAAATGGTCAGCTGTGTCAGATGCCTTTTGAAGACTTG
Organism: Sorex araneus; assembly: GCF_027595985.1. Lineage (NCBI taxonomy): Eukaryota > Metazoa > Chordata > Mammalia > Eulipotyphla > Soricidae > Sorex > Sorex araneus. Next base: position 258,470,111 of record NC_073303.1, read on the forward strand.
AAATCAGAGTGAAATTTCCCCAATGTAGTATTGGGGCCTGCTTATTGAGATATAGCAGTAAAATGCCAGGTTCTTGACATGCAGGGCAAATGCTCTACTGCTGAGCTACATACCCAGCCCCTAGAACTTTGAGTAGTTGAAGAGGATAACCTCGAGAAGTTCAGATCTGAGAGGAAGCCAGGACAGGACAATCCCTAAAAGGAGCCATACAATTTGGAGGAGACTAACCTATAGAAAAAGGAACGTGTTTCGTATGCAGAGCAGAGCAAGGTAGATTGATAAAACAGAAAATGGAAATCCTGTCTCTGTGACACAGGGCATACTTTCTGTGGAGAGCAGAAGAGGCTGAAATCGCCTTTGGAGTGTGTGGGGAGACAAAGGGACAAAGAAGGGAATTCAAGAACCGCGTCTCTTGGTGAGGGGGTTGTGCACATATTGACCATGGGCAGGCTTACTTCAAAACAAATGATGCTTGGGAATTCTCCTACCCAATTTCAGCAAGCTTTTATATTGTCCTCCCCTCACCCCCTTCTTCTCTACACTCCTCCTGCTCTTGTTATTTCCCCACATTTTCCACCATTCGCACTGGGTCCTTATTGGCTCTTGCTTATTGACTCCTTGATCTGACAAGTCCCGTGTTGATGTACATTATCTCTTTCAAGAACATCTGAGTGGTCTCTGTCTATCTGTTTACATAAAGCAGTCTGAGTCTCGGAGATGTTAAGCGGCTTCTTCAGTCACCCAGCTAGCAAATGATTGACTAAATATACCTTAACCTTATTTAAACCAATCCGTTATACTGCATTGTATCCTGTAAATGTAGCTGCATCTCCTTTTGAAAACCTATTTTCAGGGTCTAGATGATAGCTTAAGTGATAAAGCACATGCCTAGTATGTGTAAGGCATAACGAGGCATACTAGTTTAATCCCTGGCATCACCCAGGTGTGTGTGTGTGTGTGTGTGTGTGTGTGTGTGTGTGTGTGTGATGCTTCCATTTCTTGAGAACCCTGTTTGGTTGAAGAATTTTTATTCCTGTGATAGGTTTTTGTTTAACAGTGAAATTTTTAAAATTAGTTACTCCTCACTCCTTTCACCTTGAAAAATATGGTAATTTTCTTAAAATTGTTTTTCAAGTAGTTTATTTCATGAGAATTAAGTTTTAGCTGTGTGTTTTTTTTTTGTCCTTGAGAAACCTATTCTTTCCATGGCATCTATTAAACACAGTTCTAACCAAGAAATAAAAGAATTGTGCATGATCTTGAAAAGTCAGAGATTTGCAATCTCATCATGCCTTTCACTCTGAATGGGTGCTGTGTTTTACTTGTCATAATATTCTGTTGTCCAGCAGAACTATAAGCTGTAGTGTTATGCTGTGGCCATTGTGTGAGGAGGGCATCTTTCCCCCTTCTCTGTTAGTGTCTCAAGACCGGCCTTGCAGTTGAACTTTTCCCTGAGAGCATATTTTCTGGGCGGGATTTTGGGGTGGGGAGTGGTGTTGGGGAAATATCCAGGGTTGTTCAGGAGATGTTTTCTGGTTCTGTGCTCAAGGAGTAACCCCTACCAGAGCTTAGACAATGACCATATGCACGGTGGGGATTGAATCAGAGTGAACTGTACTGCAAAGCAAGTGCCCTACCCTGTTATTTCTCTGTCTCCCCCGAAGAGAACTCATTTGTGTGAGTCCTACAAATATGCCATTCAATGCGGTTGGTTGGTTTTTCTGTACTGCATCTCACACCATATACATGAGACCATCTATTTTAAACAACTGTGCTTCAGGATATGGCCAGTTTACAAATGTCTGGTTTGCCTCACTCTTAAGGTAAATCTTTTGCAATCATTTTGAAGGTAGGCTCCCCTAAAAATGTTTTTGCTTGTCTGTAACTTGAACTAAAGAACTGATTACAGGCCTACTATAAAAAAGTCAGTCCAGGATTATCTCAAGTTTTTTTTTTTTGTTCTAAAAGTGCCTTGTATGTGCTTCAGGGCATTCCCTAGCCACTCACCCAAATGATTCAGTGGGCATCGATAGTCTATAAAGTGCCAGTCAGATGCCAATGAGAGAAAGTGCTTCTCTTTGGGAAGAGTACTAATGCAGGGCAGGGCCAAGACTGATCTGTTGATCACTGATAAGTGCCAGGGTTCTTAACCTTGGCCCTCTTAGCATTTGGGGAATAAAATTCTTTGTTATAAAGGGGTTGTCATGTGCATTCTGAGATACTTAACCATACTCATGACCTTTACTTACGTGGTGCCAGATAGCCCCCACCAGTTGTGAAAACCAGAATCGTCCCCGAAAGTTAGCAAACGTGCTCTGAAGTTGAAATTGTTTCCCGTGGAGAACCACTAGTGAGTAGAATAGTGCACTTTTATCTCTAAGCAGTAAGATGACAAACCATATTCTCACCGAGGATGGATTGTACAGTTCAATTGCCATTTCATTTATGTTTGGTGGTGTTCCATTGTGAAAGAAACCTATTTTAAAATATCCAAAACCATCAAAGCCAAAAATTATGCACATCCTTATCTCTTCATTATGGTGTTCTAATTTGCTTCTATAGTCTATTTCTGCCTGTTTGCTCATTCATATTTCATACTTTGCTCTTAGTTATTTTGAAGGAAATGTTATAGTCTACATCAGAGGTTAATTTAACCTTCAGTTCCCATACAGAAAAATATTACTCAGCACCTCCCTGAAATCTACCTTCTTTAAGCAGACCAACAAAAAGCACACCCCAGTTTTACCTGAAAACACAACCCTGCTTCTCAGATCATGTTGGAGCGTGCAACGGAAAGGGGGAGTATTGCCCGCTGTGGGAAAGACATCTACATTTTTATTTCATAGGGAATTTTTGCAGTCTTGGGTAGAATATACACTTTCACTGCCACCAGTGCAAACTACTGTGTTATTTTTACATGCCAGTCCATAATCTTGCAAAAATATGGAAATAAGAGTGTATCAACATTTTATATTTTGTTCAACGAATTTTAAATGAATTTTAATGCATTTCATAAAATATTGGTTATAAACCCAGCAGTGGATTGTTTGAAAAGGAACATATGACTTACATATCATTAATAGTATGAAAGTATATAAAAATAAAAAGATTGCATACAATTAGAAACATTTAAAAATTATATATACATTTTATGCAAAAATAGATATGCACAGATATCCTTTCACTCTGATATCATGATATATTCAGATTTTCCAAAATTAACTTATATTCTTATATGTGGCAAAAGATACTCTGAAACAGATGGTTAAAAAAGAAATTAAAGAGTAGATAGGGAGTGCTGGAGAGCTAGTGACTAGGGACCTGTCTTGCATGCAGCCAACGACCTGGGTTCTGTCCCCATAGGGTCCCCCAAGTACCATCAGGAGTAATCCCTGAGCAAAGAGCCATGAGTAAGCCCTGAGCACTGTTGGCTTTAGCCCAAAACAAAAAAAATAAAAAGTAGATGGTTATAAATTTTCAAAATACAAAATATGTTCTATATTTTGCATTTTACTTGCAGTGTGCCTGTTTCTATTGAACAAGGAGAAAAAATGAGTTTATATTATCCCATCCCTGTTTAAATAGAAAAATATGGGATGACTTGAGACCATTGGCTCTTGCTCCTGCTCATTTTGTTAACATTCCATCAGCATTTTTATTGGCAAGTCTCATTTTCTTTGCACTATAATTTGGCACCTACTGCCCACTTACCTGCCAAAAGGCCTTAACTTAGAAATAATTGTTTAGGCAGTTGAAGAATTATTTCTCTTCTAACACAACAGCAATAATTACATGGTTGGAGTTTTTAAGGTAAATCTATATGCATCTTAGAAATGTGCAAGCCATAGGGAAAAGACAAGAGATATTGAAGTATACAAGTACATGTCAGTGTCTACCTGCATTTCCAGTGGCCAGCATGCTGCCTGGCAATTAGTAGGTGGTCATCAAATATGGACTGAATGAATTTTTGTAAGGGCAGTTGAAGGGTTATAGCATGTCAGTATACCAGGACAAGTGTTGACTTGACTAGCACTGTGCCCGTTAGACTGTGTTATGGATATAATACAGTATGAAATAAACTTTTTACTGAGGCTGAGGTTATCCCTAAAATTATGAAGGATTAATTTAGTTTCCTCAAGAGGGAAGTGAGGATCATTAGAGAACAGTATGTTTTAGATAGTGGGACAGGAAAATGGTGTACCCCTAATACATCATAAAAGACTTGAAAGCATAGTTTTTCTTCGATCCTTATACTATTCTCATGCAGTATAATGTGAGTCTAATATGTTTAGGGGGTAATTCTTGGGTATCTAGATAAAGAGATGGGAATATACACACTACCTGAAGACCACTGCTTGAGAAGCATTATTTTTATAGTACAGGTGGACGCTGATGTCATCACTAATGAAAGAATTTGATAACTGAGTTGACTCTAGATATAATATGAATTTTTGTGATGTAAAGAGCCAAGGTATCAAAGTGGATGGGATCTTTAGAAGACTTCATGCTTCATGAAGCAGAGAAAGAAGGATCAGTTTACATGCGAATAATTGGAAAATAGGACCAGTTGTTTGAAGATTGCTGTGGAGTACAGGCAGCATGAAGAAAGCCATTAAATGTTAAGAATTTTCATCTTTGCCACATTACATTAGGTAATAAATAAATTAGGTAATGTGGCAAAGATGAAAAATTGGAATGTGTTTGCCTATTTCACTTAATTCTCACGAAAATTCACTGATCTAGAATTGTCATCCTCCTTTTCAAAGAGAATCACATAATTTTTGAGAAGGCACTGCCAAATTAAGTGCCTAGGAATGGTAGGGTGCAAAGGAGCAGAGTGAGTCCAAATTGCTGGTGGTGTTAAGAGCTGTGCGAAGGAGACAATGAAAATGATCGAGTAGATGCTGTGACATGGTAGGAATGTCTGAAGGATCTTCCCAAAGAATCAAGTGGGAGGCATACCGTACTAAGGATACCTATGAGAAAGTTAATTCTTTTTCAGCTTTGATTTTTTAAATTTTAATATTTTATTGACTCATAAAGTTTTATTATGATTAACAAAGTCACTCATAGTTGAGTTTTAGGCATACTATGTTCCAGTACCAGTCCCACCACCAGAGTCAATTTTTACAGTCTTAAAATACCCTTTGGGACTTCTACAGTAATTTTATTGACACACATGATGAAAATTGGAAGTCTGTGTTTAGGAAGGATGAAAATTGTGTCAAGTGATGGGAGAGATGAACGTTTCTCACACTGATTGCTCCAAATAAATGATTACAAACTACTTCTGTTATTTTGAAATGTTTGAGAAAATTGGGAAAATACTGGTTATTTTAACATTTATTTTAGGATAATAGTTGACTACTGTGTCCATATTTAGAATGATAGCTATTTGACCGCTGACTTGCTGTTAACATTGTACATATACACGAAAGAACAATGATGCCAATTATATATAACTGCCTAATTATAAATTGTTGAAGTAGATATTTAAACTTACGGCCTCAATGATTAGGAATTTTGAGATTTCTCCTCTAAAAATCAATAATTTAGATTGGCATGAGATCATTAATTATTTTCAATATTTACTGACTTTTTCACGAATCTTCTCGTTAAACAGGTAATTCTAAAAGTAAGTTTTTGGTATGCAAGTTCAGCTTTAATGTGGGTAAAAATGATGGTCAAAATTAATTTCAGTCCACTTCTGCAATAAATGCATGTCATTTTATTTATATTGACCTAGAAATGTATATCAAACATAAACATTTAATTAAAAGCATTTGACAAAACCACATAAAAACAAATTAACATTTTTTCTCATACGTACCTTAACATTGGGTTATGTTTGCATTAGCATGAAACTAGAATATAGTGGATAATGATACAGCATTAAGGACTGTTCTATTCTAATAGGAAATAGTGGATAATAGGCCTTGCAAAACAGATAATTCAACAGTGATTGCTTTCTTCTAGTCACAATTCTTCCCTATGTAGAGGTTCCTTATAGCAACTTCTGTAATCACATCAACCAAAAAAGCAATGTTTTAGAGACTGTATGGTTTTCCTTTTTTTTCAGAAGGGAGTATTTGTTTAAAAATAGTTATTGTGCCGTTCTATTTCTTAGAATTACAAGTTAGCTGGGTTGACAAAGAACTAAGTATTTAGACAGTTCCCCTTCAACTAAATTTATAAAGCTCAACTTTAAAAGTTGCCACTTTTTTGAGGTGTTAGACACTTTTTGAGGTATCTCATCAGTTGTACATTTCTCAATGATTATTTTCTAATATTGATCTTAAATGAATGGCTTCAATCATTTCATTAAATATCATTAAACAAGAAGCAGAGATGTTAAATAATTTAAGTGTAAATATAAAAAGTAATGCCAATTCGATTTTGGAATCTAATCACAATTCTGTCTTCTTATCCATGTGGAAACCACCATACTTTAAAAACTTGAAGTAATTTTTCTTTTTTGTCTTTGTCCTACAAATGAAGAAACTAACAATCACACTTAATAAAGAAATTTAACTCTTTTTACCCCACGTGAGGGTTTGAGTTAATAGGCTGATGATCTCTCCTAATGTTCTCTAATAGTTAAAGCTGTGTAAAGCATTCTTTTCAAGCACTGTTAAACCCACGTTGGTTCTTCTTTTATGTCGGTGCGGCTGGTGAACTTGGCTCTGTAAATTTGTGCTAAGAAAATGTTCATAAATGTTTGCTTGAATTATATTAGTATGTCTTGTGTCAAACCATTTTTCTAACAGAATTTATTAGAAAAGTGATAGCTTTGATTCTTAATGCATCAGAGATTTGTAGATTATAGGCTACATCAAAAGCAGAGTTTCCCTTATTTTCTACATATCTGTTCAATGCTTTATTTTAGGCTAGACTTTGGGAACAAGTTATATTCTCTTAAGAAATCTGAATAAAATAATTTATCAATATAAAGTATAGATATATACAAAAACCTTGAGAAAAATAGTATTTCCAAGTATCAAGTTTGGAAGCAGATATAAGTACAAAGTACTTTACATTTATTTGTTAACTGTGCCACGATATAGGAGTAACATGTGGCTAAATGCTCATCTATATCATTTTTTTAATGTAAGCATATGGACTATTAAAGACAGACAAGCAGAGTCACATAAAAAAATGACATCAAGAACTAAAAACATGGGGAAAGAGCCGGCCGGCCCGGCGCCTGCGCGCTCGGGGCCGTGGCGGCCGAGGCGGCGGTGGCGATGGAACCCGGCGAGCAGCTGAGCGAGCTGGTGTCCGCCGAGGGCCGAAACCGGAAGGCGGTGCTGTGCCAGCGATGCGGCTCGCGGGTGCTGCAGCCCGGCACCGCGCTCTTCTCCCGCCGGCAGCTTTTCCTTCCCTCCATGAGAAAGAAGCCGGCCCTGGCCGACGGCAGCGACCCCGACGGCGATGTCCTCCAGGAACACTGGCTGGTCGACGACATGTTCATCTTTGAGAACGTGGGCTTCACCAAGGATGTGGGCAACATCAAGTTTCTGGTCTGCGCAGACTGTGAAATCGGGCCGATCGGCTGGCATTGCCTGGATGACAAGAACAGTTTCTATGTGGCCTTGGAACGGGTTTCCCATGAGTGACCGAGGGGAGGAGGACTCGTGCCACTCCCAACTATAAAGCGACTCCCCACCAGAACTGGCCCTGATCTCTCCTGGCCTGACCGCTCGCTGCCCCCTTCTGTGTCCTCGCACGTCCAGCCGGACATGCGAAAGGCTAGTCCCGCTTCCAGAAACCTCGAGCACACGTCCCCGGCTTGGTTCACTTTCATCACATTTCCTAATCTCCTTCCAGTTTCGGGACGCTGGGTGGCACAAGTCACCGGATCCTGGGCCATCTGTCGGCACCCTTGGTTCCTGCTCTCGGAGGGCGGAGCTCACCCCTGGGGCCATGGTGGCACGTGGCAGCGGCTGCTCGGGTGCTGAGAGTTTGAGCTCCACCTCTCGTCTCTCCTGAAGCAAGCATGCCCGTGTGCCAGGGAGTGCTGTGTGGCGCCCTGTAGCTAGAGTGACTTCGTCTTTTACTTTAAAAGCACTCACAGGCCTCGGTGTCGGAACTGCTGCTGAGACATGTCGCCGCAGCCACCCCTCTGGCACCATTTTTGTGAATCTCTCCTCTAGGTTGGTGGCAGCCTTTCATGATGAGGACAGATTTGGCCCTCGAGCCTCAGCCCGTGATGGGGTCTCTCCACCCTGTGCTCTGTGCAACTGAGGTTCGATTTTCAGCCCCAGATGACAGTCACTTCAAAGAGAACTTGACTCTGTTTTCTCCGTATTTGAGGACAGGCACTGGGAAGACTGAATTCATGGGCAGTGTCATTTCCTGCGCCTCAGGGTATGGTTCTTATCCTGATGGTTTGGGTTTCATTGAAATCCCCGTTATGACCCAGAATATAAAATTTCCATCCAAATCTCCACACGTCTGTTAGAGAAGCTGCAGTGTCGACCTAACAGCTGCTAGCGGATTTGTTTAACCCCTCAACTGGGTTTTTAAGGGTTCTCTCGTTTCTCTTAGGAGTCCCATGACCCCTACCTCTTCAGACTCAGAGGAAGCCTGGGACTGACATAAGGACCAAACAAACACTTCCCCGTTGGCCGTGCAGTCCTCTGTTTTCATGTCCTGCTGCCTTCTTCCTTCTCCCTAAGGTCACCCGGCAAAGTGCAGATCTTCCGTGTTTCAGCCCTGCTGCTCCCTAGGGAGTGGTTTCCTTTCCAGAAAGGGCCCGGGTAAGCACTAGTGGAAACGGAGAGAACTCAGATGTCTGTGATTAAGGCACTTGCAGAAAAACTGAGAACAATCTACTCAGGTTAGAAGAAACAAGACCAAATGGATACCTGGGGCATATGACCTGTGACCCTCTGACCCGTCACCTGTTGCATCACAAGCCAAAACTTAGGCAAAGCAATTTTTCTAAGACTTCGACTGCTCACTTTTTTTTTTTAATCAGAAAATTAGGACATACTTGCTGCAGATTACTTTAAAAAGGGGTATAAAATTTTTTTAATGATTCATTTTAATACCATCCAGAGATTGTCAGTGATAATGTGATACATATCCTTCTGCATATATATCTTTTTTTTTTTCTTTCTACAAATGAGCTCATATTTTGTTCTTTTTTGATTTTGGGGTTTAAATCCAAGGCCTCGCACATGTAAGGCAAGTGTTCTACCACATGCTCTACCTTTGAAATTTGCTTTCTTTCATGAAATACTGATTTCCCATGTCAGTAGATACACATATATGTACACCATTGTTCTTAGTATCCTGTTAATGTTGCTGTGCTATAATTTATTTAAACAGTTCGCTATTAGATTATCTCCAGTTCCTTATGGTGTCATATGATGTGCAACCTTATATTTAAGTTGTATACATGTTTTTGATTATTTTTTGGAGTACAATTAGAAGTGCAATTGTGGGGTACACACACTTTTAAGGCTGCGCTGTATGGACACATGCAAACACAGCTGTCCTAAAACCCCCACTGTGAAAGAGCATTTATCTACACCCTACTGACACTGGGTATTTATTAGTAAAAGGATATTTTACCACTTTAATAGAAAAATATTGTTTTAATTTGCATTAATTTTATTTCTAACAAAAAAATTTATACTTATTAGCCATTTGTATTTTTTTTTGAGAATTGCCAAATCTTGTCTTCTTAGCCAAAAATATCAAGTTATTATTGTACTTTTACAGTTTCATCTGAAATAAATAAAGGTATTTAAATGGCAAAAAAAAAAAGAACTAAAAACATGAAGAGAATATGATATACATGCTTCCAAATTCTAAGTTCTTGCATAATAAAACCAAAAATCAAACTTTTCAGCAAAAAATCTGAGAAGAGCAATGCATTAGCACCTTGCTTGTTAAAAATATAAGGAGACATAGGGCTGGAAAGTCTATGTCTTAACCACTAGGTTAAGACCAGTGGTTAATAGTCTCTTGATTTCATGGGGCCAATTTGGGTTCCATCCCCGGCACCCTATAAGATCCCAAGAGCCCCTCCAGGAGTGATCCCTGAGTGCAGAACCAGGAGCATTGAGCATAGCCAGATGTGGCCCAACAACAACAAAAATGTGTGTGTGTGTGTGTGTGTGCGTGTGTGTGTGCGTGTGTGTGTGTGTGTGTGTGCGTGTGTGTGTGTGCGTGTGTGTGTGTGTGCGTGTGTACATAACAATGTGTGGGTGGTAAAACCTCTTTTACTTTTCATTTTTTTCATGATTATCAGTAAATATTCGGCTTTTATATTTTTATATTTTATTTTTTATAAAATATTTTTAAATAATTTTATAAATTATTTTTATAAAATATTTTATATTTTATAAACCTATAAAAATTTCACTGGCATTACTCCTGGGATACAAAAAGGGGACACAAATGGAAATGTTTTCTGCTCTAGCATAAGATTAAGTGGACTAATCACAGTGCCAGGGAACTGGACAAAGTTCTTAAGATCATGGGAAGTCTCCGTAGAAGAAATAAGGCTGCATCTAACACTTCAATTCACTTAAGAAGCTGCCGAACAAACAGAAAAAGAATAGCTTGCTGGTATTATTGGCACTTGCTTTTCCAATAGCAAAAAATGTAGCTTTATATTATAACACAACGGATGTGGCGTTTGCCTTGCACGCAGCCGATCCGAGTTAGATTCCTCTGTCCCTCTCGGAGAGCCCAGCAAACTACCGAGAGTACCCCTGCCCGCACAACTGAGCCTGGCAAGCTCCCTGGCGTATTTGATATGCCAAAAACAGTAACAACGGGCCTCACAATGGAGACTCCAGCAAATCAATGAACAACGGGACGACAATGCTACAGTGCAGTGCTATCAATATAAAGTAATGTTTTCTGGAAGATAAGTAACCTATTAAATTCAGAAAAGTCTAATGTAGATTACATATATTTTTTTTGCTTTTTGGGTCACACCCAGTCATGCACAGGGATTACTCCTGGCTCTGCACTCAGGAATCACCCCTGGCCGTGCTCAGGGGACCATATGGGATGCTGGGATTTGAACCCGGGTCGGCCGCGTGCAAGGCAAACGCCCTACCCTCTGTGCTATCTCTCCAGCCCCTAGATTACATATTTTTTAAGACTCACAAAAGTCTAATTAGTAAGGATATTGGAAGAAAATTTACTTCTCACCTATATTGATTCTTCCTATTGAAGAACCTACCATGACTCACCATTCATAACTTTCTTTTCTGGTCTTCAGTAAAATTTTATCATTTTCTTCAGCTACTCTTGACATTTATTGTTTAATTTATTCCCATAAGCTCTACTAAGTCTTAAATTTATTTTTTAACTACTACAGCTTTATGATAATTATGGATAAAGTGTTTACATTTAATAATTATTTTTTATTCTTGACTAGAAAGCAAATACCATATCACCATCAATTGTTTTGTGTAGTGCCTGGGTATCATTAACATATTCAAAAATATATAGGAACATTAGACAATTTTCAGTTTTTATGTCTAATGAATTTTTAAAATTTTAATGTTTTATTTTAATTTCTATCTTCTATATAGAATTTATTTATCAAGTTTTAAGAAACTAATATGAGTTACTGCCACTGAAGGCATAATTTTAAGGTTTCATCTCTGCCTTTAATCTTATTGATTAAAATTTAAATTTAAAGCAATAATCTCTACTTAATACTTTTATCTTGTAAATTTTAAGTCTTATTAATACAGAGGGCTGGAATGATAGCACAGTGGGTAGGGCGTTTGCCTTGCACGAGACCGACCGACCTGGGTTCAATTCTTCCATCCCTCTCGGAGAGCCTGGAAGTTACCAAGAGTATCTCGCCTGCACGGCAGAGCCTGGCAAGCTACCCATAGCATATTCGGTATGCCAAAAACAGTAACAACGAGTCTCAACAATGGAGACGTTACTGGTGCCCACTCAAACAAATCAATGAGAAACTATGACAGTGATAGAGTCATTAATACAGAAAACCTTGGGGGTCTGAGAGATAATCACAGGGGTTAAATTACTTGCCTTGAATACAGCTGGTCTCAGCTCAGTTCCCAGCACCACATGGTAAACCTGTCCAACACCCCTTTCCATCCAGAGTAATCCCTAAACATTACCAGGCATGACCCAACCCCTTTCTGCACCAGAAAAGAAAATTATTATTTTCGTGTATAATAAGTCCAATAATCATTATGTGCTGCATGTAAATTCTTGTGTCTTTAACTTGAAGAATGGACGGTTTGATTACAGGTAGTTGAAGACAAGACATTGTAGTTACAACCATGACTTGCCGTGTGTAAATACTGCCACAACTGCCTGTTTCAGACTGAATACTTGATGCTGTTCAATACTAATCTGGTCATGATTTTTATCTAGAAATTTTATCATCAAAAGTATTGATAACCATTAAAACTTTCCTGCTATGATAGCCTAAATTCATTTGGTTGACAATATAAAATACATTAGCTTATTGATCTGTCTTACTGAGAAGTTTTAATTATCATGTTTATTTCCTCAAGTAAAAATGATTTTAGTGGTGCATAAAGTTTGATAATTTTAGAGAGTGTATCAACATATATGCAAAAGTTAGAGAAAATGTACCATATACATTTAAGGGTTTAGTGAGTCTTTCGTTGAACTTAAATTCAACTAAAATATTTTTTAAGTTGAATTTTGTACATTTTGTGTTCTTTAAGTTAGTTGTGACTTTGAGAGGGGAAATATATGGACATTAGATGTTTTCAAAATTCTAAACAGAAGTTGTAGGGTAAAAGAATGTGTATTAAATTAGCATTGTCAACCGTGAGTTTTTGACTATAGATAAAGTATATTTATACATTTATAAATTGAGTGTGGTATTATTGTGTTTTCCTGTTTAAATGAGAGCACATTCAGGATTAATCAGTTATTGTTTTTGTGGTGCTCAGGGATCTCTCTTGGCAGTGACCAGGGAACCAAGGGTGTTGCTAGGTTCTGAACCCAGGTTGACTGCATGCAAGACAAGCTCCTTACTTGCTGAACTCTCAAGCTCCTTACTTGCTGAACTCTCTCTCTGTTCCTTAAACTGGATTTTAATGAGATACGCTATTATTATCTCCTGCCCTCTATCTGCTTTGGGATTCATTTATTGTTCATTTTCTGATTTATCTAGCTGACAAGGTAGATCTTGATTTGAGCCCTTTCTTTCTTCTGGTAGTGTTTGAATAGCTATAAATTTTCCACTTAGTACTATTTTTGCTGTGTTTCATGGAATCTGGTAGTTGATCTCTTTATTCTTCCTTGTCTTGAGGAATTGATGTGACATACTTTTTGATGATTGTGCTTATTCCTGTTTGATAGGGTTATCCAAAATATTGATGGTATTTTAGAGGAAGATCAAATATGGCTTGGTATCTATTTTATTAAGTAGACTTCTATTGGAATATGCTTATGCCTTTTTTGTTATATACAATATGTCTGCTTATTTATTATATACTCAGATTTAATTGTAGTAAATAATATGACTTGAAGATCCAAAAATTAGATCTTTTTGGCCTTTGGAACTGTCAGTGGGGCATGAACTATAAACTTCTTTGCAAATAAAATCAATAGAAGATGTAATTTATGAAGTTGAGATTCATTATTTGATATTCTTGCTTATGATTATATTAGTTATTTGAATGAGATGATTCAGATTTTGAAATTGTGATTTGTGGTAAAATATATTTGTGCTAAGGTTATAAGAAACAGAAAAATAGCATTTAGTATTGAAAGAGAAGAATTACAGAAAATAAGTGAGGTACTTTGTTTCACATTAATTTTTTTTAATTATCAAATCACCGGAGATACAAAATTACAAAGTTGCTCCTGACTGAGTTTCAGGCGTACAATGTTGGAGCACCCATCCCTTCATCTGCGCCCACTTCACTCATGTCCCCAGCTTCCTGCTTTCCCATGCCACAGCCCACCTCTAGGGCAGACACTTTTCTTTTTCTTTTAGGCACTCTGATTTGCAATACTGAACGGGCATCATGCATCCAATTCTTGTTCTGAGTGACCACTTCCCACTATCCTTGTCCCAGTGTTTGCTTCTCTGACCTAACTGCCCTACCCACGTTGTGGCGAGGTTTCTGCTAAGGACCAAATCCTCTTCCCTTGGTTTTTATTGTCTTTGGCCTGTCATTCTTCTCTACAAGTCTTACAGATTTTTAAAGTAATGATAAATGTTTATGTTATATAAAGTTGTGTTGGAACATTGTATGCCTGAAACTTTGTCACTGTGTATCTCACAGTGATTCAATTCTCATAATATTTTTTTAATCATTAAAAAGTGATGGTAAATTATGTTCAGGTTTGTTTTGAAGAAAATTATCAAGTTGGGCCAGAGATAGTACAAGGATTGAGATCCTTGCCTTGCATGAGTTTTACCCTCATTTGATCTCTAGCACCATATAAATCCCCTGAGCACAAAGCTAGGAGTAATCCTAACACCACGTGGTGTGACCCAAGCCCCCAAGTTCTCCCTGCAAAATTATGAAGCTATGTTACCTACTAATATATGGAGGCTTTGAGATGACTAATCTACTGCTAAGAATTATAATCTAAGAAAATCTTTTTTTTCCCTCTTATTCTTGGTCCTTGAAAGTATTGCAATACTGAGAAATTTTCCTGTAGCCCATTAGACTATGCTTCGTGAGACTGGTTGGACCCAGGTATGTTTTTTTCTCGGATGTTCCAACAATAGCCACGTCTAAGTTAGAAAAGGCCTGACTCAGAAATTGCATAAGGAATGAACTAAACTAGTGTTAAATAACTCACAATCCTCGTTTATTAGAGCTTCTTGCTCTTAAGGCTATGTAGCACAACAAAATTATGGTTTCATTCTGAAGTTTTTATCATTGCTCACATCCAACCTGCGATTTTTATTCAAGGGTGTTTTGGTTGATTTTCAGAATTTGTTCTGGAAGCCCTTGTACTGCATTATCACAGTAGTCTACAGTTCTGTAAGAATCTGCATATCAATAGAGGTGAGAGGAATCCACAGAAGTTGCAGAGAATGCTTTGCAACCTGACATCTTTAGGCAATTCTCACTCCTTTCTGAAGGTTTTTTTACTAGAATTATGGCAAATATATAAATTAAAACAAAAAGCAGAGATAATCAGGGACATTAGATTATTCATAAAATTAAGAATAGTTGTCATGATTTAATGGCTAATATGTTCTTAATTTTTCAGATGTAAGAAGAGCAGAAAATAGCTTCCTGTTTGACCTGTCAGATAAATATAAATAAGGACAAGTTTTAATTGCAGCTCTTGAACATTCTTACCACTACTTTGAAATTGGTAAAAATGTAATTATAGAACTGACTGAAACAATCTTTTTTTTTTACTACTTGATTACAACTAAATTTATTTGGTTGTTACTTCTCAAGCTGGTAGAGATGCAGCTTGTTCCTTAAAACAGAAAAGACGGGCTTTTTTTGTGAAATGGTTTTATTTTGATCACGATCATGATCATGATAACCCGTTAATCACCGATTTCTCAGGCGGGCCCAGTAACATCTCATTTTGTCCTTTCCCTGAGATCTTAGAAGTCCATCTGGACTTGGCCCTCCCAATGATGTTGCACTGGGGGCTCTTCAGGGTCACGAGAATGAGATCCAGCTTGTTACTGGATTTTGCATATAAATACATCATGAGAAGCTTGCAAGGCTGTCCCATGTGGGCAGGAAACTCTCAGAAAATTGCCAGTTTCTCCCAAAGGGAGAAGCAGGCTAAAGATACCTCGCGGCCGCATTGCTTTTAAGTCTCTCTCTGGATGTTGGCCTTTGATGGGATTACAATTACACACACCTGGGTTCCTCTGCCGGTACCTTCATGCATGAGGCTTGTCCGAACGTGTGGAGAGGGGCCTCCAGCATGGCTGTAGCTAGGTTCCGGTGGTCCTCGGCCGCCGGGAACTCTGCTCGGGGTGGGGAGGGAAGCTGGAGTCTATCTCCTCCAAGGGGCCTGGGGGGAAGACAGCCAGGCATGCGGGCAAGAGATTCTCTGATACTTTGATACTTTAAAAAACAAACAAACACTGGCAGCATTTCATAATAACTGGAGATATGGACCTTCACTGTTGCACTTTCTAGCTGTGCAGTGTGGTCCAAATTGCTTCACTCATTAAATCGTTACATCCCTCATTTCTAGAATTGGAGTAATGGTAGTATCAACATCAAAAGGTTATTGAAAACATTAAAGGATTTAATATACATAGAAATGGCTTAGTAAAGTTCTTTGCAAATTACATATCCAATAATTAATCTCAATGTTCACTAGTAACAATTACAAGCTTCAGTAATGATGCTATATACATTTAAAGGCATATGATACCACAGGCCTCTGAAAGAGTTACAGTTTCTTTAGAATGGAAGCCATATTGTGAGGTACTCATATCCTGTAATGGTCAGACTGTGTGGTTGAAAGGAATCTGAGACCAAGAGTCTAACATGATTCCCTACTCAAAAGTTTGTGGTCCCAATTACCTGAATCATTTTTCCCTTCTCTAGACAATAATTACATTTCTGTTTGATAGGGCAATTTTTACCTATTTTTTGGTCAGGCAGGATGAGAAAGATTGGGTTAATGCATCCTTTCAGTTATGCAATTCTGAAAGTGCTTGACTCTAAAAAGTAGAATTTTGAAAATATTTTAATTATGCAATTTGCCAAGTTAGAAAGAACTAGAAACAAAAGACAACAGACAATATTTCTAGAAAAGAGCTGACAAACAATATTTGTGCTTATCAGAAAGTACGTTTCTTTCAGAGGGAAAACTTTGGTATTATTCTGCAGAATATGCCCTTTCTAATTCTGACAGTCTTTAAGGGTATAATTGGTTTGAGGCTTTTTGTCTGCACTAGCTTGCTATGAAGATGTGAAATGCTAGTTTTCAGAGTTACTAATACTTGTTATTACTGAGGAAACATATTGAGAAGCTAATATCCAGAATTAAGTATGGGATCCTCTCTTTCCAGAGGTAGTTTTATGAATCAAGTGTGTTTTATCTTAAATGTGTGGTAACATGTATGGAGGTTGTTAAAAACATCATGATTTTTACAAAAGCTTTGTCTTGAAAAAGACAAATACCTAAGATTCAAATCAGGAAATGATACCTTTGTTGAAAATTCTAGGGTATTCCACATCAGGAAATGCTGTCCAATTTGATTTTATAGGTTCTTTATTCTTTGGATTATAGAAGAGAACAGAAGACCAGATTGTATAACTTGGTGCTTTTTGAAAGAATACTCATTCTTTCTCTGATTCTTGCAGAAGTATTTTGGGTGCCAAGGTCATTCTCAGAGTTTGGAAAATAATATAAAACGTGTTAGGAATATATGGTACATTCTTAAAAAATAATATTTTTCTGCCTTGATGAGATAGAAATCTATTACTTTGGCATCAAAATTGTCCAGTACTCTGCTCAGGGAGCAACATGGGGACAACATGTGTGGGACTGAACCCAGATTGGCTGCATGCAAGGCAAACTCTTTACCCTCTATATTATCTCTCTGGCCTTGTCATATTTGAGAATTTTAAAAGGACCTGTCTCATTCGATGTCCCCGCCATAGCTGGGAGATAGACAGAAAAAGGTATTTGTATTTCTTACCTCCCCCCCTATTTTTTTCTTTTTCCAAAATAAAATACTTTAGCACTGTCAGGCCGTTGTTTATCGATTTGCTCGAGCGGGCACCAGTAACATCTCCATTGTGAGACTTGTTGTTACTGTTTTTGGCATATCAGATACATCATGGGTAGCTTGCCAGGCTCTGTTGTTTGGGCGGGATACTCTCCGTTGCTTGCTGGTCTCTCCGGGAGGGATAAAATAAAATACAGATATGTTAAATTCCATTAATAGTCATAAGATTCATAAAGTAGTAGAATTTGAACTCAACTCCTGATTTTACCAGCTCAGAATACTTGCTATAGGTAATAATTCAGAAAGCAGACTACTGGAAGTATAATCAGGGAAAATGAATTTTAAGATATTAGGAGAGGTGATAGCACAGCGGTTGGGCTTTCGCCTTTCACGCGGCCAACCCGTGTTCAATTCCTCCGCCCCTCTCAGAGAGCCCGGCAAGCTACTGAGAGTATCGAGCCCGCGAGGCAGAGCCTGGCAAGCTACCGTGCGTACTGGATATGCCAAAAACAGTAACAATAAGTCTCTCAATGAGAGACGTTACTGGTGCCCACTCGAACAGTGAAGAGAGGTGATAATGGAGTGATACTCAGTAGTCTGAGTGCATGGTTTACATATGGGAGGCCAGACTCAATGCAGTACCACATGATGCTTTGGCACCGCTGGGAGCAACACCAGAGTACGGAACCAAGAGTAGCTCCAGAGTGCTGCTCAGCGGTACCCCAAAAGGAAAAAATCACAAAGAGTGATGGAGTTCTGGATGACTGTAGACAAATATAGTACGCAAAGCAATCAGCAAATTAGTTGCTTTAAAGAGCTTATAGATCTAATGGTTAATCCCACAGGAGCAACTTGGACTTGCTAAGCACCATTTCACTTTAATGTCATAGATAATTTCAGGAAACCAATAAAACCAATGACCCTTCAGTTCTTTTATGTCCATGAAATTCGCCTTGGTTTCAAGAATTGACACATTCAATCAAATATAAATCGTAGTTGTTCCACTGAGCCTACAAAATAGGTCTCCTGCAGTCATTCTCCTAAAACTCAGTGGATGTGATTTGTTATACCTCATCCAGAGGCCATGTAATGCAGCAGTTATTGAGTATTTGGAAAGCTTTTATTGATAGCTGAGGCCTATGTGGCAAACTTTGGTGAGGAGTTTTGGCATGTCTCTTTTTTATATAACAAGTATAATTTTTTCTGTATTCTGGAGCCATATGAAAACAAGCTTTTTTCTTGAGATTATTCAGCATATAGTGTCAGAGAATGGCTCTCATGAATTCCAGTGTGAACTTCGGTAAACTTCTCATGCACAGGCAAATTAATTTCTGATCCCCAGTTTTCTCATCTGTGTAATGAAGTAATCTTTTCTTGGAATTGGTTAAAGACTTAATGTGATAATTTATTAATCCTTTTAATAATTCCTGAACGCAGAAAGTGCCAATTAAAGGCACCTTTGACACATGTGAGTGTTCCTTTTGCATTACGTCAAAAGGGGTTCTATTGTCTAGGAACTGATGGGGGAAAGAGAGAAAAGAGGCAACTGGTAGGTGAATATTAAGAAATTGAGCAGACTAAAGAAGTAATCCTTTCATTTGACACCTATGCATAGTTTTTTAAAAAAAGAATATTTATTTCTAGATATATACGATCATACAAGTTAAAATTGGCAAAACCAAAAGCCATTTTATAGTTCATTAATTCAGAATCCCTTTATTATTTAGTGAGAGCTGATATAAATTGTGAATGTTCAAGATTGAAGGTAACACAAGACCAGTACCTTGACCTCTGCTTCTCCCTACATTCTAGAAGAGGCAGCCACAGAAAAACCTCCTAAATTTAGAGTTCACATAATCTCAGGGTCAGTGAGTAGATGTGGTAATTTTTTTTTAATTTATTTATTTTTAATTAGAGAATCACCGTGAGGGTACAGTTACAGATTTATACACTTTTGTGCTTATACTTCCCTCATACAAAGTTTGGGAACCCATCCCTTCACCAGTGCCCATTCTCCACCACCCGTAAACCCAGTGTCCCTCCCACCCTCCCCAATCCCATCTCCCCCCCACCCCACCCTGCCACTGTGGCAAGGCATTCCCTTCTGTTTTCTCTCTCTAATTAGCTGTTGTGGTTTGCAATAAAGGTGTTGAGTGGCCGCTGTGCTCAGTCTCTAGCCCTCATTCAGCCCGCAACTCCCTTCCCCCACATGGCCTTCGACTACAATGTAGTTGGTGATCGCTTCTCTGAGTTGACCTTTCCCCGGAACGTGAGGCCAGCCTCGAAGCCATGGAGTCAACCTCCTGGTACTTATTTCTACAGTTCTTGGGTGTTAGTCTCCCACTCTGTTATTCTATATACCATAGATGAGTGCAATCTTTCTATGTCTGTCTCTCTCTTTCTGACTCATTTCACTCAGCATGAAACTTTTCATGCCCATCCACTTGACTACAAAATTCTTGACCTCCTTTTTTCTAACAGCTGCATAGTATTCCATTGTATAGATGTACCAAAGTTTCCTCAACCAGTCATCCGTTTTGGGGCATTCGGGTTTTTTCCAGATTCTGGCTATTGTAAACAGTGCTGCGATGAACATACATGTGCAGATGTTGTTTCGATTGTACTTTTTTGCCTCTCTGGGATATATTCCCAGCAGTGGTATTGCTGGGTCAAATGGGAATTCAATATCTAATTTTTTGAGAGTCGTCCAAATTGTTTTCCAGAAGGGCTGAACCAGTCGGCATTCCCACCAGCAGTGAAGAAGGGTCCCTTTCTCCCCACATCCTCTCCAACAGCGGTTGCTTTTGTTCTTTTGGATGTGTGCTAGTCTCTGTGGTGTGAGGTGGTATCTCATGGTTGTTTTGATCTGCATCTCTCTGATGATTAGTGATGTAGAGCACTTTTTCATGTGCCTTTTGGCCATTCGTATTTCTTCCTTGGTAAAGTTTCTGTTCATTTCTTCGCCCCATTTTTTGATGGGGTTGGATGTTTTCTTCTTGTAGAGCTCAACCAGTGCTTTATATACCATTGATATCAACCCCTTATCTGATGGGTATTGTGTAAATATCCTTTCCCATTCTGTGGATAGTCTTTGTATTCTGGTCACTGTATCTCTTGCGGTGCAGAAGCTTTTTAGTTTAATGTAGTCCCATTTGTTGATCTCTGTTTTTACTAGATTGCTTAGTTCCGTGTCACCTTTGAAGATACCTTTATCTTCAATATCGTGGAGGGTTTCGCCGACCTTGTCTTCAATGTACCTTATGGTTTGTGGTCTAATGTTGAGGTCTTTAATCCATTTTGATCTGACTTTTGTGCATGGTGTCAGGTCAAGGTCTAAACCCATTTTTTTGCATGTGATTGTCCAGTTGTGCCAGCACCATTTGTTAAAGAGGCTTTCCTTGCTCCACTTCAGATGTAGTAATTTTTAAAAATTTTCTAGGAACTTATCTTTAATGTTTTTCTATTATACTTAGCAGCAAAATAACCTAAAAGCAAGTAGCTCACTCCCATAATCTGTTTCTTTTAAATTCAAACTCTGGTACAACATTGCCTAAAGAAAAAATAAAATGACATTGTGAAGAGAAAGAAATAAAACATGGTAGAGGTTAATGCCTGCTACTTAAAAATAATCACATGTCTTTTCTCTTCCAATGTGATTTCACTTCTCAGAAAGATTTCTTAGACGTAACTTTTATGTTACAGGATTTATAGTTTGAAAAACTACACAATGACTTGCAAAATTCCATCATCCCTCGGCTCCTTTTACTCCAAATAATCTTTTAGTTAGGGCCGGAGTGATGATACAGTGCATGCACAGACCCTGGGTTTGATCCCCTGCACCCACAGAGTCCCCTGAGCTCTTCTAGATGGGAAGAGTGAAGAACAAAGCAATGACAATATGTCTTCTTAAATGGAGACTCACAAAAATTTTTGCTTCCTATAAAAATAGCACAGGGAATCTTCTGAATAGATTTTTTCCCCTTCAGTCAGCATATCCTTTGGTAATTGTGAACTATTTATAGATAGTTTAATGCTTGAACCCATGCCCCCATCTTTGATGAGATATACATGTAACAAGAATCTTTAGAAACAGTGAACTTCTATAATATGAAGTGTTTTTGTTTAACCACCTTTGTTAAATGTTAAAGTTTTCAGTATGAGATGTCATAGATTTTTCCATCTTTCAGTAAAGACTGGGTTGCCACCTTCAGTGGTAGAATGATCTTCAGAAGGATATTGTGTCTAAAGGAGCTTCCTAAAACATCCCACATAAATAAATTCATGAATGTGTTTCTGTTGAACAAGGAGTGATGCCTTAGTGTGGGCCAAATATAATCACTGTTCTTCCAAGCAAAGCAGTTTTGAATTTCAAGATAACTGAAAGATCATAAAGGAAAGTGCCATCTGAGACTGTATGCGTGCATGGATCGATGTTGAGTGTCTTTTCACTGTCTCATCCATTCTGCTCTAGCTCCTGTTCTCCTGGAGGAAACCTCTGACCTGCCTATTCATCTCTTTACTCATCTGTGCTAAAGGGCATAGTTGTCAAAAATAGTGGCATCTGAAACTGAGCCTTTCTAAACGGACTCTGAAATGGCAATCTGAACATGTTCACTACCATGTCATCAACTCTGCCCTGAAGTTACAAATTATTTTGTTGTTTTGTTAACCTGATAAAACACAAAAGTGGCTGTGATTTAATGCCCAAGAATACTGCTTTTCCTAGTGATTGGCTTACAGTTCATATATCACATTTTGACTAAAATTTGATAGTGGTGGTACAGCTAGTGCCACAGATAATTCTTATTTAAGTTTTGAATTGTGGTTTGTATTATGGACTTTTTGGTTTGTTTTTGAACCACACCCATGTATAGGGCATACTCCTGGCTTTGTGCTCAGGGATCACTCCCAGCAGGGCTTGGGGACTTGTGTGGAGCCAGGTATCTAACCTGGGTCAGCTGTGTACATGTGAAACGCCCTCCCTGCTGTACTATATCTCCAACCCCCATGGGGTTTTTTTTGGGGGGGGCAGGGGGAGGTTACATTTAAAAAACATTGTGTGTACTTTCAGATGCCCTCTCACAACACTCTGGTTTTATTTTATTTTTTTTCTCTTTCAGATTAATACTTTTATATATATGTGTGTGTATTTTTTAATTAAATCACCGTGAGAACAGTTACAAAGCTTCCAGGTTTAAGTCTCAGTCATACAATGATCAAATACCCATCCCTTCACCAGTGCACATATTGCACCACCAAGAACCCCAGTTTACGCCCCCCCCCATCATACCCCACACCCTGCCTGTGTGGCAGATGATTTTCACTTTACTCTCTCTTTACTTTGCTTACATTCAATTTTCGACCGAAAACCCACTATTATTATTTGGAATTTCCCCCCAACAATCAGACCTGCCGAAAAGGCATCATTAGATAATTTGTTTTCTATTGCTGATAATGAAGAGCATATGATGTCACATGGCCACGGTTTTGGAATTCTGGTATTTTAGTAATTAAGTCCAGATGTATTTCTGCCAGCAGCCACTGCGTTCCGAGATTGGTTTGTGTGCGGTCGTTCAGTAGTGGAAGGGCCATTGGTGGGCGGCCACTCAGGATCTCATCTGGGTGGGGAGCAGGGCCGGTTCAGCCCAACACTCTGATTTTAAAATGTCCCCTTTTTATGGTCCCCAAATGAATCAGAACATCATTCAGTTATGTGAACAAACTAGGATCACAGCTGTATGGCATATTGAGATGCCCTTTTAAGACATAGATTAAAACTTGGTCTTTATACATTGTTAGACCATTAAAATTTTATTAAATCAGTAATTCCTGATACTCAAAATGATTCCTTCTGCTCATACTTTATAAGTTCTTTTTAAAAGTTTATTTTTATTAAGATAACATTGTTCATGCTAGAGTTGTTCCAGGCATATGATGTTCCAACACCAATCCTACTGCCACGTGCCCTGCCTGCTGTACTATCTCTCTAGCCCCCTCACTTTTTCTTTTTGTGACGAATTCACATCATTCTGCACAAATTTATTTTTATGAAAGCACTCCAATCTGAGTTCAGAATCCAGTGTTCTAGTGCCTCTGCTTCATTACCTTTTTTGTTATTGGTGTGAGAGGGGGAGGTTCAGCCAGTGGTATTCAGAGAATATTCCTCAGACAGTGCCCAGGGGTCACTCCTGGCAGACCATGTGTGGTGCTGGAGATCAACTCAAACCTCCTACATGCAGTGCGTATTGTCAAAATGCTGTTGTCTCTAACCCAGGGAGCTCTTTCTCCAACCCTTTACTACCTTTTGTATCTTGACCCTCCTTATCTATCATTTGACCCATATGAGATTACCTCTAGCTACTTTAATGAAATCATTTTTTTCCCAGAAACCATGGTATCCTAATAGTGGTAAAGGAAGAAATTTGGAAGTCAGGCAAAGTGGAAACGAAAGCAAAGTGGATTCAGTCCTCATCTGTAAAGCAGAAAACAATAGTAATATCAAACTTAAAGCTTTAAGATTAAATGGGAGCCATATGAAACCCATAGTACAGTTTCAAACATACAGTAAATAGTAAATACTGGTTACCTAAATTATTAAGCAACATATATGGCAAAATAAGTTAAGAGTAGTCAATATCAATAAAAGCAAACAAACAGAAAAACCTCTTCAACCGTTATTCATTCTGCCAGTATTCTATTATAGGTGAGGAAGTGAAAGCGGAAGAGTCTACTAGGTAAGACTGGTTAAATAAATCAGTAAATATTAAGGCCCTTAGTCCATGCTCCCTCTATGGCAGCTATGTCTTGACAAATCCCCATGAAGAGTGGATACAAAACTCGCAAGGAGTAGGAACAACCTTTCTGCCAGGTTAGTCAGACTACTGGCTTGTTCACACACTGTTCTTACTGCTTGCTGTTCTGTCCTACCTAAATTATAATGTCTACTTCTGATACCTGTTGATTTTTCCATAAATTGAAGTGGAACATATTTTTCTTATCTTTAAAATGAATATGCTAATAGGTTTCTTAAGAAGCTATTTTAGAATCACATTTTCAGTATATTGAAAATAATCTTAAGAGTTCTACCCAGAGTAGCAATAAATTATTTTGGTTATTAACAGGAAATAGGGAGATTTCTTTATCAGCTCTTGTGCATGAGCTTCTAACCTTTAACTCTAAGAAGCTTAGTTAATGCATTTGCATGGTAATTAAAAATCAGTGCAGTGATGTTTAAAGGAATTTAAATCCAGTGTGGAATTAACGGGGTATGTGAAGCATACCAGAACTTAAATACTTTGTTTAGCTAATTAAACTGCTTAGGAAAAATAAAAACAGAAAGTGTCTAGTAAAGTTGAGTTCCTCACAGCCACACTTAACACACAATGCTATGCTCATTTATTTACCAAATTAAAAAGATCTGTTTTGCAAATTGTCTCCTGAATAGAACAAAGCATATTTGCCAATAATAAACCCAGATTGCTTAAAACAGTTTCTCTTACTTAAAAAAAATCATTTCCACTCACATTTAGACAAAATGTTAAATATGGCTTCCAAGAAATCTGCTCAAAATTTTGTTGTGATTATTAAAAAGATATTTTTAATAAAAAAAGAGATAATTCTCAAAGAGATTGACTTTAGAGACTGTTTTCCTTATCTGAGTAAGTAATGTTTCCAGTGAACTCAATTGCAGTTGAAATTATTGATCTAAATGGATAGTTTTATTACATATGACAGGCCCCCTAAATAGGGTTCATATTGTATTTTATGTGCCAACTTCACCCTGACTAATGAAGATATCATAGCTTTTTTTTAAATTAATGAATATATACTCTAAGAGCTTGGATTAACATACATGTTCTTTGGGGTTGGGATGAGGGTCACACTTGACTATGCTCAGGGTTGCTCCTGGCTCCGCCCAGGGCTCACTACTGGTGATTCTTGAGGGAGTGTACGAGATACTAGGAATCAAACTCAGATCAGCTGTATGCAAGGCAAGTGCCTACCCACTGGAGTACAGCAGGTAGGGCACTTGCTTTGCAGGTGACTGACCTGGGTCCCCCAAACCCTGCCTCGAGTGATCCCTGAGTGCAGAGACAGGAGTAATCCCTGAAGACCAATGAGTGAGCATCCCTCCCTCCGCCCCTTCCCCCTCTCAAAAAAAAAGGAGAAGAAAGGATCTTATTGAATAAGGTCATTATTTATTCTGATTGATCAGTTGCATGGCATGCTTCAGTTTCTGGTGTGAAGATAGGATTAAGAAATGTTTAGTAGGGTGCCAAGAAGATAGTGCAGCAGATAAGGTGCTTGCATTACACACAACCAACCCAAGTTCAATTCCCTAGCACCATACATGGTCCTCTGAGCCTGGCAGGAGTGATCCTTGAGTGCAGAACCATCGGTAAGCCCTGAGCACCACTGGGTGTGGCCCAAAAACCAAAAAAGGGAAAAAGAGACAGACTTAGGAAGCCATGGTCATGATTTGTAAGAAAATATATTGGTCATTCAGTTGACCAAAACATTTTGTTCGTGGTTTTTGTTTGTTTGTTTGTTTGTTTTGAGTTTAGAATCAATTTAAAAAAAATTAAATTAAATCACTGTGCGATTAGACCCTTACAAAGCTGTTCATGATTAGGTTTCCGTCATACAATGTCCAACACCCATCCCTCCACTAGTGCACACTTCCCACCACCAGTGTCCCCAGTTTCCTTCCCATCATTCAACTTCAAAATTCTTAGGTCACAGATCCAAGTACTCTGAATTGAGAACTATAGAGATGTGGAAAGTGATAAAAAGTATCTTTTGTTATATGAATAAGGTGACTTTTCTAAGCACCTAAGGATAGTGGTTTAATTGTCTAACCCAGGGGAACTTACATTTCCTAGGGGCTGGTAGGTTGAGTGCACTTGCTAATGGTCATTGATTCAATCAAATATGCCTAAGTAGTGAATCCTTCATAAGATCTGGGAGGATGGGTTGGAGCTGTGATAGTACAGTGGGTAGGGCATTTGCCTTGCAAGTGGCCGACCCGGGTTTGATCCCCAGCATCCCACATGGTCCTTTGAGCACCACCAGCAATAATTCCTGAGTGCAAAGACAGGAAGGGCTGGAGCGATAGCACAGTGGGTAGGGCGTTTGCCTTGCACAAGGCAGACCCAGGTTTGATTCCTCCGTGTCTCTCAGAGAGCCTGGCAAGGTACTGGTAGTATCTTGCCTGTACGGCAGAGCCTGGCAAGCTAACCGTGGCATATTTGATATGCCAAAGACAGGAGTAACCCCTGTGCATCGCTGGGTGTGACCCAAAAAGAAAAAGAAAATCCAGAAGGATGGAGTTAGGCTGAGTTGGTGAAGCTGTGGAAGTTTGGGGAAAGTGGTGCTCCTGAAGAAAATCTAGAAATTCCTTGTCTCCCCTATGCTTTGGCCTCTCCAGCTGGTTCAACTGATTGGTCATAAATAATATCCTTTGAATAAGACAGTAATGTAGTGAGTAACCAGGTTTCACTTTGAGCTGATTATTAAATTCACCAAACCTAAGAAAGGGGCTCTTATAATTGATTAAAAACTATATAGTTAAGTTTTGTTAACGAACAACCTCAGCATGAACTGGCCACAGAGGAAGTGTTTTTGGAAAATGGGGTGCTTTTCTTCTGAATCCGGACGATGTTTTAAGGAAGAATGTGTTAGAATTGATCTGACACCTACCTGGTGTGTGAGAGTGTTTTGTGGGGGGAAGTCACCACACACTCAACATACACACAAACACACTCATGTTGCAATTGGGTCCTAGAGTCTTTCATGGGGTGGGGTCAATGGGACAAACAAATGAGGCAACTCAGAGTCATTATGAGAGCAGGAATTGATTTGAAAATGTCTAAAGAGTGAGTGAGTGACTCTGAGAAAGTCAGTTTTTGAAAATGTGATGTTTGATGTTTGGGCTGGTTATTCTCACTAAAATAAAAGTAGGTTAAAGGAATTTCGGACAAAAGATACAGCATATGTATTTTGTAGCTATAAATTATGTTCAAGTGTGCAAATTTTAAAATATCAAATCAAGAGTCATAATCTGGGATACATATATCAATTGATATTATTAGATTATATAATAGAAAATGATAAGGTATGGTAGAGATGTTATTGGAAAGGTATTTTTCTTAAGGCCAGTGGTATGGAGGAAAATTATTGAACTTCACTCACTTAACCATATTTAATATATGCATATATCTGATATCACCACTGTGATTGGGTATTTTAATCAGAGTGACTTGCCCTTGCTGTGTTTCACATCCATTACTTTGAAACTAATTCAAAGTGAATGAAGTAAGAGAGATCTAGTGTTCTACTTATATAGTGTTGCCTCATTTCTTTACATAGCTGTCTGTAATGGAGTTAAGTATTGCAAGTCTTAAAAGGAGAGCCACGAAGTCCCTCCAAAAAGAGAAAAGCTTACAGGAAATTACGATGTTCAGGCAAATTAATTCTGTCCAACTTACAGTGTGGTTTACAGATTCACATATTTTGCTTTTATATTATTAGAAGAAAATGGTATGGGTCATGTACAGAGAGGACCATCAATATGATGTGTGAAATCTATTAATGAACAAGAATACTTTGCCCTACACTGTTCATAATCGCTGTCAGGGCAAGATGTATACTTACCTTTTTACCTACTTAGTTCATTCTTTCTTTTGTTCCCTGAATAGTTGCCTGTTCCTTGTGGAAATCAAGACCCAGTTGTTATAAATTTAATTTAAAAATACACATTTAATTTTTCTTTAATGCCCTTTTACTTATCAATATCAAAATAACAAGTTAAAGAGAGGGATATTATCTGGAGAGACCAAGAGTGAAGTATTCTTTTTGACATAATAGCGTTGAGCATTTTGGATTAGAAACATTGGATTCAAATCTCCCATCTCTCAAACCTCATTTGGAAAACAGAAACTTTGTTAGCATTCATGTTTTAATTTTTTAACAATTGTCTTCCCATCATGCATTCACTTTTTTATGGGAAATATGTCTCCAGTTCCTAGAACATTGTTGGCACCCACTATAGGTTCTTACTAAATATTTGTTAAATATGCAGCATACATAGCTACATAGTTCTTTTTTAAATTTAATCAGTGTGAGATCATAGTTCTCTTTAAAATAGGAATTTAGTAGTAGAAAATACTGCTTTATTTAATAACTGGCATTAAAATGGAACCATTTGAACACATTTTTCAATTCTTTTATGTACATATGTTTCTTTTTTTTCTTGGGTAAATAGATATCAACACTAAGTAGGATTTGTGGGTCTTGGTGTAGATAAATATTTTACTTTTCATAAGAAATGGCTAAAGTATTCTGTAAAGTAGTCATTTCATTTTATATCTTCACTGAGCACTGTCTAAAAATTTGGGTTGCTCTGCATTCTTGCCAACTGTTGGTGTTGCTTTCGTATGAATTTAGCCACTCGAGTGGGGGTGTCGTGGGATCTAAATGTGTTTTTAATTTGCATTTTCTCTGATGACTAATGATTTTCAGCAGGTTTTCATAAGCTTATTGACCATTTTGCATATCTTCTTTCTGAGTCATTTATTTAGTTTAAATTGCATTTTCCGTCATAGTCCCTTTATTATTGTGGCAATTATCTGCACAGTCTGAGTATATACCTCACAAGATAGATTCACATTTAAGTGCGTGAATGTATGTATAGTTTCTCCTGGCATATAGTTGCATATAGTTGTCTATTATTTTCTTAACTGTCCTTTTAAGTGGTTTGATTTCACAATTTTAGACATACAGAGGAGTTGTGAAGATAGTGGAGAGCCCTTCTCTTCCTCTGATGTTAATGTCTTATATAATAACATCTTTTTAAATGAAGGCGTTAATATTGGTATACTACTGTTTAAAAAATTTGCAGTTTATTATAGTCTCCAGTGATATTTGTCTGTTAATTTCCAGTACAGAATTCAGTAAACATATTCAATGGGAAAAGGATAAGACCTTATGTAATATGTTTGGAAATTTCTTTCTTTCTTTCTTTCTTTCTTGGCTAGCAAGCAGGATTTTGGGGGGTGGGACGTGGTGGGAAAGAGGAATAAAATATTAAACTTGAGAGTCTGAAATTATTGAAAGCTTAAAAGACACATACTCAGGGTTTACTGTGATTTTGAAATTAAAATAAAATGGAAGGAAAAGCAAAACAAAGGTGAAAATTGCAGCAACAAAAAATGAGCAAACCAAGAAGTTGATTGATAGCTCCCTATTCATGCACTCCCCAAATAATAGTGACTATCTACATTTACCCATGAATTCCTGCAGTAATCCTGTGGTCTCCGTGTTACACATGGAGACATTTACACATTCATTTACTGGAATTCTCAGCCACCTTTGCATTACTTGATGTTGACTGCAAGGCCAGTCACTTTAGGTCACTGTTTTCTGTGGCCTAAAGTGGGGAAACTCCCAGCCAACCCAGCACAGCAACTGAGTCCCAGAAAGAAAAGAGGCTTGTTTACTTGAGAACATGTGGCGAGTAATAGTGTTCTGTCCATTCAGTTCCATGTTTCTAAAGCTCCCCTCTGCGGCAAACTCTGCAACTGGAGTCCTTGAAATAGTGGCACTTGCCTGAGGACGCAAACCCACAGAGAGCCCACACACATTTCTTTGGCAGTTTATCTCCACAAGACCTACAGGTCTTTCACACGCCACTTGTCTGGTTTCCTTTTTCTTTTGTTTTGGTCCACACCCAGCAATGATCAGGGCTTACTTTTTCCCTGTTGTGCTCAGGAATCACTCCTGGTTGTGCGTGGGGAGCATATGCCATGCTCGGGATCAAACCTGGGTTGACCATGTGCAAAGCAAGCGCCCTCGCCACTGCATCATCTCTTTGGGCCATTGCCTTGCTTTCCTGTCCTTGCATGACTTGGTTTTTTCCATTTTCTCTGAACTTTAGGATTTAAAGAATGAAATCCATTTTTTTTTTCAACCTAAGTTGTAAGGAGCTACAGGAGATATTATTTTTTAAAAATAGACATTATTGAACAATGACAAACCTTTGGCCTTGGATTACAAAACTGATTATCAAACTGTAGAGAAGGAGTGGGAGAGAATAAAGATCGGATCACCAGTGACATAGGGACAAGGGGTGATCGATCTTGGGCACTTTAATGATGATGGGGTGCAATAATGCCATAAACATTGATTGTTTTGTAGCCATGTTACCTAGACCATTTCTTTTTCTATTTTTGCATATAGTTTTATGCATTAATTTTTGGTATATAATATATGCATATATATAATATAATATCACTGTATCACTGTCGTCCTATTGTTCATCAATTTGCTCGAGCAGGCACCAGTAACATCTCCATTCATCACTGTCGCGTTCAGGATCAGGGAATGAGGCCTATTATTGTTACTGTTTTTGATATATCCAGTATGCCCCGGGCAGCTCACCAGGCTCTGCTGTGCAAGATTCTGCATCACTCTCCTCCCGGAGCTGTGTTTTAAAGTCTCTGGATTTTGGCCTTTGATGAGATTACATGATGCATGAGGGGTGACAGTTTGTGTCACAGGGGGTGACTGCCAAGCTACTGGAAAACTGGGGATCTGGGTGGAGGAGGCCCAGTCCCGATCTGAGCAGGCTTGGAGTTCTCAGCCACGGGTCCCACATACCTAGGTTCCTCTGCCGGTTCCTTCATGGGTGAGACTCATCTGAGCATGTGGAGGGTGGCTTTGATCATGGCTATGGCTGGGTTCTGGAGGTTTTTGGCTGCCGGGGCTCTGTTTGGGGAGGGGAGGGAAACTTAACCCATCCCCCTCCGAGGGAGCCCCGGTGAAGACAGCCTGGCGAGAGGGCAGGAGATTCTATTATATTATAACTGTATTATAATATAATATATACACATATATATAGTAGAGGAATACTATCCATAGCCAGGTAAAACAAGGGTTAGGAGGACTGGTCAGTGGTTGGAACTAACCACAAGTGTGTATGGGGCTAAGGTAGGTAAGATAGAGAAGAGAGCAGTATGGCGATAATAGCTGGGAATGATCACACTGGAGAAGATCTGAGGGTTAAAAGTAGGCAAAGGGATTTTCTTAATAACCTTTCAGTATCAATATTGCAAATAACAATGCCCAAAAAGAGGGTGGAGAGAGAGAGAGAGAGAAAGAAAGGCGCCTGCCATAGAGGCAGGCAGGGGTTGGGGATGGGGGATGGTGAGAGGGGACCTGGGGACACTGATGCTGGGAAATGTACACTGGCAGAGTGTTGGAATACTGTATGACTGAAATCCAATCATAAACAGCTCTGCAAAGGTCTATCTCACAATGGTTCAATAAAAAAGTAGTTTTAGGACTGGGAAGGCAGTTAGTAAGCTTTTGTGTTTAGCACGGCTTTTCTCTTCCTGTTAGCTGTCTAGAATGAAGACAGAATTCTTCATCTTTTCGTGCTTCACTTTCATCTAATGTCTTCATTAGTCATTCTGATAAATGGCTTGAAAACAGTTCCCAAATGTTATTTTTTTTAATTTTAGTAGAGAAATAATTATATTTTATTATTTATGGTTTTCATGAAAAGGCTTGGTTCTGGTGATATGTGGAAGGGGGCAATAATTTTATTGTTTAAATTGAATATTTACTTAGAGTTACAATAAAAATATACATAAAATAATATGTTTAATTATAAACATAAATAATATGTTTATGAGACTGGAACGATAGCACAGCAGGTAGGGCGTTTGCCTTTCATGCAGTCGACCCAGGTTCTATTCCTTTGTCCCTCTCAGAGAGCCCAGCAAGTTACCGAGAGTATCCCGCCCACAAGGCAGAGCCTGGCAAGCTACCTGTGGCGTATTCTATATGCCAAAAACAGTAACAACAAGCCTCACAATGGAGACGTTACTGGTGCCTGCTTGAGCAAATTGATGACAACGGGATGACAGTGACAGTGAATATGTTTAAAATATTAGAATAATATACTTAGTGAAAATAGCATTTTTTTCTATTTTAAATTAGCCATCTAAATCTTGAACATTTCTTAGTGCCTGGTCTCATGATGCACTTTGCTGATAAACTAGTTCTCCTGAGCTCTAAATCTTGAACCCTGTGTATATAGAAGGAAAGGAAGACCATGAACTTCCAGAGTTTCCCAGTCCCATAGGGGATTACATAAACTAGTTTGTTCCCCTTATTTTATGACTGAATACATGAACCACAATGAGTGGTTTGCTGGAAGTCATTCTGATAGCCAGTCTGAGAAGTTCAATGCCACGTACCTGGTAGACTCCTAAATGTAATTTCATAAAGGAGGAAACAGAGCCCTGAGGAATTCTTTCCTACTCTCTTTTTTCTTGTTAGTTTTTGTTTTGTTTGGGGGCTAGCTGGTTAGTTGTGCTTGGGGTTTACTCCTGGCTCTGCGCTCGGGTGCTGCCCCCTAGCAGAGCTTGGGGACCACCTATGGTGGGGGTGGGGGTCGAACCTGGTTTACACACAAGGCAAGTATGTGCCTTAACCACTGTACCTCAGTCCCTTTTTTCAAAATGAGATTTGCTCTCAAATTTGCCATTTACTTGTGGTTAATCCCAGGGCCTCAGGATGCTGTGTACCCTTTCACTCTTTGGGAACTGAGAATTTGAGCATTGAGCCTTACATTCTTTGAATTTTTTTGAATTGTTTTTGAAATACAGTGATTGATAAGCTCTGATTACAGTAAAGGATTAGAGCACTGACTCTAAAGGGCTCCTGTAGGAGAATCTAATGGACGACTGTCCCTTCCCGAGTCAATGAAATTCGATACTTTCCAGCCCAAATTTAAGGTTATTGCCACTCCAGACTATCAGAGTCAGTAGAGATACTGAAATATGATATTAGTGGCTCATAGTTTATTTTCAAAATGCAGTCTCATTGACATTTTAAGTATGACTAGAATAAATAAAACTAAGGAATCAGTCTATTTTAACTTTATTTATTAAAGTTAGAACAGTGATTCTTCAGAGATATCCAGGGAATTTAATACATTTATATGGTACACTTCCTGCTTTTTTTATGTTTTATGGATTCCATTTCAGTCACCCTTTTCTTATTATATTTGTATTCTTTGGGTCTGACATATGTCAAAAGTATGCTCAAGTCTATGTAATACCTTCTAAATGTCAATGTTAAATTAGTAATTTCCTAGTATTTTCATGGCTGTACTACTTTGTGAAAGTTTTTCAAAGAAAATTTTAGGTGAATCTATGCATTTCTCATTCCCAAATGTTGATTATCACATCCAAATCCCTCATCAAGGAACATCCCCAAATCTATTGAATATATAGATAAGTAATATTAGAGCAGTTGTGTATTGGAGCTCGAGACCTAAGTGAAGTAACTTTTCACCCATGAAAAGTTACTTCACTTAGGTAAGATGTGAAGTAACGTGAGATAGATAAGTAAGATGAGATATATAAGTGGCACAGCCTCACTCCACTCTGAGAACAACCACTGTGTTGGTGGCTTTCTGAGTGAGTCCTGGTGTATGGACAGCCAGCAGCCCACTGTGAAGGGAAAGAGAAAAGTGACTTTCTGAACTCCACCCTGTCTGTCAAGCATGATGCTTATGGCAAAACTCAAGTTGCATGACATGCAGAAGGAGCTGAGCTGTCAGTGGACAAAAGGATTTTGTCAGGAGACTGCTGTGTTGGTACTAGTGTCTCCACTGTACTTACAGTCTCAAATTCCAGGATTTACGGGTCTTCATCAGCGTTACAGACTGTCTTCAGCCCAGGCACACTGAGAATTTCTGGTTATTATTTAAAGGAAAAAAGGCAGTGCATCTGAGTTTTAGTCCCTGAGGGACTGCATGATGATGCACTGCTGAGTTAAGGTTCATTCTACGTATTTTGTAAAACGCTTCAGTAATTCACTGCTTCCAGACTCAGGCTGTTTTCCTGACTGTACTAGTGACCTTCCTTAGCTTTACTGGGTCTCTGTCTTCCAGTTCCGTTGTTGTTTGGTTTGGGGAGGTTGCTTTTTTTGTTATTTGTTTGTTTATTTGTTTTTGCTTTTTGGGTCACACCTGCAATGCACAGGGGTTACTTCTGGCTTTGCATTTAGGAATTACTCCTGGTGGTGCTCGAGGGATTATATGGGATGCTGGGAATCGAACCCAGGTCAGCTGCGTGCAAGCCAAACACCCTACCCACTGTTCTATCACTCCAGCCCCCAGGAGGTTGTTTTTGTTGGTTTTTTGTTTGGGGATCACACCCAGCAGTGCTCAGAACTACTTCTAACTCTGAGCTCAGGGATCGAAGGGCCCAGGGGACCATATAAGATGCTGTGGATCAAACCCAGTCAGCCATGTGCAAGGCAGGTGCCCAACCCGCTGTACCACCGCTCCAGTCCTTGGTCCTCCACTTTTGTCCTCGAGCAAGCCTCTAGATGTAGCCTTGGGAAAAGTTTGCTGTATGCTGAGATTCCCAGTATCCATCAGTGCTTAAAGAAGAAAAACAATCATAGTAAAAAAAAAAAATCTTTAAGTTTAAAGTAGTTTGTTTTAAATCTAAGCCACATTACAGAACTCACTGAGTTGTAACTCATCCTGGGCTACTGATAACTTTGAACGTGATTTCTAGTATTTCATACATAGGAATATAAAACTTTCAACTTGGAATATGTCTCCTATAAGTATTAGATATTTGGGGTTTTTTTCACTGAGTAAATAAAAGGGGGTTTAAAAGATAGCCCAAGGGGGTAGTATGTCTTACAGAAAATACACTGATTTTATGTAATATTTATATCAAATATTAACGGGTATGATAAAACTATTCCTCAAGGAGATACTTTAATGAGTATAAAATTCAATATTTTAGATTGCTCCTTGCAAATTTATTAATAATGGAAAAATAACTATAAAGAAGAAAACACATTAATCAGTATGAGAATATTATTGGTATCTAAAATGAATTCTCTGTAGAAATTAAAATGCTATGCAAGAGCTCTAGGAAATGTTAAGGTAGAAAGCAAGTTACAAAAGTTTGTATAATGTGGCCATATAAATGTGTAGATGTATTTTCTGGAAGGTTACATAACTGTCTTTTTAACATTGGCTATTTTTCTAAGTAGTGGATTATGGTTGATAATTTTCTTTGTATTCATTACTATTAATTTTTTTTCTATTCACACTGTGGATTTTTGTTTTGTTCATTTGTTTGATTTTATCTCCAAGTGGTGCTCAGGAGATGCACAGACCAGGTCTCCCCCTGGCACTTCTAGGTCAACTGGGCTGGTGGTTTAATACAGTGACCTCTGTGGAACTATGAAATTCTTTCTTCAGGTACTGCCGATGCATGAGGAGGTCTCTGCTTCAGCATGACTAAGTTCCTGTGAAATGTAGCTCTGACTTTATTTCCAGCTCGGCTGGTAGCATGGTTGAAACCTCACTAGTACTAGCAAAGAAATCTTTCACTTATGGCCACAATTTTGATCATGAGCCTTGAATACCATTCAGTCTCTGGAGTACAGAGTATCATTTTGAGATTTGACTTTGAATTTCTCAAGGGTACCTTGACACAGCAGAAATTCAGGGTGGTTTGGGAAAACATCTTAAGATTGTTTCTAAAGAAGAGTAAAAAATTCCTTTAAACTGAATTATGTGGAAATGTTTTAAAAGTCTGTTTTAGCATTAAAGCATTTATTTTTAAATTATTCCCTAACATATGAAAATTATAGCATATGTAGCTTCTCATTTCTGTATTTTTATGTCAAATGTTTAGGATTAAAAACTACTAAAATCATTATTAGATAATTAATGAGGGTCTATAAATTAGATTTAATCAAGACAGGTTTCTCTGTGACCCCGAAGCACTGAGCCAGGAGTAGCCAGCTCCTGAGCACTGCCAGGTGTGGCCTGGAAACAAAAGCAAACAGAAAGTTTCCCCATAGCAAATGGTTATGTGATCACCCCAAAAAGAACAATGTTTGTGTGTTGAATTTTAAAGTATTCAGAAAATGAAGATTATAACCTTAGAAATGTTGGGGTGTTTATTAGTCTTTTCAAACACAGCAGCAATAGTGGAAGCAATTTCTGAATATAGAATATTTTTTTGCTCTTTGGGTCACACCTGGCGATGCACAGGGGCTACTCCTGGCTCTGCACTCAGGAATTACTCCTGGCGGTGCTCAGGGGACCATATGGAGGCTGGGAATCGAGCCTGGGAATCGAGCAGATGCCCTACCCATTGTACTATCACTCCAGCCCCTGAATATAGAATATCTGTAGAAAAAAAATTATTTCAAAAAATATATAATAAAAATCAATTTCAAAATACTGGAAAATAGACTAAGTATCTAATTATGGGTCAGCTTATTAAGTATGTGAAAATTTGTTTTTATACTTCATATTAGAACTAGGGCAGTAGAGGAAATATTATGCCAAGTCTTAAATCTTTTGTCCATCTATTACATAAGCCAGAAGGCAATTCAGGTTCTTCTCTCTTTTCAGCTGTCAAATATAAAAAGTGTTAGAATAGTATGTAGCAATCTTATTATTGATAATTTTTGTTTCATATCTTATTAGATATAAGTTCTTTGAGGAAAGAAGTAATGTTTTCTTTAGTTCTGTTAACACTATACCTAAAATGATGTTTTATACACATATCAAGTTATTAATATGTGATCTAGTTATAAATCAGGAAATGGTATCTTTTGCACAAAAAATACAGTACCAAGAATTACTGCTATCACTTATTTATTAATTAATTATTGATCTTTTAATTGAAATATAATGACCATGTTTTTTTTTTAAGAATCTCACATCTATTATTTTAGTTTCTGACTGCCTTAATTAGTTTGCAAACTATATTATATATACAAATGTTAATAAAGTACATTAAGTGGCCAGTTACAATATAAATACTTAAATTTTCATATTTTTTTCTGTGCAAGCAATCATCTATTGATGTATGATAGAATTATTTCTTGAAATATGCAGTTTTTGTGAAATGAGAAATGACACAGTATGAGTAACTTATGTTTTCTTCTTTTGTTTGTTTGTTTTGAGTTAATGACACGGAGACCTTTGTTATCCCAGACTCAGTTGAAATACAGTAGACTTCCGTCAAGATCCCAGTGTAGTTCTTTTAGGTGTGCTTTTGTTTGGAGCCTCAGCCTTGGTTAGGGATGGTGTCCTGCAGGGGCAGCACACGGGCACAAGGACTCTGCTCTCAACTCTCCCTAATCCCACAGGGGGACTTTTAAATAGGTCCCTTTTTTGTTTTTTTTTAAAGCTCAAAGTTCAAGAAGATTAAGCTTAATGGGCTTAGGTAGGCCAATGAAAATTAATATGTGATAGGTGGCATTTCATGTTGGTGGGGAAAGGTATAAACACATAAAACAATGAATATTTATATGAGAAAACATGAATAAAAGAATAAAATGATTTTTCCCTTCCTATTTCTTTTGTAGGATCAGGTGAGGGGAAACCACTTAGAACAAAGTGTTGTTATCTATAATATGCAAGCATTTCATCTGTATCAATAGAGAACAATTAAATGAGAAAAAACATTAATGATAAATTAACATGTGAAATGTTCCTCAGCTTTAGTGATAATTAAAGGAGTGATAAATTGAAGTAATAAAGAGAGGACACCTTATTTTTGGAAGACATTAATATATAATTAGTATCCTAAGCAATTTAGAACTACTGCTGGCAGTATAACCATAATAAAATTTTAAATGCAGGTTGATTCCAATACACATATGTGTGTATATATACATATGCATCTTTATGTGTATATAAATGTATATATGTTAAAACATCAGTGAAGGTTACTTGATGTAAGCTGGTAACTTTCCTTTAAGTACCTATATTTCAGAAATACCAGTTTTAGTGCTAAAACGTATATGTCCTTATTATGTCATTTTATTGTTTGGGAATATTTACAGAAAAATAATGCAAAATAAAAGTACAACAGTGAGGAAATGAATGTGTCAACTTTTTTTTTTTTTGGCGTTTTGGGTCACACCCGTCGATGCACAAAGGTTATTCCTGGCTCATGCACTCAGGAATTACTCCTGGCAGTGCTCAGGGAACCATATGGGATGCTGGGAATCAAAGCCCAGGTCGACCTTATGCAAGGCAAACGCCCTACCTGCTGTGCTATCACTCCAGCCCCTAAAAAACTAGGTATATAAAACAAATAAAAATTTTCTTGTGCACATTAGAAGGGCTCTGAATGTATCATGGTTAATAACATGCTCACTGACAAGAAATGTGACCCATAGTGATCTCATGATCCTGTCAGATCCACATTAAGCTGTTGGCTGGAGTTCACTTTGAGGAATAGATATAAACTGCTGAAGTAAAAATAT
Source organism: Sorex araneus (assembly GCF_027595985.1). NCBI lineage: Eukaryota > Metazoa > Chordata > Mammalia > Eulipotyphla > Soricidae > Sorex > Sorex araneus. Next base: position 258,509,115 of record NC_073303.1, read on the forward strand.
TGGGGCCAGAGAGTACTTAGTACAGTGAGTTAAGTGCTTGCCTGGCATAGTCGGTACCTAGGTACAATCCCCAGTACCTGATATGGTCTTCTGAGCACTGCCAGGAGTGTGATCTCTGAGCACAGAGTCAAGAGTAAGCCCTGAGCATTGCTGGGTGTGACCAAAACAACCATAAAGTCTCCTTTTTTCCCATCATACACTTTGAATTTATGACAAGTGTTCGTTGCTTTTAAAATCAAACAAATGAGCTGTGAAAGATAAAATCAATGTGAAGCCATTGTAAAGCTGTGATCATGTGGGAGTGGAGCAGACATATGTTGCAGGAAATAGGATGAACAGTCAGAATACTTTAAAAATACCTAGGGTTCCCCCTCCAGCAGGGCTTATGGAGTGGGAGCTGGGTTCACTCCTGGGGTGCTCGGAAACCCCCGAGTCTGCCCCAGTGGTGCTTGGAGAGGAGGAACCCTGTGGTTCCAAGGGCCCAGCCTTGGGCCTCCCATTTGACGGGCTGTGCTCTACCACTTGAGCTGTCTCCCTGATCCCGCAACCCTTTTCTGGGAGCTCTCACACTAGTCCAAGGAATGGGTGATCATTTATGAACTAGGGTCTAGAATGAAAGTGACTTGGTGCTGTAGGCATTTAGAAGGGATCAACATGATTAGCTACAGAGAGGAGAAGATGAAGAAGTAAGTACGGACAGTAGCCTCTAACAGTTGAGATTATTTGACTGTATTCTAAGTATAATGTTGTGTGTTTGGTGAGTAACTATTGTTTACATTAAGAGTAATCGAGTGGGTTTTAGTTTTCTGAGGTCTTGTATATAATCAACAGTTGAAACGTCACCTCCTTTTGATTATTTTGTTTTTGTTGATGCTGAACATAAATCACAGGGTTGCTGTTCCTGTCTAGACTGAAGGCAGGATCTATGCATTCTGAATGCCACCTTACTTCATTCTCTCTAATAAACCATCTCAAATAATGCCGTATATTATTTTTCAAACTGATAATTTTCTAGGCAAAAATGTAAATACCTTTACAATGAAGAAGTTCTGGGAAGCCAGTTATCCTTGATTTTGAAGAGTAGGAAAGAGATTCTGTTTTCTCTATCTGCGGGAAAATATCCTCTGAAATGAATAAAAACAATTACGTTGTTGATGGGGCCTTAGAAAAGATTCTAAATAACACTTACGGAGGCCTTTCTTCCAGGCAGAAGTTTTAATTAGAAGTGGATGGAATTAATTGTATATTTTATAGCCTTTGATAGTTTGATGCACACAATTCCTGAAAATTGCATTAGCACCTGAAAAATTTTGTACCGAGAACATGAATTATAAATTTTTTTAAAAAGTTCTTTATTAGGAAACACCAACTGGTGGACAAATCATGAGTTATGGACTGAATTTTTTTTTTTTTTGAGAAAGGGCTTCCAAGCAGTGCTCAGGAGGTTCTGGGCCCCATCAGCAACTCTTGGCCAAATGCACAAGGATTTCTATCACATGACTGTGATAATTTGCTACAACACTGGATTGATATCTCTGCTGGGAAGAAACAGTGATTAGAAAACCTAACTACTTATGGGCCAGTGGTGAGGCTGCTGGTACTGACCCATACTGGCGGTGCTGGTGCTTCCAGGATCACACCCAGCAGTGCTGTACCCATTGATGCTGGGGGAAACAGTGGTGTCTGGAGTTGACCTTGGGTCGGGATGCACCCTCACTGCTATGCTGTTTCTCGCACCAGTGACTGAATTCTTATGGGAAAGGCATCTCACAGCTGTTTGCTCAGGGCCAGAGAGATAGGATAGGGCCTAAGAGGCCTATCTTGTGTGCACATTACCCCTGAGCACCTCCAGGGGCGGTCCCTGGGCACAGAGCCAGCAGTAAACCCTGAACGCTGCTGGGTCTACCACCTCTTGCAAAAAGCAACCCCCACCCCCGCCGTGTTCAAATTTAATTTTTCGGGGCTGGAGCGATAGCACAGCGGGTAGGGCGTTTGCCTTGCACGCGGCCGACCCGGGTTCAAATCCCAGCATCCCATATGGTCCCCCGAGCACCTCCAGGAGTAATTCCTGAGTGAAGAGCCAGGAGTAACCCCTGTGCATCACCGGGTGTGACCCAAAAGCCAAAAAAAACAATTTTAATTTTTTTTTGCCCATAATACTTCCAGAACTTGCGGAGGCACTTAAAATTAGGAAACTCATTTTCTTTTCTGCTCCTCTTCTTCACTGCTCTCTCCTGATTTTTTTCCTTGAATCCCAAGTCTAGCAATTATATCTTTTAAAAATCAATTTTAACGTCGTGGGAAATTTTGTTATTTTCATTTTTCAGTGCTTGATTTATCTACCTCCTCACATGTGTTATATTTTATTTAAAGATTTACAAATGAGGCATTTGTTGAGGACTTGAGATATGACAAAGATACCTCTAGAAAATTTTCTTATGGGGAAAAAGGTCTAGATAGGTGTTAACTGACTGTTGTTTGGAAATAAACTCATTAGAAATGATATTTTCGTTTAAATATTTGGTTTGGGGCAATACGAGGCTGTGCTGAGGGCTTGCCCCGGATTCTGCACTCGGGAATCATTCCCAGCTGGGCTCCGGGGACCATATGGGATGCTGGGGATTGAAGTTTGATCAGCCGCATGGAAGACAAGTACCCTACCTGCTGTGCTGTAGCTCCACAAATAAACACTTTCAGTGGATTTGGGATAAAACACAATGGTCTCTATACAAATATGTTCAGCTGTATAATTCGAGTCACCTACACAAATTTTTTGGTGAAAAGTCTTTATCATGTCACAGATTTTTTTAGATTGGCTTGGTTTTCACATATCAAGTCTAAATGAAACCTTAAGAAGTACCAGCTATATCTAGGTCCTTCAGCATTTAGGACCTAGATATAGCTTTACAAATATCAATATTAAAGTGAAAAAGTCTACGGAAACCATCTGTAGACTGTACTGGTTGGGGATTCAGGTTTTGAGGAGATAAATGTGGTTTACAAATGTTCTTAGAGTTTATCGTCCATGTGAACTTGGATATGCTACAAAGATCCCTCCTAAACCCTTTTCATGGATTATGCTTGGGGATGATGATTAATTCTGGTAGAAATATTGAGAGCTTAAATGACACTATTAAGTACGCAAAGGATAATGCACCCACTGCAGGGTAAATACTCAACTGGCACCCAGAATTATTACTTTCTGCCCAGTCCCCAAATATTAGGCTATTAAAGATTATGTCAATTATATTGAAAAGGCAACTGGAGGGGGGAGGGGCTGGAGCACTGGTACAGGGGCTAGAGCACTTGGCTTGAGGCTCTCCTCACTTCCTTCCTGTGGAATCTTGGCACTTTTATGAATGCTGCCTATTCCTGGGTCTCCCCAGAACTGAGAATGCAAAACAGTGATAATTTCCACGTCACAGAGCTTTTGAAGATTAAATTAATGAAGAGATCTATGAAAACTGGCCCAGAGTATATACTGCATAAAGGTCACCTTTTGTTAATTATCTGCCTCATTTATGTTGTCTTGTTCATAGGTTACTAACACACTTTTATATAATTTTTAGGATTATTCTAACTTCTATCACATGAATGTGACTACAGCATATATCATTTGCTATAAAACCAGATTAATCATCTCTGCTGGGAAGAAACTGTGGTTAGAAAAGAGCTATTATTTATAGACTAGTAATTCATCCTGAACACAAATCATCTGTGTGAAGAATGGTGGCTGCTGGTTTGCGTCCACGGCTCCGCCCCTCAAGTCGCAGTCAGCTTGAATTTCAGTATGGCTTGCGTTTTTTATAAGGCATTTGTGATCTTTAAAAATATACTAACCTCCTGAAACATATCAAAATGTAATATAGACTTAACATAAAACACAATTATCTCATGCAGCTCAACCATGAACAGATTTCTGATTCATGCATTTGCTAAATACTCTTGTAGCTGGGAATGATATTTATTACTTGCTGTATAGGCATGCCATTAATCTATACCTTCTGTAAATATTTTGTTCTCCGGAGAAACTACATAAAATTATCAACAAAGCAGAATTTTGCTTTAGGCTGGAAAAGAGCTTGGATTTTGTTTTGTTTTGTTTTGTTTTGTTTTTAGTGTTCTGAATACTGAATGGATTAGACAGGAATTTAGAAGAGAACTTAATTTTATCACTTGGGGATAATATAAACGCTAACTGTAATGTGCAAAAAAATCCAACCATTTTAACAACTGAGAGATTTCCTTAAAACATGCTGTAATCAAAAGCCAATAATCATAAAATAGTAAGAGGCAATAACTTTTTCCCACCCTGAGGGTTTCTTAAGCATATCTCCAACCATAAAGCCGTATTTATACAGTCATTTCTCACCAAAACGGCATAGTTAAAGTGAGATAATTAGCCATTAGTAACAAAGAATAAAGATTATAATGAGAGAAATAGTGTAGCCTCCCTCAGGAGAGGTTGAGATGCAGAGCTCCGTGGGACTGGACCCACATCCCAGGAGTGAAACCCTGTCTGAATTCGGATGAGGCTTGAAAAGTCTCTTGGAACTCCTTGAGTAGTAGGATCACAGAAGAAAGTAAAATCCCAGAATGGAATAAAGATCCAATCCACTTGTGCCACGCCAAGTTTTTCTATTTCTCTCTCCACTTTGCATCGAAGGCCATTTTGACACTTGACTATTCCTGTTAATAGGGAAAGCCAAGCAGGGTGGCAGTGACTGGTTTGTTGGTCCTATTCACTTAGTCCATTATTCATGTGCACAGAGGTATGTGGGGAATATTCGTGTGCATTTTAATGGACAGAACTGTACTCTGTCCTTTTTCCAGTTTTTATGAAGATGTTAAAACTATGCCACTGAATGATCTGTATTGACTCTGAAGTTTCTACCATCTTCTTTCCCATCTTGAGTAATGTGGTAGGGAGATAGGTGGTCAAGGGGATGATGGCTTTTGATCCCAAGTACTAGTGTGTGACCCCCTAGCACCATCAGGTGTGGCCCTGGTGGCCCCTGGTGCCCAAGCAGTTCCACATTCTTAGGTCCACAAGTGTTCCTCCGGCACCCCTCAAAAATTAAATAATAAATAAATAAATAATAAAAATTTAAAACCTAACATTTTGTAGTAAAAAGGACTGAACACAGAATTCATAAGTATAGCAGCGGGAAAGTCTTCTTATCCCATTTGTCACAGCCATCTGCCGGAGGCTTATCCTAGAGCATGCATTAGGGCTCCAGGGAGGGGCTTGGAAAAGCTGCCGAGCCTGAGGAAGTATGGGACAAGGCCTTGCTTGGAGGCTGTGTGGAGACACTGTACCTTCCCCCATTTCTCTCCCAGCTGGATGTTCGTGTGTTACTTCTCTTCGTCAGAAGCGTTCTCCTGCCTTTTCACACCCGCAGACATGCACCTGCCTGCATACTGGTCTGTGGATTTACAGCTACTTACGGTTATAACCAGTAGAGCTTCAAGACAAGTGCTCTACCCACTGCACCACTGCTCCAGCCCCTCTCCCCCTCCAGTTGCCTTTTCAGTATAATTGACATCATATTTAATAGCCTAATATTTGGGGACTGGGCAGAAAGTAATAATTCTGGGTGCCAGTTGAGTACTTATCCTGAAGTGGGTCGGTTATCCTTTGTGTGCTTAATAAATACAGTTATAGTTATAATACAGTTATAGACTATTGGTTTTTCGATTCTTGTGTGCCAGTGCAGGGCTGTGGACTGACCGTTAAAGGCCACTGCTCTCAGAATCAGTGATCTAGAGAGTTCTGGAGCAGATTTGATCTTAGGAGGGGGCCTGGGAACCCCTGGTTGGTTAGTCTGAAGCACATGGTTCGAGCTGGCATGTGTCATGGAGAATGGTCTTGGAAGGCTGAGCCCTGACCCTGGAGAATCTGACTGAGGATCAAGAATGGCTAGTTTTAACCGGGAAAATTGGGGGAGGAATATTTTCAGAATCCCTGAAGTTCCGTTGGGGGCTGTGGGAGAATAGCAGGCTTTGAAAAATGAGGACAAGCGATAGATGGAATTACTTAAAACTGGGTGGCACTGGGACTGGAGCAGTAGCACAGTGGGTAGGGCATTTGCCTTGCACATGGTCGACCCAGGTTCGATTCCCAGCATCCCATATGGTCCCCTGAGCACCGCTAGGAGTAATTCCTGAGTGCAGAGCCAGGAGTAACCCCTGAGAACAAACAAACAAAAAATTGGGTGGCATTCGTGCTGTATATATTGTGTCTACTGACCCACAGTTATCATTTGAAATGGTTTATCTCAGTGTCCTCTCTTGCATTTGGATGACAATAAAGTGCCAGCATTGAGAGAAGAGAAGAATCATGATTTCCAGGTGTGGAGAAGACTTAGAAAGCTGCATCTGCTTAGGAGGAGAAAGCTTACCAGTCTTTCTGAATAGTCTAAGGAAAGCCATCCTCAGGGTCTGCAAATATGCATGACACTTGACTTAACCCAAACTTATGCAGTTCCAATTGTGTCAGTATTCTGCCAGCGTCTCTTGTGTGCTCAGTCTTAGATATTGTTGGAATCAGATTGAAACACAGACATAAAGGACAAGAATCTCTTTCACTGATAATTCAATGTGCAGGAGATTAAAGGATTATCCACTATTGTTGATGAAAGTGTCTTTATGAGTGCATATTTTAGGATTTTAGGTTATTGTATTCATTCTATAGACTTTTATGTTGTGGTAGATGAAATGTATAAACCAGACTCTTCGGGCCTTGAGTTTGGGGAATGTGGCATTTTCCTTTTAGCACATCTGTTTCTTACAGGTGAACTGGCTCATGGTGCATGAGAAATATTTGTATGGCTAAGGAGAAATATCTTAAAGCAGAACAGCCAGTATAGGTATAAGGCAGTTCCCTTAGCATGAGGCTGCAGCAGCCTACACCCTGGTTTATAACCCTGGCACTACGTGCAGTCCCTTGAGCACCATCAGGAGTCACCCCTGAGCACAGAGCCAGGAATAGCCCCTGAGCAGCCAGACCCTCCCCGAGGCCCACCTCACACAAGAGGAATACATTTCTTTCCCTGGCTTTTCTTCTGTGACATTTCTGAATAGTTTCCAAAACTTCATGTGGATCTAGCTGTGATTACTCAACCATAAATAGGTGTTTCCCATTATCTATGGCCCCCTTAGATCAATCACCAAGAGAGACAAAAGTTTACACTGGTAAAAGCATGGGGGCAGGGGCGAGTCGACTGTCTCAGTAAATAAAATGACCGGGGACTGGTCTGGCTTGAGCATGGCCAGGTCTAGGTTCTCACACATCATCAAGAATTGATTTCATCTACCGCAAGTGCTGGGGGAGAGGGCAGTTGGGATAGGGAAGGAACCACTATGACAATGATGGTTGGAAGTGATCATACTGGATGGGAGCTGTGTGCTGAGAGTGGGTAAAGGACCGAACTTGATGGCCTCTCAGTATCTGTATCGCAAACCATAATGCCCAAAAGGAGAGAGAGAGAAAGAAAAAAGTTCTTGCCAGAGAGGCTGGCAGGGGAGAGAGGTATGATTCCGGAGTGATATTGGGAACATTGGTGGGAAATGGACACTGGTGGAGGGATGGGTGTTGGATCCTGGTATGACTGAAACCCTATCATGAACAGCTTTGTAACTGTATCTCATGGTGATTCAACTGAATGAAAAAATGGTTTCACACTGCCTTTCTTTTTTCTTCTTCTTTTTCCCTACTCTGACTATAACATGAAGGTCTTTCTACTTAAAAATTCCATTTGATATTTCTATCTTCTCTTTAGAATTGACATCTATGATGATTCTGACAAGTATTGTTTTAATGCTATGTCTACACTCTACTCCTGTACAAATGAAGTTTCCTTTTATACTGACATCTACGTTTTGGTAGCTGTAATTATTTTTATTAAAATTTACTTAATCACCGTTTGATACAAAGTTATTTATAATTGCCGTACAGTGCTTGAGCATCCATCCCTTCTGCCTGTCCATTTCCCTCCACCAGTGTCCCCAGTTTCTCTCCTACTCCTCAAAGCCAGCCTCTATGGCAGATACTTTTGTTTTTTCCACTGAGACACCATAGCTTGCAATATTGTTAGTGATATGTATGCATATCACTTTGCCTCCTTTGAGCGCTCAGTTCTTGTCTAGAGTAATCACTTCCCAGTATCATTTTATAGTGCTTCCTTCCCTGATATACTGCCCACCCCCATCATGTTGTGTAATTTATTTTTACTGAGATTCATGGTTTACAATACTGTTAATAATGGCCAAGAGCGATAATTCTTATGTATGTCTTCTGTTGAGTCTAATTTTATTTCTTAAACTCTTCATATCAACCACGGGCTCTAGCTCCAGACTTATACAGATGTTCCATTTGTTTCTTTCCAGGTAATGACTTTGCTAATCTATGACCAAGTCGGGCTACACTCGTATTATTCTCTTTTATCCAGATCTTATAAATGTTCTCCATTTAAAAATATTTTATGTGGTAGGACTTGCAGTTGCATTATTCTTTTGTGGTTGCTTTGGGACATTTTTTCATGTATGTGTTGAACAAGTATTTTAAATGTCTCCTTTGTGCCAATACTCTGTGGTTTTAACTTGACTACAGTCATCTAGACAGTGAAGAGTTCAGGGCTATATGGAGAAATTGAGGATTGTAGGAAAGGTAGAGAATAAAAATCTGCATGTAGACAGTGGTTTCTATTTTAGGACCAGAGTTACTAGGATTTCTCCACAGTCAGTGTTTATTCCCAAATTAAGAAGATAGGATAGAATGGGAGGGGAAGGAAGGAGCAAGATTGGCAGAAAAAGGAACTTGTTCAGAAGTTGAAATCTGCCTCAACCTTGCATGACCTATTGAACCAAAGAAATGAACCTAGTTCAGTGTTGAGTGTGGATATTTCTATATATATGGCTGGGAAAACACAGATTTTTATATGCCTGCGTATTTGGAATTTGTACTATGTAAAACTTTCTACATAGAAGAATATACAACACTACTTAAATAATTATAAGTCATGCAATAACATGATCAGAATTGCATTTTAAAAATATTTCTCTGGCAAAAATGAGGAGATTCAGCAGGGGGGGAAAGAATGGGTATGTTGTGCAGAGACTGGTTTTAACATCCAGGTGATGATATAATGATATAATGATATAATGATAGTGGCCCAGATACATTGGGGAATTGTAGATGGACAATGTAGAGGCGTGTATTCACTGCCTTTATAAAAAGTGCACTCCCTGAGGGGAAATTTGGGCACAATGTGAGACCATTTTATTTTATATAAAAATAATTTTTCTATAAAACATTTTTATAATGTTGATTTCATTTTGTATCTCTATTAAAAACATAGACACCATGATTTGCAGTCCTGTTAATGATAGAATTTCAGACACAGTGTTCTGACACTGTCAATATCTCTCCACCAGGGCCTCACGGTCCTTCCCCACCTTCCCAACCCACTCCACTCGGAATACATCTTTTTATATTTAATTAGGATAGCTTGACTCCCATATTTACAGTTGTGTTAGTGATTCTGTTTTTGTTTGAGATCCTTAGTTATAGAGTGTTTCTCCAACCGAATAGTGAGACCAACAAGCACATTTTCTTTCTCTTTTCCATCTGATTAGTAATGGGGTGGGAGAAGGTGAGCCAAGAGCCGATTCCTTCAGCAGCCCTCGTCCCCAGTCAGATCCGTTTTTCCTCTAAGACGCCCTCATCTCTGTTGTGCTGAAAAGGTGGGTCATTTCTCAGCGGAGATGTGTCCAGTTACAGTTGCGCACATGACGGGAAATCTAGGGCATGCCAGAGAAGGAAACGTTATTCAAAGAATTCCTGAAGGAGAGAAAATAAATATAAATTAGAGCCTTTTTTCCCCCGTACATGAGACAAAAAGTGGATATCTTAAGAAAGTAAATATATATTTTTCAAAATACTTCGTGCTCATTTTTTTAAATTCTGAAATAGCTTAAAGTCGTAAGGAAACTATCCATGCCAAAAAATTGAGTATTGAACCAAATAATATAGACATAGCAATAACCAAGTCAGCATAGAACATCCCTAAATAAAATGAAGTTTCATTTAAGAATCTAAAATAATTCTTGCTTTATTTTCACCACAGTTTCTGACAAATGTTCTCAATCCTGTGAACAGTTCTGTTTTTAAACGTAGAATCAGTATTACTACCTATGGGTGACAGTCACAGGGAAGCATATTTTTTATAATTGTCACCCCGCAGTGCCATTCCGCTCTTGCCAGGTAGAGATTTTTGCTTTTGGAAGTATCCAAGCAGAATTTAGGTTACCATCTGTCAGGGACTTGGGAGAAAGGGTTCTTTTATTAAAGAGATAAGTTGAGATCAAAAAACAAAATGATCAGGGCCAGAGCAATAGTGCAGTGGGTCTAGCAGTTGTCTTGCTTGCCACTGACCCAGGATCAATCCCTGAAATCCCACTTCATCCAGGAGAGCACTTCCAGGAATAATCCCTGAGTGTAGAGTCAGGAGTTACTTCTGAGCATTCTAAGGTATGTCCCAAAACCCCAAAACAAATAGCACTGTAGCACTGTCATCCCATTGTTCATCGATTTGCTTGTGCGGGCACCAGTAATGTCTCCATTGTGAGACTTGTTGTTACTGTTTTTGGCATATCGAATGTGCTATGGGGAGCTTGCCAGGCTCTGCCGTGCGGTTGGGATAATCTTGGTAGCTTGCCAGACTCTTCGAGAGGGACAGAGGAATCGAACCAGGGTCGGCCATGTGCAAGGCAAACGTCCTACCCACTGTGCTATCGCTCCATAAATACATAAATAAATAAGCAAAATCATCATAATCCCACCATTTTTAACACCCACTATGTTTTCATCCATATCTTTAATCCAAATAATTAATATTTTATGTTAGTTTTTTTAAATTTTTGGTGTGAGGGCCACACCTATCTGTGCTCGGGGCTTACTGCTGACTCTGCACTCTAGAATTTACCCTGGTGGTGCTCAGGGGAACTTATGGGGTGCCAGACAAGGCAAGTGCTTTCTGGTCCCTTCAGTTTCATTTTAAACTATGGTCATTCCTTTCTGTCTTACTGTGTGTTCTTACCCCACAAATGCCCAGTGGCCACTTCCAGCTCTGTTCTGGGAATGCGAGGAGAGGCACTCACTCCCTGCACACTTGGGAGGCCATGGTGCTGGGCATCAGACCAGGATCAGCGCAGAGAAGCAGAGTGCCTGTAAGCTCTATATTATCTCTCTGGCCCTGTGTTTTGATGTGTTTAATGATGGAGCTTTAGGTTTTTCTGTTTTGTTTGTGGGCAATGCCTGGTGGTGCTCCGGGCTTACTCCTGGCTCTCCACTGCTAGTGCCCTACACCAGCCCTGTGAAACACTAAGGCTGGCCGAGGGGCACACACTCGAGGGCTCTCCAGGCGGCTCTGTCTCACTGTCCGAGTTCGGTGCCCTGGAACCGCTGTGTGTGCTGTCGGTCAAGGGCAGGCAATGGAAGGAAGAAGGCCAAACTGGTTGCTGATTAGTTACCGTTTATTCAATCTTCCATCTTTCTCATCTCCGCACTCCCCGCTCCGGCCTCTCTCTGAATCAACTCCAGCCTCCCTCTTCTTTAGTCTCTCCTCCTACTTGTCTCTCCCACCTCCCCTCCAGACTACACCCAGCCAGGTAGCAAAATTAACATAAGAAAACCCTTCCTGAGGACAGGGCCTTCCAAAGCCCTTCCTGACTCTTAAGGTTTTTTTCTTTTCCTTAGTCCAAACACTTATTAACATCTTAATACTAGTTATTTTTGTATGGATATAGCAAGAGATACATTGAGGCTTGCAAGGCAGCTCTCCTGGCAACATCTTGCCACAGGCTCAGACTACAGCACTCAGGCCAGATTAATCACTCCTCACCCTAGCAGGGTCCGAATCTAGTCATCACTGTTTGGATCATGACAGCATTTGTCCATGTTCAAGCTCTTAACTTATAGTTAAGCATTAGGCACTTTGGCCAGGCCCATCTTGATGCCAGGGGAGCACACAACTCACCACTTGCCCTAGGTCCGTCTTGTCCCTCTGGACCCTGCTCTTGCGGGCGTCAGGAAGCAAGGGCAGCTGAGGCCTAGGTCGAGAGAACAGATGTCCAGGAGGAAAATATCATGTAGAGTCAAATGACTCCCAGGTTATAAAAGCATAGCATTTGCTAAGTCTTCCTGTGTCCATCCTAAAAGGACATTGTTCTGAATAAACTATGCAAAGGACTCAAGGAGAAGAGAAAAACAGTATTTGCAAGTCAACAGAACACTAAGAAAGAAGTTACAGATAAACAAAGAGGAATGAGAGTGCTGTAAAGGGAGTAACCCAATAAACCTAAACTACCTGAGGCTATGTTATCCTACACAGCCCCATGTTTTAATATCTTTAAAGTAAATAATCTTCCACTCACCCAGAAATATCTTTGGAAGGCACAACCTTGCACTAGTCAACTACTCCACTTTGGGAATATCATCCTAAACAAGACAAAGAGAAGCCGTATCTTGGTATAGCTTGTGCACTAGAATTAAGAATCAGGAGCGGCTTCCCAAGAACTCTGGAACACGATGCATAAAAGGACGTACGATTAAGAATAGTGTTTGCTACAGTATTCTTTCTCAAAAACTTTTTAAGCGAAAAGTTAAATAATTTCCGTCCGGAGCCAATCCACTTTGTGGAAGAGAGGAGCACTGGCAAAATAGTCTGCATTGGTCTCCTTTTGTAGAAACTCCAGTTTTGTTTCCTAAACTTTTGAAACCAAGACACATCATGAAGGATGTGTTGATCTTGGTATAGATGTAGCTACAGAGCGTCTTCATTGGTCTCCAAAGAAAACTGGCTTTAACCCTAATTCCAATGTTGTCTCCAGTGAGACTGTGTGTCACCCTCTTCCCACTACGGCGGGCGAGGCCTGTTTTTCCAACCACCTCCCTGAAAGGTTGAATAAGAAAGTTTGAAAGTGACAAAGCTTAACTGTTCGTGGTGAAGCTGAGCATGGGGATGGAGTAGAGCTGCTGAGACCCTTTCTCCCACAGCTCCTCAAAGCCGAGTGGTTTGGGGAAGAATTACAAGTGTGAAGGTCTTGGCTTCCTCTCCTGGAAATTCAGAGGAACATCCCAAACTCCCAATGGGATGCCCAGCTTTTAAGAATTGGCATCCCTGTGATGATCCAGGACCCAGAATCATCGTGTGCCTTCCTCATCCCTCATCCCTAGATCCTGGAAGTCCTGGTTGACTGTGACCAGGTCATTCTGACTTATTTTTTATTTTTTACACCTTGAGTTTTTCACCACACTCAGCAAGGATAGATACTTGACAGATTTCTCAGGGGGATTTCTCCAGTTTTTTGAATGGAGCAATAGAACAGAAATCAAACAATAGAGCAGCAATAGAACAGAAATCAAAGATTAAAAGTAGACTTACTGAAGGCAAATGCTAGAAATTCGAACAACGAACATATAGTGAGTTCCTGTTCAATTCCAAGGCCTTTATGTTTCTTAACTCTTCATTCTCCCAGAACTCTATCAACAGACTTCTTTATTTATGTGGCCATATTTCAAGTTTCCTTTAATCCATTTTTAAGGAAGACTAGATTTAGTACATAAAACACTGTCCTTGAAAACTGAGTCCATAGATAACCCTTAGTTGTTTAATTAGATATGTACTTCTGTTATTAAATGTGTATTTAGTTTGATATTTTATCTATTCTTATCTCCTTTATGCAAATATGTTAAAAGCATTTACTATTGATTTAAAACACAGATTGATGGCCCCGTAGCTTAGTAGACAGAACATTTCCCTCTCATTCTCAATCAATATCTAAACTGAAGAACCAGCTTTATGTTTGCTATCAAACCATAAACTTTTATGCACTTATTCACAAATGAAAGTCACACTTTTTAAATGGTATACAGTGTACTAATGGTCCAAGATGATACTTACAGGTTTATACTTCTAGTATGTCGTTTGGTTTGATTATGCCTGTGTTTTTAATCTGGTGCCACATGTATTTTAATCACTAAAGTGCTCTTTTGAGAAGCAGAAAGAAATTTCCTAGGTTTGGTATGAGAAAAAACAGCAATCTTATTAAGAGTACTTGTTCTTTGCTTCATTCACTTGTTCCAGTAATAACTGGCAGGACTGCACTGTTTCATTGTACAAGAACAGAATAATTAGGCATCATTCTTGGAACCCCTCTTGTTGGAGGATGCAAAGAAATTCATGATAGAATCCCCAGTTCTGCCATGATCAGTGAACTTCACAGACAGATGCCAAATAATATTCCCGCCTCTGTGGCATTAGGTTACCCTAGCTTCTGATGCCTGCCAAACGGTTCAGTTATTGAACACATTAGGTAGTTGCTCCTCTCTTATTGAACAGAGAGAGACCAATAAGGTAGTTCCTTGACAGGCAGCTTTCCTCTCTGCAGTAGCTTTTCTCTCAGGGGCGAGAGTTCTTTCCAGTTTAGGACTTTGTCATTCCTCGGTTCATCGAATGGAGATAGGGCCATTATAGTCTAAAATGTACCATCTTGTACGTGATGACCTCTGAAATATTGATGAGATAAAGGGGCTGTGAAGTCCAGGTGTGGGACTGTAAGGATTGTGAAGCCACCATGTGTATGTGTGCCTGCACGCGTGTATGTGTTTTTGTGTGTATGTTCTCATACAGGGCAATGTGTTGAATGTGTAATACTATGAGAGAACTACTTTAAGAAATCTCTCATGGGTCAGGACTGTGGCTCAGTAGTAGAGGACTTTTGCATGTGGAGGAACTGGGTTTGATAACACTACCAAAAACCCCCATAAAATTTCTAAAGGGAAAATTTTAGTATATTTATTGTTATTTTGTATAGTGATTTTTAAACTTCAAAGTATTTCATTGTACTTTATAGCGTTTGTATTTTTAATATTTTTTAAATTACAAAACCCACCAAACAAAATTTCTGAGAGACAGGCTGTGCATCATGCAGTCCCAGGATGGACGTTAAGTGTGATGTTGCACAAGTTTGCAGTTGTCAAGTACTGATTCTTCCTTGACCAAGGCAACAGTGGTCTTCAGAAAGGGATGCCACTTCAATCCCAGAAATCATGGATGTTGGTGTATTTGTTCGGTTTTAGAAATATTTGATGCAGATTGAAGCGGTGGTGAAGTCCTGGGCCCAGTGCTACTTTGGTCTCCGATGTTTTTTTTTAAAATTAGCTTTGCCTCCCAAAGTGAACATATGTATTTGTGTTTCATCTTAGCACATCAGATATTCTCTCAGAAGCATTGACTAAGCATATTCTCTTTGCTCCAGCCTAGTTCTGCAAATTGCCCTTCTTCTCAGCTTCTGTGAGCTTGTCACAAGTATGAAAGCAGCGATATGTACTTATTTTCAAATGTCCTTTCTTTTGAATACTCTCAGATCCTTCAGAGAGAATGAGCCTATGCCATGCTGAGCAGAACAAAAATAAGCATCTGAAATGTTGAAAAAGGTCTTCATAGCACTCCCCGTGTCTCTGTGTTTCTTCATATTTTCCACAGTTCCTATAAAAACCACTGCTTTCAACAGAGAAAAAATAAGTCAGATAGAATAGCCCCAACCCCTGACAAGAATGTGTTTATTAAGTTAAGATAATTTATGTAAAGGACACCAAATTTTGTTGAGTGCATTATAATCAACCTTAGCAAATGCTTTAAATCTATGTCAGATGTTATCAATTTCCCTATGCTCAATCCCTGGCAAAACTGTTGTTTGTCACCAGCAGATTAATGAACCACTGTAGGAAGCTCCACAGGAATCAAAGAAACACAAGAAGCATCTTGTAAATAATTTCATTTTGAAGTTCTTTAATAATACTCTGTACCACTGGCCAGCACGCTGTAGGCAAAAATATAATATTTTTAAAACTTAATAACATCAGATTCAAAGATCCCTTTTCAGACTAGCAGCATATGTACCACATTCAGTGAAATCAACTTACATCCAATGAACCTGTTTGGTTTGAAATCAGAGTGGTGACTTGTATGGTAGCTTTCATTATTTAAGGTACAGTTATAACAATAGCCTGATTCTGGAAACAAATTAAGTGCCCGAGAACAGACAACTAGATAAAGAAACTATGGTACATCTACACTATGGATACGATGCAGCTGTTAGGAAAAATGAAGTCATGAAATTCGTTTATAAATGAATGGATGTGGAGAATATCATGCTGAGTGAAATGAGTCAGAAGGGACAGACATAGAATGATTGAACACATTTGTGGGACATAATAAAACATAGTAGAGACCAATACCCAAGGATAAGTAGAAACAATGGCCAGTAATATTGGCCCATGGTTGGAAGCCTGCCCCAGTGCTGGGGGAGAAGGCAGTTGGGATAAGGAGCCACTGTAACAAATATAGTTGGAAATGATCATTCTGGGTAAGAACTGAGTGCTGAAATTAGGTAAAGGAACAAACACAATAACCTCTCAGTATCAGTATCTGTATTGGAAATCATAATGCCCGAAAGGAGAGAAGAGGGAGAGAGAGAGAGAGAGAGAGAGAGAGAGAGAGAGAGAGAGAGAGAGAGAGAGAGAGAGAGAGAGAGGAGTATGAGTGTGTGCATGTGTATGTGTGTGTATGAGAGAGAGAGAGAGAGAGAAGAAGAGAGAAGTGTCTGTCATAGAGGCAGACTATGGGGGAGTGGGGTGACAGGAGAGAAACGGGCGACACTGCTGATGGGAAATGTACACTGGTGGAGGGATGGGTGTTGGAACATTGTATGGCTGATCATGAACAACTTTTTTTTTTGTGTGTGTGTGTTTTTTTTCTTTTTGCTTTTTTTGGGTCACACCTGGCGATGCACAGGGGTTACTCCTGGCTCTGCACTCAGGAATTACCCCTGGCCATGCTCAGGGGACCATATGGGATGCTGGGATTTGAACCCGGGTCGGCCGCATGCAAGGCAAACGCCCTACCCCCTGTGCTATCTCTCCAGCCCCCATGAACAACTTTTTAACTGTGTGTCTTATACTGGTTCAATAAAGAAATAAAAGAAGAAAAAGAATAGCAAAGTGGGTGCATTAGGAGAGTCATAAATGCGGTTTTCCTTGGAGAGTGTGCGAAGGGTAACTCTGAAAATGACAGATTCTGAGTATCTGTCTATCTATCTAAATGTAGCCTATACCTTAGTTAAGTTTTCCTCCTCAGCTTTTCCAGCTCTGTACCCTGTAACCGCAGAGCATACCAGCTCGGTGCTAAGCAGCCTTTCTCACTAGTACTCAGGGAACTGTGACGTGCACCCTGAATCCAAATCAATACCATGCATGTGCTCCAGTTTTTTGTGCCATCTTTCTGGACCCCCCCCAAATGACTGCTAACTCTTGTTTTGTACTCTTGAGAACTTAAGCATTTATATAGTTTTTAAAAGCTTTTGTAGTCAAGAAACATCAGTTTCTTCTCAGCTTGAATCGTGGCCTATGCCTTCTGTTTATAAATGGCTGTCATCATATTAGAGCGGTGACATTCAAACTTTTTCAACCTGGGAACTGTATGCAGTCTAAGCACCAGCAGTTGGAAGCCACTTTATGCAGTTAAACTTTTGATCTGGAGAAATTTTATGAGTTATCTTCAAGATGCTTGTATTTAAACTAAATGCCTTCTGCATAACTTTGATGTTTGTGCTTTATTGAAAGAAAGTTAATCAAGAACTGGACAAATTCCCTTAGTGTAGGGTATAGGGATAGAGTCTATTTCCCTATTATGTTTAATAAAATTTCTAATCATTAAAAAGTTATAAAAGTAAGATTTCTGGGGCCATAGTGATAGCACAGTGGGTAAAGGCCCTTGCCTTGTACCCAGTAGACCACTCTCTGATCCCCGGTATCATATATGGTTTCCTGAATTACCACGAGGAGTGACCCCTGAACACAGAACCTGGAGTGAGCCCTGTGTACTGCTGGTGTGGCCTGAAATCAAAAAAGCAACAACAATAAGCTTCTGTCTTTCAAATTATTTTGTGGGGTGTATGTTTCTGTTTATTCAGAAACTGAAATTATTAAATTTAGTCAAACTTCATAGCCTAACTTTTATACTGTCACTGTCACTGCCATCCCATTTCTCATTGATTTGCTCGAGTGAGCACAAGTAATGTCTCCATTGTGAGACTTGTTATTACTGTTTTTGGCATGTCAAATATGCCACAGATAGCTTGCCAGGCTCTGCCGTGCGGGCGAGATACTCTTGGTAGCTTGCCGGGCTTTCCGAGAGGGGTGGAGGAATCGAACCCAGGTCAGCTGCGTGCAAGGCAAACATCCTACCCACTGTACTATTGCTCCAGCCCACCTTTATACTACCTACTGTATTACCTAAAAATTACCAAAATCACTTTATCGCCTTCCATTTTGTTGTCGTCATTGTGGTATGTCAGAGGTGGTACACTGGTTTGGGGGATAACACCAGAACTGGGGCTTGCGTTGTTCATTGAACATGTAGCCTCATGCATGCATACCACCACTGAACCACATTCTCAGGCTCACTAAAATCAATTTCTTTTTATTTGTGAATTTTTTTCAAAATTTTTTTGGAATAAATCTTTCTAAACTCAAGCCCCAGTGCCCTCCTGGTGATTCTCAGCGAAGTGCGTCCAACGGTTCAATGTGAGGGCCATACCATGGGGGGCTGCTTATGCCCTGTACCAGGATTACCTAGGTAACTCGGGCAGTACTCAGGGACCACCCGGGCTCTCATCAGCTCAGGGCTCAGTGTGGTACTGGAGAAACAGTTGGGAATGGACGCAAGCAAAACTTAAGCCTTAATGCCTAGACTCTCTCCCTAGCCACACAAAATACTGCTGATGGAAAAACTCTTGAAAATGATGTGACTGTACTTCCTCTACATAGCATTACAATGTTCATATTTGCCAGGTGGAAATATCTTTCTAGTTTAAATCCTTCTTAGTTAGGTAGGACCCTCTGATCATTTGGGGCCTCTCATCATGAGGCACACTCTTTGTTAACACCAGGGATGTTTTGGTCACTCTGCAAGATCAGAGTGGATTGATAACATCATCTTTTGACTGATGTGGGGTCTCTGGATGTGTCATTAGTAACACCTTTATGTACACATTGCTTCAGTGTTAAGCTTGTAGAGAATTCTTCTGAATCAGCATTCAAATTTCTTACCCTGCCCCCAAGAAATAATTTATTTTATGTCTTCCCTAATGAGTTCTGTATATGTGCCTTGATGTATGACTGAACAGAGAGATCAAAGTATAGACAGAGATGCAGGTATATTTCCTCCGCCCTTTTCTGGTGGGAGGTGGAGGAAAGTAGCTTCTGGGAAATGATGAGTCAGAATGAAAACTGGCTCTGGGGTGGGTGTTTCAGACGCAGCTCAGTATAGAACTAAGAACTGGACCCAGAAAATTACTAACTGGCTGACATTGGAAAGGCAGTCAGATTTCTGGGTCTCAACTGTGTCGCCTGGAAGTGGAAATAATGAGAAAAATGAGAATAAAGCAAACATTTGCAGAAATGTTTGAGCCTGTCATTCTACTCATGAAGTTATTTTCTAAAAGAAGCTATTATTTTGAGCCTGCCATTCTACTCATGAAGTTATTTTTCTAACAGAAGCTATTGTTTTCTTCATTTTCCAGAGCATAGCATACATCTCAGGGAAGTTAGGTAACATGCAAGAATCTCACAGCATCGAGGAATAGTAAATCAGGTATTGTTATGATTCATGAGATAAAGCATATGAAGTGTCAGTCTATGACCACAGTTAGGTGTTAAAATTGGGGAGATGCTCAGTAGATGACAGTACTAGAAAGCATTTTGTGTCTTGTTTTGGAGGGTTCCTCCCAAATGGTCCTTAGAGGACCTGGGGGTCACTGTGACAATATTCCCAACCATGCCAGTGGCTCAATGCTAAGGCCTGAGGAGAGAGTGCTGTTCTGGCCCAGCAGTGCTGGGGACCACCCAGGTTGCCCCCTCAGCAGTGCTCACACATATATAAATGTAAATATATGTAGAGGGAGATTCAAGTTTATTTTGAATGATAAGGGGATACATTGCACATATGAAATATTTTCAGTGTTGATTTTCCTCAAAACTAACCAAGTACCCTATTGAGAGTAGTATATATTTCAACAAGATACTGAGGTAAATAATTAATTTCGTTGGATCTTAAAGCCATCCTTAAAATTGATCCTTTTATGCTTGAGATGGCACATCTGTAATTAAATGCAAAATGAGCAAAGCAAAATGGTGAGAAAGAGCATTGGTCTGACCGAGGTGTTTTCATTCCACTTACAAGAAAATAGCCAGTCACTTCTGAACTTGGATGTCCCTTTTGGGTGATTCTAGTTACGGCTCTTCTGTCCTGAGTGTGTCTTAGCAATTAGTCAGAGCCTCTACCATGTGCTTCTCTCAAAATGCTGCTGTTGAACATCTGGTGTATGGCTTCTATTAAGGGAGAACATCTATTAATGTTCATTACGTTCTAGTTTATGAGGTTGAATGTGTGGAATTGTTAGCATGACCTGTAATTGGATCAGCAGTATGTCGGTTCAGATGTGGAAGACGGCATTTTTAAAAGCTGTGAATGTGGAAAGTGCCTTATGAGAATGTTTTCATTTTCTCTGAGTTATTTTTATGTTAGATAAACGTGGCCTTTAAGAAACCTTTATCTCAGCCTTAGGGACTTTGCTAGTAGACTGACTTGTGCTGAAAATCTGAAATACCAGTCAGTAACTTGGTGGATGTTTGGAACATGGGGAAAGGGATAAAATTTAAACTCACTCTCAACTGCCGGCTGGTGGAGGTAACAATTTCTTGGGAAATTCAGAAACAATGCTTGATAAGGTGTGTAAGGAATCAAAATTTGAAATCCTTGCATGGAAAGTGAGATCAAAAAGGCATGAATGTGCCCATGAGTAAGTATTCATGAAGGATCAATTATATTAAAGGCAGGATGTTGGGATCACTTTGGAGAGAAATGATAACATGGTTTCTGACTTTAAAGAGTATGGTATAATTTACTTGGGGAGATTACCCTTCCCTCCAAATAAATAACAGCCGATACTTCCCTATAGGGCTCAGACCTTGACCATGGCAGGGGGCCAGAAGTTTAAATCAGTAGAGACTTAATTGTGAACTTCACTGGAAAAAGTTGATTATTTAAAGCTGTTCTTGAAGATGACTGGTTGAAGAAACTTTGGTACATCTATACAATGGAATACTATGCAGCTGTTAGAAAAAAAGAGGTCATGAAGTTTGCATATAAATGGATCAGCATGGAAAGTATCATGCCAAGTGAAATGAGTCAGAAAGAGAGAGACAGACATAGAAAGAATGCACTCATCTGTGGAATATAGAATAACAGAGTAGGAGACTAACACCCAAGAATAGTAGAAATAAGTACCAGGAGATTGACTCCATGGCTTGGAAGCTGGCCTCACAGTCTGGGAAGGGGGCAACTCAGATAGAGAAGGAAACACCAAGTAAAATGTGGTCAGAGGCTCTGCAGGGAAGGGTGATGCGTGCCAAATGTAGACTAGAGACTGAACACAATGGTCACTCAACACCTTTATTGCAAACCACAACACCTAATTAGAGAGAGATAACAAAAGGGAATAAATACCCTGCCACAGTGGCAGGGTGGGGTGGGGGGAGATGGGATTGGGGAGGGTGGGAGGGATGCTGGGTTTATTGGTGGTGGAGAATGGGCACTGGTGAAGGGATGGGTTCTCAAACTTTGTATGAGGGAAACATGAGCACAAAAATGTATAAATCTGTAACTGTACCCTCATGGTGGTTCAGTAATTAAAAATAAATTATAAAAAATAAATAAAAAAATAAAGATGTTCTTGAGTGATTCCTGACAAACTTCCTTGATCCATACAAAGATGTGTGTTCTACCAGCAACAAACATTTCTTTTTTTTTTTTTAAATTTTATTGAATCACCATGTGGAGGGTTACATAGTTCTCAGGATTATGTCAGTTATACAATACTCAAACACCCTTCCCTTCACCAGTGCCCATCTTCCATCACCAACCCCCCCAGTATACCTGCCGCCCCCTCCCACCTCCCCAGTCCCCACCCTTGTAAGTGATAAGTTTCACTTCGTTTACGCCTTATCTCGATTACATTCCATTTTTCAACACACAACTCACTACCATTGTTGGGGTTTCCCCCAAAAAAGAAAAAGACAGTCCTATTGCCAAGGAGGCATTTGATAGTTCTCCACTGCTAAGAATATAGAGATATTAAGTCCCGCTGTTTGTTACATAACTTTTCTTTTTCCCCCGCGCCACCGAGTTCACGCCTGTTTAGTAATCACCACGCTGCCTGACAAGGGAAAAAAACCGAAAACCGAAAAGGATGGTTATTTCCCGTCATCAACAGGCGTGGGGCTCTGGCTTAGTTGATAGACTAGTAGAGTGTCTGCAAGCAGTTTCTGGAACCGAAGGTCTTGCGCTGGTATCGGCTCCGGCTCAAGATTCCACCAGCGTCCCACTGTTCCATGTACATAATTTTTCCCCTTATATCCCATTCCCACGCCACCCGGTCTGTTTGCTTAATGGACATCACACTATAGTTGACTCCACGCCGCGTTTCTTCCCAAGAAAGAAGAAAATTTCTTCTCAGCCGGCGTGGGGATATAGCTTAGTTCAGTCTAGAGAGATGGCTACCACTTTGATTGCCTTCAATATTTCAGCAAAAGACTTACTATTCTTGTTAGGATCTCCCACAAAAGTCCGACCCATTAAAATGGAACCATTACATATTGCTGATGCTAAGATGACATTAGGTTTTGGGTTTCTGTATAAAGTCCAGGGAAAGTACAACCAGAAATAACATCACTACAAACTTTTACCCTTTTATGGTGCTCATAAGATGGAGAAACCTAGAGAGAGGCTCGGCGTCTCCATTTTGCGCTCAGCAAGCCGCGGCCCCTGCGCTGTGCTCGGGAGGAAGGAGTTGAGAGAGAGAGGTTAAAAGAATTGGGGGATGCCCGGTTCCCACTGTTTCAGCCCGCCGTGGGGTCTCCGATCTCGTACCGGAATTAGTTCAGTGGGCTGCTTGGAGTCCAAGGGCGCTTCCTTGGGCTCTTCCATCATGCTCTCTCCGCGGCAGGGTCCAAAGGGAAGCACACGTGGGGGAGGTGGGTTTAAGTATCTATCTGCGGTGGGCGGGGGTCACCGCCCCCGCCCCCCGGGGTCTCCCGCAAGCGCGCGCGTCCTGTTTCAACTGGCTTGGCGTCTCCATTTTGCGCTCAGCAAGCCTCGGCCCCTGCGCTGTGCTCGGGAGGAAGGAGTTGAGAGAGAGAGGTTAAAAGAATTGGGGGATGCCCGGTTCCCACTGTTTCAGCCCGCCGTGGGGTCTCCGATCACGTGCCGGAATTAGTTCAGTGGGCTGCTTGGAGTCCAAGGGCGCTTCCTTGAGCTCTTCCATCATGCTCTCTCCGAGGCAGGGTCCAAAGGGCAGCAACAAACATTTCTCATTTATGTGTCATAACATCGTTTTTCCTTATGCTGAGCTCTGAGATATGCCAAAAATAAAAATAAATTCCCAGTGATAGTTTAACAACAGAATATTGAATTTATTGCAGAAGTAATTTATATTTGTAGCACATTTAAAAAAAAGATTTTAAGAAAAGAACTGAAAGTCACTTATCTCTGATTCCACTTCCTTTCTGGACAGTGTCATGAAGTGTCATTTAAAAACAAACGGATTTAACAGAAGAATCACCCAAGTCTATCTCCACAAGCGTTGCCGTAGCATATTACATTGCCAATCTCACGATATTATCAACTTCGCCCCAGAGAGTGTATATTTTACTGTGGCCAACCACATGTCACCTGACACATAAACTGAAGTATTATTTTCTCCCTCATATCCTCAGAGGGCATATTGTCAACGAATCTTAAGTAGCTTTTAGTTACAATTGGAATGATAATCAAAATTTTTATTTTATCTCCAGGGATTGGAAATCATTAAATGTGTTCCTGAAGCACAGCATAAATTGCCTATTCTATTTTGAAAATATGCAAAAGAAAGTTGTAGCTGGTCCTTTTCCTATTTATATAATTCATAAGTTTTCAAGGTTGGATTTATGATAAATCAGAATACTCTTCTAAAATCTATAACCTACTGATTTTTTTTAATCATCATGAGATAAACAGTTACAAAGTTGTTCATGCTTGAGTTTCATTCATACAGTGTTCCAACACTCATTCCTTCACCAATGCACATTTCCTACCACCAATGTCCCAAATTTCCCTCCCTCCCTCCTCCCCCCACCCCTACAGCCTGCCACTGTAGTAACTCTCTCTCTCTCTCTCTCTCTCTCTCTCTCTCTCTCCATTTTCCTTTTTGCACTTTGGTACTTGGGTTTTCAATACTGTTACCGAAAGGGTATCATGTATATATCACTTTACCTGCTTTCAGCATTCTGTTTATGTCCAGAGTGATCATTTCCAAGTATCATTGTCTTAATGGTCTCTTTTCTGTCCTAACTGCACCCCCTACTATTTCTGGCAAACTTCTACCATGGACCAGTCCTCCTGGCTCTTATTTCTATGTCTTTGGTTATTATTCACATACTATGTTGTTGTTTTTTATATCCCACAGTGAGTACAGTCATTCTATGTTTGTCCCTCTCTCTCTGGCTGATTTCACTCAGCATGACATTTTCCCATGTCCATGTATAAGCAACTTCCATGACTTCGTTTTTTTCTCACAGCTATGTAGTGTTCCATTGTATAGATATACTATAGTTTCTTTATTCACTCATCTGTTCTCAAGCCACTTGGAATGTTTCCAGATTCTGGCTTTTAGGAATAGTGCTGCAGTGAATGTAGGAGTGTAGATGGCTTTTCTGTATTGTGCTTTTGGGTCGTTAGAGTCCTATTCCCAGGAGTAGTATTGCTGGATGTATGGAAGCTCAATTTCTAGTTTTTTGAGGCATGTCCATGTTGTTTTCTAGAAAGGCTGAACCAGTTGGCATTCCCACCAGAACTTAGTGAGAGGTCCTTTCTCCCTGCATCTACACCAATGCTGGTTGCTCTTTTTGATGTGTGCCAGTCTCTGTGACATGAGGTGATATCTCATTATTGTTTTGATTTGCATATACCTGATAATTAGTGATGTAGAGCACTTTTTCATTTGCCTTTTGGCCATTTGTATTTCTTCCTTGAGGAAGTTTCTGTTGATCTCTTCTCCCAAATTTCTGGTAGTATTATATATTTTTCTTGTAAAGTTTACCAGTGCCTTACTTATATACATATGTGTATGTATATGTGTGTGTTTGTATGTAACATATATATATATATGCACATATATATACATATATCTTGGATTTCCAGATAGTGTTGACTAAATAATTTTCCCATTACATGGGAAGATATATGGGCTATCTTCTTAGCATAATTCTTTATCAAAATATAGTGCTGCAGAATAGTCCAAAATGCTAACTAAAATATTAGATTTAAATTACATTCTTCTACAATTTTTATGTTTTAAGGTATTAATATATCTTTTGTTAGAATGGAATTTCTAATTCTACCATTCTCATTCAGAACACAATATGTACTGATTCTGAATGTATTTAAATATATGTGAAATTCTAGAAAACTTTATTAAAGAGGAACTATGCTTTTCCTATGAAAACAGTCCTTTTATTTTTGTAGCAGTGTCTCCAGTGTCTCTAGCATATATAACATATATAGATATAAATACTGAATAGAACAAGAAACACACCTATGTGGGGGGTGTGTGCGTGTGTGCATGTGTGTGTGTGTGTGTTGTGTGTGTGTGTGTGTGTTAGTTTTAGGGCAACATCTGGCAGTGCTCAGAGCTTATTTCTGGCTCTGTACTCAGGGATCATTCCTGGTGGTGCTCAGAGGACTGTGTGGAGATGCTAGAGATCAAGCCCCGGTTAGCTGCCTACAAGGCAAGCACCCTACCCACTGTACCATCTTCCTAGTCCTCACAAGCCATTTTTAATATCAGGCTTTAGATATCCAGCAAGGGTTGAAAAAAAGCTCAGGAACTTGATAGAGAATGAAAATGTGTATCTTTGTTTTGATTTAATACTTGTAGAGGCCACACCAGGGAGACCAGGGGCCCTTCAGATTACTCAGTGATCACATGACATTAGAAATTGAACCCAGGCCCAACTTGAGTCACACCTCAGCCCTGAAGTTTGTAGCTTAACCTGTGAAAGTACAGAGGTATGAAGAAATACAACCAGTGTACCTCACTGAACATTTGTTCATTCACTATTTGTGCCCTAAGATTGTGTAAGACTCATAGATTATAGAGATGATTAATACAGTAATGCCCTTGAGTAGTGTGTTGTGAACTGACTTCAAAATAGAATTGTAATCATCCTTTGCAGTTGAATATTTAGTCTTTCATTTAGTCACTAAGTGAGGGCTATAGAGCAACCACAGTGAGCCTACAGGCTGTCAGTGGATAAAACATGTCACATTATATATGTAAATGCTTTATTCATAATGTATAGATTTTTGTCGGTTTACAAATTGCACCTGAGTGATGTGTAACAGTCAATTGACTGGTACTGGATTGATAGTACTGGAGGTCAGGTGCTTGCCTTCTAGGCAGCTGACCAAGCTTCAAATCCCCAGCTGCTTTAGAGTGACCCTTAAGCATAGAGCCAGGAGGAAGCCCTGAGCACATCCAGGTGTGGCCCCAAAACAAATAAAAAACTGTTGAAGATATTTAACATATATTAAAAAACCTTTATAGTTAATGAAACTGAAGCTCCCCCCGAAAAAAAAACAATAATATTTGCATCTTAGAAACAATGGATAAATGCTTTATCTGGAATTCCAAGATCAGTCTCACGCCGTAGCAGTTCACTGCTTCTCAGAAGCCAGAGCCCAGCTGCTGAGCCTGTATCCTGGGATTCAAGCTCTCCTGAAATCCCGACTGAACTGAGTTGCAGCTGGGGTTCTCGGTGGCGGCCCCACCTCCTGGGAAAACCAGTTTGATTAAACTGATAAGGATTTTCAGTGACTTAACACTGATCAGTTAACCACTTTGTCAAAAACTCTTTAAATGTTAAAATGTAGATAGTATGAGGCTAACCCCGTCTGCTCTGTTTCCACTGTAAAATTTTGGACTCTGGCATGCAGACTTCTCACTTGGCCTTCAGTATGCCAAGACAGACCTCAGGGGCCTTGCAGGTTACCCTGTTTGGGCTCTTCCTCTCCTGCAATCGAATGACTTGGAATCTTTTTTGATCTCAGCACAAATGTTGGCTTCTTGAAGAAGTTTTTCTTTATATCCCACCTTATTTTATTTGCCTTAAAGAATGAAGCAGTATTTGACATTCCATTCATAGCTGCCATTTGTTTATAAAATTCCCAAGACCACACATATGTCCTTTGTTATATCTATCACAGTATAGAAAATCTATTTTTTCCAGGACTTTTTATACAAGATGCAGATTACTGGTTGAATGAATGAATGAACAGAAGAATGAGTAAATGAAGTGCTGGTTTTGAGATGTTACTTTTCATGGTACATCCCAAAACAAATGAATACTAAATTTATGGATTATGTATATTTATAAGCTATATTTATTAATCTCTGTAGATTATATTTGGGTATGTAGCTTAGTGGGATGCTTTTTATATGTGAGGTTCTAGGTTTAATCCTTACCTCATACACACACACACACACACACACACATAAATTTTGTTTATGTCCCATCTAGAACAATTCTGTCTACTTTTGTTTGGTAAATACAAGTTTGTCATTATCTTTCTGCCTGGGCAATATATATTCATAAGGATATATTCTCTTTACTTTCATATTTGTCATTTCTGTTATGGTAACCAGACAGCTAGTAGAGGTTCTAAGGATAAAAATCAGAATTATCATCTGCCTAATAGGTTTCTGGTGCATGTTTGTGTTATATTTTCTTATGAGTATTGAGGTTTGCTTCTCCCCCAACTTCACTTGAGTACACCATAACCATTTTTTCTCTCACATTTACAGGATTATACCTTGACAATGTACTTTCAGCAAGCCTGGAGAGATAAGAGGCTGTCCTATAACGTAATACCTTTAAACTTGACTTTGGACAATAGAGTGGCAGACCAGCTCTGGGTGCCTGACACCTACTTCCTGAATGATAAGAAGTCCTTTGTGCATGGAGTGACCGTCAAGAATCGCATGATCCGCCTGCATCCAGACGGGACCGTCCTTTATGGCCTCAGGTCTGTAGCATCTGTTTCAAAATGCAACTTTTCCTGAGATAAATAGGTATATCATTTCATTGAAAGAAAGTATTCTGTCTTCCTTATTCCTCCCTCAGTTCTGCTACTAAGTACTTAAATCTCCTGTCCAGTAGGCATCTGAGAGCTTAGGATAGCTTGTTTTCAAAGAGAGCGACTTAGACTTAGCTAGGATAACGTTTTTCCTAAATTGTTTTCTAATATCAGCTGCTGATGCTAAAGCTGATTTTCTTAAGGCGTAGGGATAATACCAACTGGTTGAGACATAGGTTTTTCACTGGATGGGAAATTTTATTATATACTGTGTCATCAGTTGCTCCTTACCAGGGTTGGTCCCCTGAGGGCAGGAACCCTTTATGTGACCGCCCATTCTTTGAGGACTAATCAGGCTTTAAAATATCAAGTTCCCTCCTGTTTGTTAGTAAAGGTTTTATACTGTGACTTATGTACCTATGTGTTAAGCAAAAAGAGGAGCATTTTGATTTTTATGTAGGAGTGAATTGTAATAGAAGACACTTTGTTCTTTCAAAGTCTTTTTTCTGTATTAGAAAGTAATATGTAATCTCCTGGTGATGGGGTGTGGGGGGGTGGTGGTGAGAGAAAAGATGCCCTTCTTACTCCAGCAACCTTCCAACATAAGGAATTCCTCCGTATAGTAGGGTAAGAGACTGTTAAATTCTGTCTGCAGTTGCTCTGGCCTATTCTGTTTCACATAAATATGTGATTACTGTAACATAATAATGATGATGATAATCATAGTTCTGTTATTTCATTGATTACTTGTTAATAGACACCAAACTAAATGCTTCTCATGCTTTATATAGTCAGACCTTACAACAACCTCCTAAGGTAGAAGCTGTTAGGTTGGGCTGAAGCCATAGTCCAGCAGGTGGGACATTTACCTTGCACGTAGCCAACCTGGGTTCAATTCCCAGCACCCCATATGGTTGGTTCCCTAGGCCCGCCAGGACTGATCTCAGAGTGCAAAGCCAGGAGTAAGCCCTGAGCACTGCTGGTATGGCCCCCAGAAAACAAAACAAACAAACCAGAAGCTGTTAGGCTCATGATTTTCCAATTTACCTGAGACCTCCAAGAGAACAAACTGTGAAGGTGGAATCTAAGTTCTGTTCCAGGTTCTGAGCCAGAGCTCTTGATATTTTAGTTTTTAAAATGAATCATATAGGGGGCACTGGAGCGACATTGTATTGCCTTGCATGTGACCGACATGGATTCAGTCTCTGGCATCCCATCTGGTCCCCCCAAAACTTCCAGGGTTAATTTCTGAGTGCAGAGCCAGGAATAATCCCTGAGAATTGGCCCCAAACCCAAAACAAATAAATAACTGACAAAACTGTATAGGAGCCACACCCAGCAGTGCTCGATGGACCTCAGGGTCACTCTTGGCAATGCTTGATCAGGTGCTGCAGGTCTTGTCTGGGTGTTTAGGTGAATGATGCTTTTCTTCCCCCAAGCTTAAGTATATAGTGTATGACTAGAGAATAATGAAACCTTGAAAACAGAGATTCTCACTTTCACTCAGCTGGTTGATGACTAAGTTACATAAAGTTGGTCATAAAATCAACCTCATGTCTTTTGCACTGAGCCAGGAGTAACCCCTGAGCAACACTGGATATGGTCCAATCTCCGCGTCCAAAAAGCAAAACAAAAGCATGATATTAAGGTAGAGAATTATCAGATGATGACATTGTTTTTTTTCTACGGCAGTATATTTTATTAAAATTTAGAATCTAAATCCAAGGTAGACTGCAGATTTACTGATGTTATTAACATACTACCAAAAACTTCACTAAAAATTTCATTAAATACATTAAGAAAATAATACTCCCCATTATGAAATGATACATATTTACTGTGAAAAGTTTAGAAAATATAGTTGTTATCAAATTCCTCTAATCCTATTGCCCAGAGATAACCACTGTCTGTATCTTATTTTATGTTCTTCAGCTATTTTTTCAGTTTACAAGCATTATTGGTGAGGATCTTAAAGGCATAGAGTATATACCTGGCATGTGTGTGACCCTCAGGTCAATTCTCAGCGGGACATGCACATCTCTCCAAATCTCCTCAGCACCCCTTGTGTGGCCCTGACAGCCCCGAGTACCACCAGAGAAACCAGTGCCAGCTTTTCTTTCCTCTCATGATGTTTGTTTTTAGGCCGCTCTCGGCTGTGCTCAAGGCTTACTGCTGGTTCTTCCTTTGCTCAGGGATCATCCCTGGGGACCATATGTGGTGCTGGGAATCGGACCCAGGTTGACTGCATGCAAGGCAAACTCCCTAACCACTGTGCTATTGTTCTGGCCCACCTCTGGCAATCTTTAAAAACAAGCATATTGGTAGTTTGCCATTGTCTTTGTGCATACTATTTTGTGATACTTTTTTCCTTAATGATGACTTTCATAAACGTTTGACAGATCAGTAAAACACTTCATACAATCATTTTTCAATAGGACATACTAGCAATATTTCTTCATCCCACAAGGGATATGATTTGCAGTTTTGACATAAGGTGAAGTATGTGGTTGTGGCAATAAAATACAGAACTAACGTTTAAAAGTTACTTAATATTTTAGTGACTAAACAGACAAAGCTGTTTGTCATACAGCTTATGCTTTGTGATTGTGTTCTCATATTAAGTAGTTTCGGAGGTGAAATAAAGATTCAGTAGATGTACTGAGGCCAGTCTATTAGGGAAGTTCTTATGAACGGAATGGTTTTCCTAGTCTTTCAGTAGTTGGTGACCATCTAAAAATAGCTTCGTGGCTCTGGTGTGAGGGTTGGGAGGGCTTGACTTCCTCTGGCTATACACCTCCCATATGTAGCATTAGATCAGAAATATGTCACTTCTGATTAAAGGTTCACATTCTTAAAGAAAGATTCAGCAGGAAGCAGAAGGCAATTTAACCACCTCCTGCTATGTATGTCCTGTCATTGGGAAAATGGCAAAGGATAATGTTAGGCTGAAATGAATTTCCACAGACAGGGTTTTATTAACTTTATCTTCTGTCTTTGCTTCTAAAGTTGTATCACACAGAGTAGCCATCCAGCACTGAAATGTACTCTATCAAACAGTCATATATCAATTTTTAACTCCGGTTCCCTAATTGGTTCTATTCACTTTCACAGCTATTGAGTGAATATATTTTGTCAGTTTGAGTAACAGATTTTATTCAGAATATCAGTTCTCTAGATTTAATTCTCTATTTTTGGGGACAGATTATTGCAGACATGCTACTCGTAGTCTTAAGCATGTGTCTACATAGAACGTTGCTCCCTCGGGAAAGTGTCTGTGTGTTCCTGGTGCATTAGGAGTCAACTTTAGGTTATGAAAATACTGTTGGCATGGGGAAAACAAAATACAGGTCCCATTTATTTTATTCTAAATCAAGTGTTTCCTAGTTTAAATCTATTGCTGTTCTGTAATTATATGTTCATTTATCACTGTATCACTGTATCACTGTCATCCCGTTGCTCATCGATTTGCTGGAGTGGGCACCAGTAATGTCTTCATTGTGAGACTTGTTGTTACTGTTTTTGGCATATCGAATACGCCACAGGTGGTTTGCCAGGCTCTGCCCTGCAGGCGAGATACTCTCAGTAGCTTGAGGGGCTCTCTGAGAGGGGTGGAGGAATCGAACCTGGGTCAGCCGCGTGCAAGGCAAATGCCCTACCCTCTATGCTATCGCTCCAGCCACTTTGCTAATTTTGTATAATTAGCAAGTTATACAAAATCTTTAATCTTGAAGAATTTGCAACACTGAAAAATGTCTTGACGCTGGAGAGATAGCATATATGTTCATTTATACATATAAATATACACATAAATATACATGTACTCCATAGGCATGTATGAATGTGTACATGCATTTTAATATTTTATCTTACATCATGAGTGAAGAACAAAAGAAATTTTTTTCTTAAACCTTTAGACAATATCTGTTTTCTTCAGCATCAGTTTAAAGATATTTTTACTTTTTTGTTTGGGGGTTACACATGGCTAGGCTTAGGACTTACTCCTGGTCCTGGTGGTACTCAGATGACCATATGGGATGCCTGGAATAGAACCCTGGTTAGACTCATGCAAGGCAAGACCCTACCTGCTGTACTATCTCTCTGGCCCTAATGATAAACATTTTCTTAATAAAATTTTCAGTAATTTGTATCACTCTGATTTTATAAAGCCAGTTAATTTTGTTAGCAGCTTTTGCTGGCATATGTGCTTGGTAAATAGGCAAAATGATGGTACGCTGGAAAGTCTTTCTACTGATTCCACTCGTGATTGGTTTCTAATTAGATGAAGATCTGCTGAAAATAAGTACAAATGAGTACTTGTCTAAGCCATAGTGCTTCGGGCGTGGGAGTAACTGCTTATGAGTATTTCCTATATGTAAAGCTGTGAATTACCTATATTAGCCAATCTGTGAAACTGGATTCCCTCCTTTTTATAGTAGTAGAGGAAATAAGCTGTTTGTCTGTGAGAGTTCGGGCTCAGAACTACACCCAGAGCCCTGGCTGTAGTCACCTGGAAGGCCGAGAGAATAGTTCCAGTCCAGGGTGGTGGATTTAAAAGACTCTTGTGGAGAGCAGGCATCAAAAACACCAGTGGAAGGGGAAAAAAACAAAAACCCTCTATTTCTTTGGTTCTTGAAAATAGCTTGTATTTGTTTTCTGGTTGCTGTGGAGCCACACCAAAAGGTGTGCAGGAGCAGGGGTGCAAGTGGAGCATGTGGCAAAAATGGACAAAGTCTTGGCCCAGAAAAATCACTCTTTATAGTCACACTTCTCCCTGGTAGGTAATAGGCTGCATAATTACTTGTAGAGATGTAACTACTAAGTGTAATAGGTTGTTGTTAATAACAAATAAAAATCATTATTCACATGGCTCTCAGTCTTGAGCAGCGTGTCCAAGAAGCACTTCAGCACTGATTGTGGCCAACCCCATGTATCCTGTGCAAATCTAGGTTATCTGGAATATTCTTTCTCATATGTAACAGTATCATCATTCACTTTAGTCTTTCTTATGCAACTAGATAGACACAGGAAAGACAGTTTTGCTTCACATTCCTGAATAACCAAGTTCAAAGAAAAGCAGTATGGTACATAGTTTATAATTGTGGCTACAGGGATTTTGAAATTCCCTTCTCTCAGAATTTTACAGCGATATCATGGAGTTACAAGAGGATTAGAAACCAGGAAAAAACAATCACTATAAGCTTCAGTTAAATCTCAGTCAAAATTGCAAAACCCTATGGGAAAAAAGGAAGCCGCAAGGGTCTAAGGTAGGTAGATGCAAGACTTTTGAGAGCTAAGAGAATCGATTTTTCATGATCCGGGAAGTAATTATCCAAGTAACCTGTGCACTTTTATGGAAGATTTTATAAACGTCATTCTCTCTTTGAGATTCATGACCCTAACTTTAGCATCAAGACTTGTCAATAATCTCACCATAGATGGGAAAGCCGAGATAGTGTTGGGTCATGACCCAAAGCTCTAATTTTAGTATAATTGAAAAAGTGCCTTTGTCTACTAGAATGATGAGGAAGATTCCAAAGTACAATGAAGAAAGTACTTTTTTCCTAGGGCCTATTTAAAAGATTTGTTTCATTTTACATATTTTTTATCCTTCCCTCCTCTTAAAGAGAAAAAAAATGTAGATTAAACAAAATTACCCAGTTTATGGAAAGGAAATCTCAAAAGTTAGTGTTTAAAAAACCCTTTGGGGGACCCAGGGATGGATGGCCTCTAGTAGGAGCCTGCATCACCTGGCACCACCTCCCATGCTGGAATGTCATCGCAGAGCCTCTGCTGGTGCGAGCCTTGTTGCCACAGGAAGAGATCTCCCAGTGATGGCTGCCAAAGGCGCAGACACCATTTGTGTCTGTGACCCTAAGTGTCTGTGACCCAATCATCACCCAAACAGCCACCAAGGGAAGGGAAGCAGAAAAGCTAGTCGATAACAGATTTTAATAAAAGTTCAATACTTTTAAGCAAATAGATGGTGTGGAAGGAATTCTAGCTACTCCTTTATTCTGTAGATCCCAGATAAAGCAGCTCTTCCCTTTCTAAACCAAAGAGTATAATAGGTTAATAACAGAAATCATAGTCATCATATTACGAAATTCACGCTCTGTGTCACATTCAGAGGCAGCTTATTATCGTATGGGCAGGATAAAAGGCAGGAAAATGCTAAATGGCCATAAATCTTGGGAGGATGATACTAATTCCATGTTGGATTGTTCCCAAAAGCCATAATAGAGAAAATAATTAGGACATTATATTTCAGCAGCTGTTAAAGGTTGACAACGAAGGGAAGCTACTAAAAAGACCAGATCGAGACCAGTATAGTGCTGGCACCAGGATACCGGGATGCCTCTGTGCCTTTTCACTGCTGCTTGGTGAAGCCACAGGACACAAAAATGTGGGAGTAGCAGGAAAACAATGTTAAGAGTCTGCAATTGGGATCCAGCTCATTATCTGTCACTGGTCTGTGTTATTCCAACTTTCTGAGCTTCAGCTCCCTCAGAAGTAAAATAAGCCCCAGTAGTACCTGTGTTACAGGATTTGGGAGAGGATTAAGTGAGTGAATACTATGATTTCTGAGTTTTGGTCTGGGGACCCCACCTGGTGGTGCTCTAGGCTTCCTTCTGGTTCTGTGCTCATCGATCACGTCTGGTGGGTTCAAGGTATCATGTGGGCACAGGGGGTCAAATTCATGTCAGTCATGGGCAAGCAAAACCCCTTTACCTGCTATACTCTTAGGTCCCATCAGTGAGTACATACTTGGAAGGAAGGCAGTGAAGTGTTTGATATGTGTCAAATTGTGTGTAAAGATGAATTGCTATGTGATTTAGTGGGTAGACTGATTCTGTCTCAGTGCAGGACACCCATAACAGACCCTTTATATTGTTTTCAAATAATGGATTTGCCATCCAAAGGTAAACTACCAGGACTAGAAAGATATAGTTAAATCAGGGCTAGCGCAATCGAACAGCAGATAGAGCATTTGTCTTGCAGCTGACATCCTGTATGGTCCTGTAAGCACCATCAGGAGTGATTCCTGAGAATAGAACCAGGTGTAACCTTTGAGCATCATCAGGTGTGGCCTAAACCACCCTCCCCCCAAGATAGAATTAAATCAGTTTCATTGTTGTTGTTTTTTCAAATCACTGTCTTTTAGAATCCATTTGCCAGAGATTGCTGTATTTTAATGAGATTTAAAATATTCTGATTGTTCTACTAAGCCAACACTGTATGTATTTCATTATTGACCAGAAGAACATCCATAGAAACAGTGCTCAAGATAATGTGATTCTCTGCAGATGATGTGAAGGCAGTTTAAAGACAGGATCGACTATTATCCTTAATTCTATTTGCCAAACTATCACATTTAAGTCAAGAAGTATTTAAAGTGTGTAGGAATATCCTTTGGCACAGTTTTTCTTGTTGCCTTATCATTTGCAGCCAGTGCAGTGCAAATTTTAAAAGGTACAGAGATAATACTTATATATGTGACTGTAAAGAGAGGTCTATCAAATGGAATTCAAGTGACCTGTCTTAGCATCTGCCACATAGTGGGCCAAGGAGAAAACACTTTTTAAGGGAGCTAGTTCTTTTCAGACAAACATTTCAGAAAATTCACTGAGGTTGATCTCAAGGGTAAGGGTCTCTTCTATTTATAACAGTCAAATATTTTAGGGCTGGAGCGATAGCACAGCGGTAGGGCGTTCGCCTTTCACGTGGCTGACCTGTGTTCGATTCCTTCGCCCCTCTCGGAGAGCCCGGCAAGCTACCAAGAGTATTGCGCCCACACAGCAGAGCCTGGCAAGCTACCCATGGCATATTCGATATGCCAAAACAGTAACAATAAGTTTCACAATGAGAGACGTTTACTGATGCCCATTCGAGCAAATCGATGAGCAGTGGAATGACAGTGACAGTGAAATATTTTAGGAGCCAAAAGAGCTTCTCACTGACAGAGGGCAGAGATACGCAATATGCCTTACTTAGCACATAGTAGGGTTGTTTGGAATATCTTGTTTGTGTATGCATGTGCATACATGCACATGGGTACACACCTGTGTTTTTTCTTTGTATGCTAGAGAAAGGAAAGAGGTCAAAGAGATAGAGATAACTGAGAGAAAAAAAAAACTTCTCAGAGCAATATTTTTCTCAACTCATTATAGGAACTTTAGCATGCTTTTCTGGATTTGTGCTTTTAAAAAACTGTGCATTTTCTAAATTAACTTTCCCTTAGGGTGGCTCTCTGAGGGTTAGAATAGTCGGTCTTATGCATGTCTAAGAGCTGACAGAGTGATAAGGATAACTCTCACTAGATAGCTGGTTCTTAAAAAACATTAGGATGGGATTGAATTGTTGAACTCACTGCTACACAAATGTTGTCCTGAAGGTGTGATTAGTGTGATTCATGTTAAATTGCTCAAGTTCTTCAGTCATCACCCATGATTAGGAGATGAGTCAAGCCACAGGACAGGACCATATTTGGGGTAGGTGGAGTTACCCTCAAGAAAGAAAATTCTGGTCCACTTTCTGGAGACCAAGACACACAGTAATAGGTTACATGTAGAAAGAATAGTGAGCAAAATCAACTCAAATTCCTTGATACTTTCCACAAGGAAATAGGGATATCTTTTAATAAGGAATTTAGGAGAAGTTTATTTTGAGGTTCATGCTTTCCTTTCTGATTACTCTGATTACTTAAATAGGTTTGTTCATCATAGAGATTATTGGAAAAGTATTCAATGCCAAAAGTAAAATACTTCAGTAGTAAAAATACCCACCATTAAATAGGTCAGGATTGCTTTTTGCAGTCATTATTTTATTTTATTTTTTTACAAAATGCATGACTTTGTTGCATGTTCATTTGAAAATATTTCCAAGTAAGGGTTACCTTTCTCTAAAAGTAGAATTATTCCATTTAATATGATTTTATAGATTTTAATTTTATTTGTGGGGTGGAGGGAGGTTGGCCTCACCCAGCAGTGATCATGAGCTATCCCTGGCTTTGTGCTCTGGAATGATGCCTAGTGGTCCATGAGGGACCATATGTGGTATCAGGGATATGAGGAGTTAGCACCTAACTCCTATGCCCTTAACTCCTTCCCCCTCTCTCTGCCTCTCTTTCTCTTTCTCTCTCTCCCCCTCTCTCTTTGTCTCTGGGCCTTGGTAGATTATTTTTTTGAGTCTGGAAATAGTCTTAAAATTTTTATATAAATGAATGATAACAGTATTCCTCAATCCCCAATAAAATAAAACCTACTGAATCATCTGAACAGGAATGCCCTCCTCATAGCTGGTTCCTGCCATGTGTATCATCATTCGTTCCAAATCAGATAAACTCAAGATCCATCCAAGAAGTTTGGGTCACCTAAATTAATCTAAGTGGTTGATTTCAGTCTGTGTAGACTGGACATATTTTAGTTTTTGTGTTTATTTTTAAAATATCAGACAAGGAAGAAGCTATCTTCCTTAGTTACTTTTCCTTTCTTCATGACTTTGTTCTTTTTTAATTGTCATTCAGATATTTGCTGTGTCCTCACAGTGTGTTGCTTGGCTCAGTCTTATTATCTCTGCTATTTTAAATTGTGTAAAATCAAAATACTGTTTTACAGTGACAGTCTTCTATAATTTCTAAAGAAGTTTTGTTTTTATAAGTTTTCTTTTTCTGTAGGGGCAGAGAGAAGAATGGAAAATATACCTGGTGCCAAGGTTACTGGAGCGCATGACTTCCTGACTTCTGGGGTCTTGGGCAGGGGAGGAGTGGGGAGGGGAAGGAGGCTTAGTTCTATGTTTCAAGTGCTGCAACCTTTGCAGACACAGGTCTGCTCGAGGAAATGTCATGAGAATGGCCTTCCAAGGTGGACAGTATTAATTTTCGGTCAGACTTGAATGTGACCACATCCCTTCTGTGAAGTGAGCACCTTTCCTGTGCTTCAAAATGTGACTGTCAGGCAGAGAGAGTAAAGGGGTGACGGTGCCGTGCATGCAGCTGACACCAGTTTAACTTCCAGCACCCCAGAGTGTCCTTTGCGCACTACCAAGAGTGACGTGTGAGTACCACTGAGGGTGGCCCGAGACCCACCCCCACACATAGACACAACCATTTAGCATGGCTTTCGCTTCCTCATTCTCTCTGCGCTTATCTGTTTGTGTACTGACTGAATCAGAAGGGATTTGGGGACACCAGACTTTTTGACTTCTCTAGATAACACCATCTGTACGAACAGATGGGAAAACATGTCATAGGGCTAGAAGGGGACGCTGAAATTAATATGGAAGATAGAAAATTAAAAAGAAAGGCAAAATGGGAGGGGGATTGATTGCTGGGCAGAACTGAGGAGTGTGAGTGGCTGGAATTCTCTGAGCTCTGACCTAAGTCGTGGGCTCTGAGGGAGGGCCACACACAGAATCTCTGGGTCCCCAGACCGAGGACACCCAGTGTGCAGCAAGCAGAGCTCAGCCTGGAAATGAGCACACATCTCCATTTGTGTTGATGGGCGGGCTCTGGTCCCGAGAGTTAAAATTCTCCACCCTGGAGAGCGAGACAAAATTTCCCTTAGGTTTCCAAATGGTCACTGGCTGGTAAAATGCCTTTGTGATGGAAAATTCTATCCAGGAATATCATTGTAAAATATCATTTCTTTTGAAAAAAATATATCTAATCAAAGTATATTTCCAAAAATGAGCTCAATGCGTATAGTTGTTTGTTGTTGCTTTTTATGCTTGGTTGGTTGAAGTTTTGTTTAAATGCTTGTTGGGGGGCCAAACCCAGAAGTGCTCAGGGGGTTCTCCCAGCTCTGTGCTCAGAAAAGTCATTTCCAGAGATTCATACGATGCTGGGGATCAGACTGATCCTCCTGCGTGCAGAATATGCACTTCTCTCATGAGGCTGTTTCACCAGCCCAATAATGCATATGGTTTTACTGATCTTTTTAGTCCATGTTATTTTGTCTATTTATCTTCTCGCTCGTTCATTTCAGTTTAGGGGGGAGGGACTCCTAAGCAGTGCTCAGAGGCCCAGGAATCCCTCCCGGCAATTCTAAATTAATGAAGCCAACTGTTCAGTGTTAGGGCCAAAGGATGTGGTGCTGCAGGGCCCTGCTGTGTTGGGGATTAAGTGCACCAGCCTAGCAGTGCTTGGGCTACACCCAGCGATGCTTTGGGGAACTGTCTTCCGGGGATCAGATCAGGGTGGGTCACAGGCAAGGCAGATGCCTCAACACACTGCACTGTCTCTTTGGTCCTCATTCATTCTAGTTTACATTTGTTGAGTATTTTGTTGCCAGTTATTTAATACTAACAGCTTCTTATGCTTCAACTCCTGGAGATATTTACATACAAGAAGAAAATATACTCCAGAAAGGTATTTAATACATCAAAACAGTATCAAATATTGGGAAAAAAAATAAATACCCTTACGTAGATATCCATAAGTAACAGTTTAAGCAATATACTGTGTTCTCTGAATTTTTTTCTCATTAAATTGTGATTATGCTCTATGTCCATTTGTAATTTCCTTTATTCACTCGATAAGATGAGTAAATATGCCTTTACTTTTTGCAATTATTTCCGCAACTCATCAATTTTCTGAAATATTTGTAGTAATTCATTTCCTCTATGAAAATTGACTTTAACTCTCAATTCATATATAAGGCATTTTAAAAACAATTAATTTCAATAACAGCACTGTGTAACACACATTCTTATTTCTGCTTTCACGTGCTCTGAATTTTTCACTTGTATTATGTGAATGTAATTGGTTGTAACCATTGCTGAGTTTTATACTACAGTTTCCTGGAAATCTGGTCATAAATTCTCAAAACAGACTATTCATTTCTAATCCGAAAGTCATTGTTTTTCTTTCCTAGATTTCTCAAACCATTATTTTAATTGTTTTATGGCTTTATTTCTTCAGTTATTATGAGGGAACTTCATGAAATTATTCAAATCCACATAAACTGCAGCACCTCTACATTTTTGGAACGATTATTTCTGTTCTAAAGACAAGCATACTGACATTTTTTGTGAACACTGGGTTTCATACAAGCCTTAGTGGCTGAATCAAATCTTCTTTCTGATACCAAGAGAATAAGCATTTCCACTTGTTTTTCATATTTTTATTTTGACCTAGGTATAAATGCTGTGCTGTCTGTTTGTAGGCCGTAAGGAAAAGCAGCCTAAAGTCTGAAGATGCCGTTTGGAGAGTGGCTGCTTCACTGGAGCCCACTGTCCCAGTCAGGCCTGCGTTTGTGCTGTCCCACACTAGTGTCGGGAAAGCCTGGACCATAGTGAGTTTCCGTCACTCCCAAGTCGAGTTCCTATTGGTTCCCAAGGCTGCCTCTGCCACACTATGTTGTCAGTGGAATCATCAAATGTCTCAGACTTGATTTCCTCATGTACAAAATTACAGATGAAAGTCTCTTTTTGCATCTGTCCTCGGGACAGAACCCCTTCAAAGAAAGTATTTTATTTGACCAACATGATACTTTAAAATTTTATGTTTCCTTCTTTTCTTCCTTTCCTTTATTTTTTTTTTTAACTCAAGATTGGGTGCTTTGGACCTTATAAGTGCCAACAATCAACTAAAACTAAGAAATCGATATTTTGTTCAGAAAGATTATTTTCTCGAGCTTCTCAAGTACCCACCGTTTCCTGCTGCTTTGTGTTAAGCCTCTCCCTTACTCCAGGGAAGCCAAAAGCTCGATACCCTGGGCACAGTGTGTGATTCAAGACTCAAATTTAAGATTCTTATTATCTTAGCACTTTGCTTCCTTTTGCGCCGTATCATGGTCTGCTGTTAGCAGTGGTTTCGAGATGCGCTGCTATGCTTGTAGCAAGATAATCTGCTGGGGCGGGAAAGAGTGCAGGGATCAGAGCACAGGCCTTGCACACAGTCAACCCTTGCTCCATCCACCTCTCTGAGCGCTCTGGAGGTGCCAAGAGCACCACCAGGCTGGTTCTGGTAATCCCAAGAACTGAAGAGGTGGAAGAACACTAAATCCTCAGATCCTTGAGTTGAATTGCCAGCCAGTCTGTACCAAAATCTCCAGGCCTGGGGCCGGAGTGATAGGACATTGGGAAAGGGGTTTGCCTTGCACACGGCCGACCTGGATTCAATCCCCGGTATCCCATATGGTCACCCAAGCACCGCTGGAGATATTCCTGAGTGCAAAGCCAGGAATAACCCCTGAACATTGCTGGATGTGACCCAAAATTACATGTATCATTTGTCATCCCGTTGATCTTCAATTTGCTCTGGAGCGGACACCAGTAATGTCTCCATTCGTCCCTGTCGCGTGCTAATTGTAGCCCAATGGTATCTGCTTGCTCCAGGAACATGAAAAGCCTCAAACCATTTGTTCAGGGTTTTGACCTAGAAGTCTGATCATCCTGTATGTGGGCGCCATGCGGTCTTTTGATGTCCCGTGGAATCCAGTCAGTAACAGCTCTAAATCCAGTGGTCGTCTCTATAAATCGATCCAAAAAAGAAAAAAATAAAATCTCCAGCCCTGTGGGGCTTTCAGAGCCCTGCTTGGGAGTCTGAAGGATAATATCAACTGCAATTTGTCTTCATCTACTCTCAACAGATACTAATCTAAGTAGATCTGTCCATCTCTCAGGCTTCTCTGCCTACTTTACTTATGTGTCCTCCCAACTATAATCGAATAAAATCTCCATCCTTTATCACCTAGACCAAAACTCACTTTCTCTATATTTATTGCTTCAGCATTCAGGCATCTTCCTTACATTATAACAAATTATTTGTATTTAACTTGTGCCTAATATTACTATACATAAGAATAATATATGAGTAAATAGAATTATTTTTCTATTTATAGCTATTTGTGGAAATGCGTGTCCTATTCTGAATAATAAGCCTTATAGCAACAAGTACACATGTTACTATTGTCACACTGTTAATACTGTTGAGATTTAGAGAGCCTTTAATAATGTATTCAAGGATTCAAAGTTAATATTTTCCTAAATCAGTTCATCTTCCTTACAAAATTTGTTTTTAAGGCTCTTAATCCAAGGTCCTGTCTTAATAATTTTATGAAGCATCTCCTGCTAGGCTTAGAAGGCTCACTATAGATATGTAAATATTAGCTACTTTTCTAAATTATTCTAGCATATTATAACTCATAGTAACCAATAATTTTTCCAGACTCATCAGCAAAATTATGATAGTTGTTGGATTTCTTTGGAACTTCTATTTTTTTTAATCATATATTATTGAGGATACAATTTTTTCTTTTTTAATTTTTACAATTTTAATTATTTTTTAATTGAATCACCATGAGATACAGTTACAAAGCTGTTCAAGGTTGGGTTTCAGTCATACAATGTTCCAACACCCATCCTCCACCAGTGTCCATTTCCTACCACCAATGTCCCCAGTTTCCCTCCCGACACCTCCCGCCAGCCTATCTCTATGGAGGCACTTTCCTTCTCCCTCTCTCCTTCTTTCTCTCTCTCTCTCATTCTCTCTCCTTTTGTGCATTATGGTTTGCAATACAGATACTAAGAACTGTGTACTGAAAGTGGGTTGAGGGAGCAAGGAGAATACATTCTTTTAAAAATTGGGGGACTTCAACAGCTTGGAAACTGGCCTCACACGCTGGGGGAAAAGGCAGCTGAGATAGAGAAGGGAACACCAAATAGAGGATCTTGGGAGGACCCATTTGGGTTGAAAGATGTATGCTGAAAGTAGACTATAGACCATACATAATGGGCACTCAGTACCTCTGTTGCAAACTACAACACCTCAAAGGAGAGAGAACAAAAGGGAATGCCCTGCTGCAGAGGCAGTGTGGGGTGGTGGGAGGGATACTGGGAACATTGGTGGAGGAGAATGGGCACTGGTGGAGGGATGGATAAATCATCACTGTATGACTGAAATGCAATCACAGAAGTTCATAAGCTTGTAACTGTACCTCATGGTGATTCACTAATGAAAATATTTTTAAAACTTGAGGGCTTCAATTTCACAATTCTCTGCATCTATATTACCACACACTGATGAGTGCTTATATTCATGCCTGCCCTGTCCTTACATCCTTACATTTTTACACACGCACACACACACTCCGGCCCCATCCTGCTTTGGCACTTTGATTTATGCTGCCAGATTCTAAGGGTTTGTTTTGGATTGGTTTAGTCTGCTCCTTTATTCTGATTCTTCATTTGGAAGGG
This sequence comes from Sorex araneus, assembly GCF_027595985.1. NCBI lineage: Eukaryota > Metazoa > Chordata > Mammalia > Eulipotyphla > Soricidae > Sorex > Sorex araneus. The sequence continues at coordinate 258,552,605 of NC_073303.1, forward strand.
GCATGGGGGGACACTGGAGGTGTTCGAGCTTTTCTCTGACCCCATACTCAGGGATAATAATTCTGGAAATAAGTTATTTTTTTAACTTATGCATTATCCACCTCAAAAATCTTTATACTCCCTTTAATGCTAATGGTAGCACTGTAGCACTGGCACTGTTGTAACGTTGTCCCATTGTTCATCAACTTGCTCAAGCAGGCACCAGTAACATCTCCATTGTGAGACTTGTTGTGACTGTCTTTGGCATATTGAATACGCCATGGGTAGCTTGCCAGGCTCTGCTGTGTGGATGGGACACTCTCGGTAGCTTGCCGGGCTCTCTGAGAGGGATGGAGGAATCAAGCCTGGGTCAGCTGCATGCAAGGCAAACGCCCTACCCACTGTGCTGTCGCTCCAGTCCCAGTGCTAATGGTAGTGTAAGGATTAATGTATTCTTGTTGTATTGTATTGCTCTGGGGAGACATGCATTTGATAATTACTGGGATATACTTTTCCTCTTAAAAAAGAAGTTTCATATTTTTTTGTAAGGAGAGGTAGGAGGCTATGGAGAAAGCAGATACAAAGTTAATTGTGTCATAGTGATACTTGTGTCTTCACTCACTTAAAAATAATTGAGAAGTAATTTCTCTAGAAATACTCATTAGCAACATTGTGGTGATACACCACTGAAAATACTCATTAATTAGTACATATCCCATTGCTCTGAGAATAATCCTAAACGATTCTGTTAATAACTGACTGGCAGAAATAAATCTTTATCTAGCCTTTGCTCTCAGTAATCATACACTGAAACACTTTTTATTGTTTATAGACTGTAGTTACAACCCTGTAATCGTTTCATTATATTTAGGGACTCCTCAAGTCACTGTTAGTTTGAGTAAAGGTTAAATCAACTCCAAGCCAAATTAGCTTAGGGACTCTTAAGTTCAGGGGATTTTAGCATTTGGCTCATTAGCTAGAAATTAGAGAAAGATGCTGCTTTAGTGAACCAGAAAGTACTGACTGTCACTAGGTCCACCCTTGTGCGGTGGCTAGGCCCTTCCTGTGCTATGTTGACAGTTCAGCTATTCTTATCCATCATCTACAATGGGAAATCGACTGTCTACCCTGGAGAGCCATTTCCTTAGTTTATAACCCTCACTATCAGCCAAGTCATCTTTCTATTTAACCTAAATCCTCCATGTCCTTCATGTTAGAATTTATGAGAGTAGCTTCCTGTTTGGTCCATGGACAGCAAATCATCACTCTCTGGAGCCCTCCCCATAAATAGAGGCTGTTATTATATCTGTCAGTCAGCGCTCTCTTCTCCACTCAGGACAGCAGAGCTCTTCCAGCCACTGGTTCAGCAACTGATTTTCAGGGTTTAATGCTCAGACACATTGTAGTAAATTACAGAACTATTATTGCTACTTGTTTTTCCTTGGGGGAGAGAGAAGGATGAAGCAGGATGAGAGCTAAGGATATGCTCAGATTTCAACCATTATGTTAGTTGGTTGTCTACTCTCTCTTTTTGCCAATCTTCATCCTTTCTCCTGACTTGGATGGAATGAATGAGAACAATACCCAAGGATAGTAGAAACAAAGGCCAGGATGATTGGTCCATGGCTGGAGACCTACCTCATATGCTGGGGGAGAAGGCAGTTGGGATAGAAAAGGGAGCACCATGTCAAAGAGAGTTGGAAATGATGATCACTCTAGGTAAGAACTATGTACCAAAAATAGGTAAAGGAACAAACTGATAACCTCTCAGTACCTGTATTGCAACTATACGGCCCCAAAGTTAAGAGAGAAAGAGAGAGACAGAGGCATAGAGAGAGAGAGAAAGAAGGGAAGTGCCTGCCATATAGAGATGCAGGGGAAAAATGGTGGTGGGAGGGAAACTGGGGACATTAGTGTTGGGAAATGACACTGGCAAAAGATGGGTATTGGAACACTGTATGACTAAACCCTAACCATGATCAGCTTTGTAACTATGTCTCTCATGGTGACTCAAAAATAAAAATTATAATTAAAAGAAAAACCAAAAACACAGAACCTAAGTGGGTGGGGGGGCAGTATGTTTAGAAGTCTTCCAAAGGACTCAAGATAGTATGGAGGGCAGGACACAACGATTCCTGCACCCTGTGTGACTCTCTAGTCCCACCGGAAATGATGTTTGGAGACTAATTCCATATTGCCCTTTATACAGGTCAAACCAATTGACATTCTTTCATTGGTAAATTTTTTTTAGGGGCCACACTCAGCAATGTTCAGAGGTTACTCCTGGCTCTGCACTCAGCTCACTCCTGGTGGTGTTCAGTGGACCATATGTGATGCTGGGGATGGAACCTGGGTCAGCCCTATGCAGGGCAGACACCCTACCCACTTTACTTTCCCTCCACCCCCCCATTTACATCCTTACCTGCAATTATAAGACTCATGGTATATCCATATTCTCACACTGAGGACTTTCTCACAAAGTTTCAGTTTGTTAGACAGATCATGGTAAGCCCATTGCTTCTGAAAAAAAATAGTAGGGCATTCCTCAGTTTATACAAACATGTCTATTGATTCCAATTAGATGTAAAAATGTCTTTAAATTCTTTTTTGTTTTGTTTTTTGTTTTTTTTTTCATCACACCTGGTGATGCACAGGGGTTACTTCTGGCTCATGCACTCAGGAATTACTCCTGGTGGTGCTTGGGGGATCATATGGAATACTGGGAATCGAACCCGGGTCGGCCGTGTGCAAGGCAAATGCCCTACCCATTGTGCTATCGCTCCAGCCTTTAAATTTTTAATCCATAAAACTGTGATAAAGTAAAATGTTTATTTCATCTAAAGATGAAGTACTGGGATGAAAGACATAGAAAGGCAGGCAGAGCACTTGTCTTGCATGTGGCCAATCTGAGTTCAGTTCCCGAACTGAACCCCTGTGCACCACTAGGATTGATCCTTGAGCATAGAGTCAAGAGTAAGCCCTGAGCACGTCCGTGTGTGTCCCCAAAACCAAAATAATAATAATAATAATTAAAGATTAAGTTATTTCTAAATATAAAGAAGTATAAAAAGCAAAGTGTATAAATAATTGATAAAGTGAGTAAATAATTTGTAATTAGATAAATTAAAACTTGTTAAATACAGAAAAAAGCTTTTTTATTATCATAAACTTCTTAAGATAGGATGAATCTTCTCAAAAAGTGAATTCCAAGACACTGGAGAAATTTAAGTTAGGACAATTATGATAGAAATCTCATGATAGGAATTTTACCATCAGAAGGGTTGTCTTAAGTTGTCTTTTTCACCTTGAGAATCTATATAAAATTATGACATTTGCTCCAATCTTTAGATTTTATTAAGAAATATGTTCAATACAGTTATCATACTGGTTAACATTTCCAATCTGCAGAATGTAAATATCCCTTGCATTAGCAAGTGTACTCATTATACAGAACAGATGCCACTGCAAATAGTAAAAGCAAGTCTCAATGAATATATTCTCGTTGGAGACTAAAACAGAGAGGAAAAATCATATTAACATTTTCAGAGAGAGAAGCAATATGTATTCATCATAGAAACAATAGAAAATAAACCAAAGACCAGTTTATTTTCTTGATTTTAGCATTGTTATGTTTTAAAATATGTGCTTAATACACATCTTTAAAGTACATGTAAAATTGTACCACATCTAATACTCTTTCCCTCTGATGAAACACCCTCCACAAAGTGATTTTTATTGTATTGTGTCACTGAATCAAACTCATTAGAAAGGTATCTTTCTATGTTGGGTTTATTAAATCTTATGTAGTGAATGTTTCCACTTTGCCCAGTTGTAAGCTTCCACATAGTGTCATTTTATGCAATTTTGCATTATTTTTCTTTTGCATTCATTTTTTTCAAGTCAAATTTGAGAACAGAGATTTGCATATTTGATGGGTTCTTCTTAATGTCATCAAATTGCCATCCAGAAACTTTGTGCCAATTTCTAATTCAGCTGGCAGTGTCTTTGAAAAGTTTGCTTCCCTGATGAATCTGTAATAGTCAATGTTAAAATTTCTTTAAATTTTTTTGTATTAAACAGTAATCATCAAAGCTACCCGTGGCATATTCGATATGCCAAAAACAGTAAAAACAAGTCTCCCAATGGAGATGTTACTGGTGCCCGCTCGAGCAAATCGATGAACAATGGGACGATAGTGCTGTATATAAATGCGTTGTTTCTAACAATACGAAGCATTTTTCCACATATTTCGCTACCTATTTTATGTTAAAGACTTAAATTTGGGAGAGGGAGTGGGGGCACACCTGGTGGTACTCAGGGCTTACTTCTGACTCTGTGCTCAGGAGTCTCTCTTGGCTGGCTCAGGGAACCATATGGGTTGCCAGGGATTGAACCCAGGTCGACTACATACAAGGACAACACCCTACCTGCTGTACTATTGCCTTGGTCCCCAAACTCCCAAAACAATCCCCAAAAAGTGCTAGAAATTGGGGTCTTCCAAATTGAGGTCTTTTGCCGGTAGAGACCGAGTGGCAGATCGAGCTCAGAGGACGGTGTTTGCGGACCTTGTTAGTACAAGCTGCCTTGCTGGTATGTGTCAGAGGGCAGTTGTGAGACATTTAGTTTTAAAAATAACAGCATCAATAAAAACAGCAATAAAACTACTTTTCTTCACTAGTGTCATTGTTGCGAACTGAGCTACAGGGTTAAGAGGCAGGTGCAGGGCATGTTTTGAGATAGAAGCGGAGAGCGTGTTTCCCACGGAAGTTCGGATGAGCTGTAGCTCCCTGTGGGAGAGTAGCTCACGGCCCAGCTCTTCTCCTTGCCTGTGATCCCGGCTGCTCGAGCAAGGTGTGCGTGTGGTGACGGCGGTGTAAGACCGTCCGCAACTCACCTTCAGTAGTGTCACGTCCTGCTTAGTCAACCCCCTGGGACTGTCCTGCTTCTCCCCTTCCTTTTCCAGATGATGATTCAGCACGTGCATCTCTCGGGGGCTGCTCGTGGGAAACCCAACCGAAGAGGGGCCCTGAGTCTGCCCGATGGCGGCAGATCCATACTCGGGGTCATTTCAGAGCCTGGCCAGGGCCCTGCTGAGACAGTGAACAATGGTGATGGAGGTCAGGCCACCCGTGGTGGGCCTGTGGGAAGTGGCCCTGATCAGCTGAGACTGGCACTTACTGTCCAGGGCCATCATCCCCAATCCCTCAGGGCCCAACACACAGGACTCAGGGTAGGATGCTGCCATTTTATTCCCATAGCCTAACGAGAAAAATATTTGATTTTGGGGTGTGTGTGTGTGTGTGTGTGTGTGTGTGTGTGTGTGTGTGCGCGCGTGCACACGCGCGCATACGGATTGGGACCACAATAGGCAATGCCCAGGACTTGCTCCTAGCTCTGTGCTCAGGGGGTCACACCTGGTGCTACTTGAAGGAGCATATGTAGTGCCAGGAAGTGAACCAATGTCAAAGTTCATCAGGTTAAGGGACTTACATGTATTCCCCCTAAGTACTACCAGGACTGATTCCTGAACATTTCAGGCTGTGACCTGAAACGGAAAGAAGCAAGTAACTAACCCCTCTGCTATCTCTGGCCCCTAAAAACTTAGATTTCAATACATATATTGTATGCATGTATGTATATATGTATTAAATCACTGTGAGATACACAGTTACCAAGTTTTTCATGATTGGGTTTCAGTCATACAATGTTCCCACATCATTCCCTTTACCAGTGTATATTTTACCTCCAGCGTCCCCAGTTTCCCTCCCACCACTACCCACTGCTGCCCTACTTCTCTCTCTCTCACTTCCTTTTCCTTTCTCTGTCTTGCCTTTGGTGCATTATGGTTGTCATCAATTCAATTCCCTGGCATCCCAGTTTTGAAGGGGAAGGAAGGGAAAAGTACTGTGCGCCTGGAGTCCGGGTTGGCGGGGCCATCTGCACACTCTGTGGGCCAGAGCTTCCGGAAGCCAGAGCGCTCACAGGCAGTGTAGAACTTGCAGCACTACACTCTCAGCTGCAAAGCTCAGTGGCTAAGAGGGGAGTTGGAGTCATAAAGGAAGACGAGCCATCCAGTATGTGTCACTTATATTTTAAAGTAGCGTTTAGGTAGGATTTGTAAGAAGTGACAACAGACCCAATGAAAGTTGTAACCTGAATTTGTCATTGGCTAAAAATCAATATCTGTGATCTGTTTTATTATGCTTTTTTGCTAAACAAAATTTAAAATCTGGGATGTAATGAATTTATCTTGATATAATGTATTTCTGATGTGTCAACAGTCAAGATAAAATATGTGAAACATTTTAATTAATGCAGTATAAACCATCTGGCACAGTTAAATGTTATGTTTTTTTTTTTTTATTGTGAAGACAATGACTAGGAGATAACCAGAGAACTATCTTTCTTTCTAGTAGGTAGCTAGATTCAGGTGAATCCCTTGAAATGGGTAAACATAAATAAGAGTAATAATTACCTTTTCTCAGGGCCTCAGACTTCCTTTAAGAGTACTTTGGGGGCCAGCAAGGTAGGTTAATAGGCTGTGAATATGCTTTGAATGCAGGAGGCCTGGGTTTGACACCAGCATTGCACAACCCCCAGACAAATTCCTAGGCGCTCAGAATCAGGAAAGGAGTCGTTCCCAGGCACCACTACATGTGACCAAAAATAAAGACTTAGATGACTTTGAGAAGAGTGTTCTCATTCCTGCATTCAGCTTAGGGTCTATAGATGAGATCATCCAGAATGTAATATAGGAAAAACCACCAAACAAGTGCCTAGATACAGAAGACTAATAGAGACTTGAGTTGGTATGGTATGTGTACACACACACACACACACACACACATATGTGTGTGTATATATATATATATATATGTTTTTGATTGAGTAGTATTTCTATACTCAAATGAGATTGTGTGATGTTTGATTTCTCACACATGTGATTTAAGGAAATGCCTTCTTAACAGTGCCTGAATCTGTAGCAGAAGCCTGTGTAGCCTTTAATGAATGGTCCTGTGATCATTATCTTTGCCAAGAATAAGATTCCAGAAAAGCAAAGAGTCACAGAAGGCCAAACAGCTGCAGAAGAGTACAAATAGCTCTAATCTGAAACGCACGACTTATCAAATGGGAACATGATTACTAGCAATCTTACTTTTTTTGGTGATTACAAAGTTGAGCGCAGGGTAGTGCATGTGACTATATGAGAACTTGTAAAGAGCTTTTACAAACAATTATGCATGAGTATTGGAGATTTAAACAGAGGTCTCTGTGGAGGTAAATCATAAGAACAGGTTGAAGGAAAATGTTGAGGGCGACCTTCAGTCAGGAGACTGTTACATGGGTCCCCATGGTTAGAAGCCTGGATTTGCTTGTCTAGGGTTGGGTAATCTATACAATTGGGTAAACATCTATGAAATACATAACAACAAACATCTGTAAAGTACAGTATTTGAATGCGTGGGTAAGACAAAATTTTAAGAAGTAGACAAGGTCGCAATATGCCATGTATTGTCAAAGGGTTGAAGCATTTCCAAATTCATTTGGTTTATAAGGAATCATCCAGTTGTGCAGAGAAGCTAATTGACTTTATTGAGGTCAACTAGTAAGTTATAGGAGAATAGTTTAAGGATTTGGATTATTTTTTTTTGGTTTTTGGGTCACATCTGGTGATGCACAGGGGTAACTCCTGGCTCATGCACTCAGGAATGACTCCTGGTGGTGCTCAGGGGACCATAAGGGATGCTGGGAATTGAACCCGGGTCGGCCGCATGTAAGGCAAATGCCCTACTCGGTGTGCTATCACTCTAGCCCCAAGGATTTGGATTTTTAAGTTAAACATTATGATTCAAATTCGCCAGTTTGGCATACATATGTTGCCAAACAAGATGGGAGGTTTCTCTTCCCCAACCTCAAACTATACTATAAAACCATAGTAATTGAAAGAGTGTGGTAATGGAATAAAGACAGAGTCGCAGACCAGTGGAATAAAATCGACATTCCAGAGTTAGATCCTCAGGTATTTAAGCAGTAAACTTATATTTTTAATAAAATAGAAGCATATTGTGAATCAAAACAATGTTTTGCATAATATTTGAAATAAGGCATATGTTTTTCTTAAAAATATATAGATGTTGAAAAATGGTGGGAGGAGTGGGTTGCATATGTGAAAAAAGTCTAAAGAAATCAAACAGAAGAATTCCCATATTGTTTGATTATGATCTCAGATCATCATCATCATCATCATCCCATTGATCGTCAAATTTCTCGAGCAGGCTCAGTAACGTCTCCATTCTTCCTATTCCTGAGATTTTAGAAGTCTCTCTTTACTTGTCCTTTCCAATGGTGCCGCAGTGGAGGCTCTTTCAGGGTCAGGGGAATAAGACCCATCATGATCTCAGATATATATTCTAATAAGTTTCTGGTGTGGTTAAGTCACATGTTGAACCCCTTGTCCTAGCTCCCTTCAGGAAGAATCTACTGAAAGACCCTATCATATTGATGACTATTCAGAATGGTTTCTTACTGACTAAAAACCAAACAAATCTTTTTTTTCCCCTTAGCATTTATTTCTGGTTATATGCAAATTTAAAGTGATATTGTAACATCACTATCAGGGAATAACATAAATTATGCTATGCCTTTGGAACAAGATGTTGGCATAAATGCTACATTATTTTATTTCACAAAATATTTATAGTATATGGTTTATCATATGTATTTTGCTTCCTTGCAGTATATCAGTATTTTATGACACAAGTCAAGTTTGGATTATAAAGCCCAGTGCTAAGGAATAAAGTTTTTGTCTGAAGATGCTCTGGCCCAGTCAAAATATTGGCATCTCCCCAAAGTGGCTTTTGTTATGTAATAATATTCATACACAGATTAAAAAAATACTGCCTTTGCACAGGAGATACATTTGGGGCTTCGTTGACTTTATTTTTAACAGCTTATATTAAAACAGGCTGGAGCAATAGCACAGCGGTTGGGCATTCGCCTTTCACACGGCCGACCCGAGTTTGATTCCTCCACCCCTCTCCAAGAGCCCAGCAAACTACTGAGAATATCGAGCCCGCTCGGCAGAGCCTGGCAAGCTACCTGTGGCATATTGGATATGCCAAAAACAGTAACAATAAGTCTCTCAATGAGAGAGACTGGTGCCCGCTTGAACAAATTGATGAGCAACGGGATGACAGTGACAGTGTTTCCTTAGGTTTTGCAGTATTTTTAAAACTATCAGGATTCCTGCATAATAAATAATTATCTTTACTTCAAAGATTCCTAGTAGTAGAGTTAATATTTGAAGCTTTAAGGTATATTTCTTAGATTCCAGAAAGCGTGTTTACGGAAAGCTTATTTATTATGTTTGTTGTATTAACTTATTGTTGGAGAAAACTTGCCCTAGTTTCTAGCAGCACAAAGGTTTCTCCAGAGTTCTGATGCTTTTCTCTAAGCTTTTCTGAGTAAGATTTTATTTCAATAGACCAACTAGACCATTTCTAATGTGGTCTATAATGATTATTTTGATCAACAAATTTATTTTGATTTTAAACATAAGTTAAATCAGACTCTGTAGAGAATTGCATAAAAATACAGCAAGTTGGGGGCTGGAGCAATAGCACAGCGGGTAGGGCATTTGCCTTGCACTCGGCCAACCTGAGTTCGATTCCCAGCATCCCATATGGTCCCCCGAGCATCCCCAGGGTGATTCCTGAGTGCAGAGCCAGGAGTAATCCCTGTGCATTACTGGGTGTGACCCCCCCAAAAAAAAAGCAAAAAAAAAAAAAACACAGCAAGTAAGGTGCTGCCTTGCACACTGCTGACCTGGCTTTGACCCCTGGCACCAGACGTGGTCTAGGAGTGATCCCCTGTTTGGTCCCCGAAAGCCAGACCGAGAGCCCAATGCAGCCATGACAGGCCGCAGCTAATGTTAAGTTTTGACTAGGCCTAAGTTTCTTTTTCCCAGAGACTGAACTTGTAATTTCTGGTTAGGAACTGCTAGATCATCTCGCTGGTTATGAGGGGTCACTATGTCCATTTTTTGGAATAACCACAAACTGGCTAACTGTTACTATGTCCATTTTTTGAGCAACCAGACACTGACTAATTTATCAAATGTTGACTAATAGCTGACGACTGTTGCTTGATCACTGCTCTCATAGGGCTTGCTCAACCTTGGAACCTATATAAACTGCTTGTAGTTGGAGGTCAGGGTCGTTATCGAGAGACCACTTTGTGGATGAGATAATTGACTCCAGTTAACTGGAATAAAACTCCTTTGCACTTGCATTACTGTCTCTGTGACTCTGTCATTCACGCCATGACCCAAAAACCCGGGTACCACACCCTGAGCACAGATGCAGGAGTAAACCCTGAACACATCTAAGTGTGGCCCTAAAACAAAAGAATCTCATGCTGACAATGCCTGTTACCATAGCTTGTATTTTATTAATGTTAATTTTTATTAGCAGTGTTACTATATCATTATTGTTTTAATCTTGAATCAGTGGTGTATGAAAGGCAACCAGCAAAATGCTTCAAATACAAAAATAACAAAGACATGTGTGGCTCCTGATTTCACAAAGTGCCTAAAAAATATTCAGATCTATTATACTTGTCTGTAATTTGTCTGAAATCTGTTAAATAAGGTTCCTCATTCAGATATGTAGTAATTATCTTTGCATATTTATGTGTCGGGAAGCTATTTATGTCTATATTTTATATCTCAGCTTACAAGTGTGAGGTTATTTTGCATATCTTTGTGAATACAAACACATATGTAAACTACCAGATAAATAAGACTGGTCAAAAGAATTCTCACTGTGAATTCTTTTAGTGATAGTGATAAATGTAACAAAACTTACAGAATATTTTACGACTTGAAATTATTTCTATTACTTTTATTATCACACAACATAGTAGAATAGCAGATTTTTGCATTCAAATTTTTAGGGGCACCCAAGTGTTGTAGAATAGAAATGACTTGTTCCAACCCACATATCCTGAGCTATTTAATCAAAATTCTAAATGGAGTATTTGGGCTATAGTTTCTGCCTTAATCCAATAGAAGTCACAATGCCTTACAAATATCAAATAGGATATATATTTTTATTTTATGAAATATGTTCTAACATTAAGAGGAAAGTGAAATTCATATAAATATGAATGTTGTTGCCATGAGGAAAAGCAGACTTTTTTTTAAGCATGAGTAGCAGTTCATTCCTCTGCAGTGGCATTAGTCAGTCTATTTCTCTTGTTCAAGCACTTGTGTTCACAGATCCAGCTCACAGATGTTGGTTGCCATGAATATGTAGCAGCAGCAAGTGTGAACCACAACTTGTAGTAGCACTTACAAACCTCACCTCGTATTCGCAGCTGGGCATCTGTTTATGGGTCTCTCCATTTGTGTTCTGTGTTGCTCTTATGTATGCCTTATCTGTCCTTTGTGTTTATTCCGTCATAGGAAGTTAATTTTATCTACTTTCTGAAGACAGTTATTTCTGACATTTTACATAAAAAGTATGAATATTTAGTATGCTCATCACGTACCTAATTGCATTCCTTTTGAAAAATTCTCTTCAGCACAATACAAGTTTCTGAGTATTAAGGGCAATACATATTATTTCTACATTTGAAAAAATCAGTGGACCAGAGAAAAATTCAACCAAGTATCACATAGCCAAAACAGTCATTTTTTTTAAATGTGGGTAAGAAATTAAACGTGGATGTTCATTTTTATAGACTAGGATAGAGTTTTTGATAAATTTCATTGGAAGCATAAAAAATCCATTTGATGATAAGAAAGACTTCGGTTCTATTTATGTAATGTTAATTAAATGGATTTAGAATTTTATATTGTTAAAAATATAAAAAAATTCTAATATATAACACTATAATTTTAAGTTAAAAAAGAAATTTGTACTAAGCAGTCTTCTACATAATGATTTATCATCAGCAAAATCAGCTGCTTCTAATTGATGTATTTATTAATTTCATGGATATTGGTTGCATTACAGTAAATAAAGATTTTCCCTTATATAATTTAATTAGTGGAAGAAATATAGCTTTTTTTTTAAGTACACCAGATAATTCTAGATTGTGATGAGTCCAAGCTACCAAACGTAGGAGATGGAGGGAGGCATTGTAACCAGCAGGTCTTGGTGAGGGAAGAGAGGGAGGAATCTAGGATGAGCGTCAGCCCTCAAATATTCAATTATTACACAAATAGGAAAACAGAAATTAGTGGAGCCCAAACCTTAATGAAGCCATCCTCAAACTCAGGAGACAGGAACTGTTCACGTTAAGCCCAACATGCAGCTGAGGAGTACTTGGACTTGTACCTCTACCCTAGGGGCCACCTCCATCAGTCCCCTGCGTCCCTTATCTGAGCTCTGCCTAGCATGATGCTATAGGTCAACATACAGATTCTTGGGTCTGTATCTGATTTTGTTTCTCTGTTTCCAACAAGAGTGTAATCAATCTCAACACAAGGTAAACCAAAGTTAGAAAGATATCAGCATCATTTTCTGTTCTGCTTTATTGTGCAGACATACATTTTTATAGTGCCTGCCACGTGGCTGTTGCATCTTAAAACTCATGGGTGGATTTTTCTCATGTCTTACGTTGAGCAGAAAGCATACTGATCAGTTATATAAGACGGTGTACTGTGGGCTCTTTCTTGTAGGGAGAGAGGTTAATGATAAATGATGAGAGATAAATTATACAAAGGGACGTCTTTATTTTTCTGTAATAAAATAAGAGTTCTTTACTACATGGTATAGGTGAAAGATAAAACAAAAAGTCCCAAGAATTTGAGGTTCCTTAGGACATTTAAATTTTTGGCCAACTCAGTCTCCTAAACACACAATTCTATTCTCTCTGATACTTGGGTCTAATTTTCCTATTTCTAGCCAGTTTTCCAGTTAACAATTCATACCATTATTTCTCTCCTAGAATTACAACCACAGCTGCCTGCATGATGGACCTACGGCGGTACCCACTGGATGAACAGAATTGCACCTTGGAAATTGAGAGCTGTAAGTCTTTCTGAGAATTTTTTGTCGACTGCACACGACTTCAAGGTCAAATTTAGGCATCACCCTATTCAGCAGAGCCTCTGCTTCTGCCTCTGTAAAATGGGCAGAACATCTGCCAATAGTGTGAGGTTAGGAGGTTTAAATGAGCAGATAGGAAATGTCACACTTTGCGTGGCACATGCTAGGTATACAACAAACTACAAGTTTGGGAATTTTTGCTACAGTTTTGTTAATTTTGCTGTTATGTCTACAGATTGGCCTGATTATGAGATCTAGTAAAGTCAGATAAGGAGAGATCCAGATCATCATTTTGCCCTTCACAAACGTTGTAGATTTTTGCTGGCCCAGGCTTTCACATTACAAGGAATTCTCATTATCTGTAGGTCCTCTGCTTTCTCAGAGATTATCCCAGCCAGCTGTGCTTACGAAGTAGAACTTTTCTTTTCCTTCGAATGAAAGGGGGTTAATAGCGTCTTCACATTCCAAAGTGGGCGATTTAAAGTTCTTTGGTATCTGTACTGATTGGACTGAAAGGCTAGTGCATTTTTAAATCTGATGCATTCATGGTTTTGTTAACATGTAAACTGGTCAAAGAGGACAGTTGTCACCAGCTGACAGTCTAAAGCCTCTATTTTTAGTGTATCCATTGATCGCTGTAAATGTATGAGGGTATTGGCACAAAGATTTTCTAGATGATATTCACTATACTTTAGAAGTAAAGGCTATAGAAATGTGCTTTCTATCTTACTGAATTCCATTTTGGGTATCATTGAAAACAACCTGTTGCTAGGTCATTGGTAGAGTGAAGGATCTGTGTTCTTTACAACCATTTTATTCTAAACAGTGCTCGATAAAGACATCAGGAGATGTCTTTAATCCGCTTGAGGTTCTTAATACAGACCCAACAATGTTCAGGGGTTACTCCTGGCTCCACACTCAGGAATTACTCTTGGCAATGCTCAGGGGACCATGCAGGGTACTGGAAATTGAACCCGGTTCAGCCACGAGCAAGACAAGTGCCTTACCAGATTTATTATCACTCCAGTCCCTCTTAACCTAAATTAAATGTGGCAGTTACTGTCTTCTAGATCTAGGCTGTGTTAAGGACTTCCAGTATTTCATAAGATAAGTGCATACAGATTTAAAGAGAATTTTTTTAAAAATTGCATTGTGTTGCTCCACTCCAACAGTGGAAGTTGATGGATAGCATCTTAGAGTTTGTCCGTAGATTCATAATACTTTTCCCAGAAGAAGGGTTATATGCTAGTGTAGTTCGATGGATGAGAACATACATTGAATATTGGTTGCTTTTTGCAGTGGGTTCTCCCAGCGAATTTAATGGGCCACTTAGTTTCTTCACACTAGGTTCTCTTCTGTAGAGTATTATGACACCCCACTGGTTATGAGACAATCAAGATAGATCTTTGTGCAGTGCTTGATACAAGTATTTCTGTAAGTATCAACCCTTATCACGATGGCATCATTATTATCATTGTCAAGTGGCACCTGGAATATTGTGCTCAAATTGAGTCATTGTTTTTGAGACGGATACTTAGAACTTAGAACTAAAATTTGACTTATGCAAAGTATGAGGACTCAGTGGAAAAAGCAGATGGGAGGCAGGATACATTTACTGTGAAGAAGGGAGACTTTTGAGGTGGCAGTATTTTAATGGGAGTTATTTTCAAATAGCAGAATTTACTGTAAAGAAAGCAGTTTGTCCTGAGGGGGAAAAACAGACTAATGGTAAAAGATGCCAAAAGTCAATTTAAGGCTGAAATATTAAAACCATAGATGGTCATAACAATTGTAAATGGTGAAAAAGCCCATACGTTGCTGTATACCATAAGAGTTGTCTGGGAAAGAAGGAATTCATGCTTTGGGTAAGGGATTATTTGACTTGTTGGGGTAGGTGAAACTCCCAAGCAGTTCCTAGGAGTCCCTAGTCCTTCCCTAGGGTTACTCAGTCAACCAAGCTGGTGGTTAGGTGTTAGAGACCAAGGATGTAGGTTTGCTTAGGCCCTGCAGTGCCAGGAGCCTCTAATGCCATCCCAGTGATGCTCAGCTACCAGGTGGGGCTGACAATTGGAGTGGGGTTGGGCACTTGACCCTGTACCATCACTTGCTGTGATTATTTACTTTTTAAGGAGCAGTGGTAACGTGGAGCAAGCAAATGTATGTAGGAATTTAGTTAAAGGACCTTTAGGCAAATTCTAGGTTACATGAGGATACAAATCCCACAAGCATTTGCGTCTAGGAGCAAAGCTATTTAGGAAAAGATGAAAATCACAACTCAGATTTTAAGTAGAACTAATGTGTATGATTTGCCAATGATCTGTTGTTATTTAAGTAGAAATCGCTCTTTTCTTAGATTTTTCTCACAGGAATGATTTTTACAGTTGAGTCTGTGAGGACTAAGACAGGCCCTCTGCATTTTCCAGTCTTGCTAAATAGTCTAGGACTCCCTTGAAACTCCTGGTCTCCTAATGACTTTAAGAATCATCACATTGTCACAACACAAAATGACATATGTGTGCATGAGCTGAGAGAAATGATAAATAATGAAGCTACCTAATACTTTGGGTGATCTTTGAGTTATTTCAAATTAGAAAAGTATTCCTGTGATATTTCAGTGAAGTATAATTATGGTTATGAAGGAAAAAGCAAGAGGTTTGCAAATGCTCTGTGGTTCCACTGTACACAGCTTTAATTAGCATTGCTGTCCTATTTCCATTTTTTTTAATTGTATGTAGAGGTAGGAGTGATTATTGCCTTCCCATCCTTGCTCTGTGGAGACACTCCATTGGAATATAATCTTTGTGTAGTAAGTTTTAATACTCTTCTAACCAGGGTTAATTGTGCCACCACGTGTATTCAGGAACGCAGGTACTTCATGTGAATTGGTTTGAGATCTTCTTATGTACTTGAATGTAAAAGCTTGTGCCCTGTTAATGCTTCCATCATTGGATGAATAGTTGTAGCTTGGATAAAAATGGTCTATCTTGACGTTGAGAATGAAAAGTGAAATCCAAATTCTCAAGATTTCCCCCAAGTAAAGATAAATTTTTAAATGTTTGCCATTTTTATCTATTTATTCTTTCTGGGACTCCCTTTCCATACATCTTGGTTCAATCAACATATCTGACTACCATACCCCTGAATTAATATTTGTAGATTTTTATTTTTCATATTATTATTTTATTCTAAATAATTAATAGTATATCTGATAATCATGCTTTTTGTCTCTAAAGTCTCTTCTTTATTTTCGCATTACTCAATTTCTGTAGGTGCTTCTTCACTTTTTTTTTGAGAATATAAACTTAAGGTCTAGGTTTTAGTTTTGCTCTGTTCTTCATTAGCATTGAGATGTCAGATCTATACTGCTAGATAATCTGTACTACACCATTGGTGGAAGTAGCTCTTTTGCCTCTAAGCACCACTGGTGAGGCTCCCCAAAATATAAGATAGAGTAGAGCAAATAATTCAGCTCCTCAATCACATTGCATATTTCTTTTCTTTTATAAACCAACATTATTTCTTGATTCAGTATTACTTGAGCATCTAATTAGTGTGCACAGGCTTCTACTTGGTACTATCACACTTTCCTGTTTCATGTGTTCAGTTCGCCACATCTGACTGATGTTGCCACCATCTCAGCAGTGTCTGAACACTGAGTGAAAAACAGAAGTAGGTTGTCAGAGAGATGCCATTTATCCTCCAGCCTGAAGGCTTTTTGGACACGGGATTTGCATCCATGGTGGCACCCTGTGCAACCTGCAGGTTATGTGGGAAACATGTTTCTGATGTGAAATTAACAAATTGAAGCAGGATAAATCAAATACTCCAGGAACCCCCAAATTATTGTGTATGTTAGCCCTCGAGTGAGTAGCATAGGAATGCAGAATGTTATATAAGACATCGGTATCTTGCCAACCACATTTTTATTCTCTTCAGTACTCCTATTGTTAAGATTCACCGTCACATGAATAAAACCCCACATTTAATGCAGTCACCTATTGCAGTCATCTATTGATAGATGCTTACAGATGTAGAAGTGTACTGATACCAAAAATACTAAAACATAAAAGGAACCCAACATGCAGTAGAAGTGACATGCAGTGTTTTTCCTCCTTCTTGGATTTTGAGCCACTCCCAGTAGTAGGCTCTGCACTCAGGGATCACTCCTGCTGGGGCTCAGGGGACCACATGGCGTGCTGGGGATCAAACCCAGGTTGGCCGAGTACAGGGCAGGTGAGTGCCTATCTTATTGTGCTATCTCTCCCACCGTAGTTGTTTACTTAATGACAAAGAAAGCCATTGTTCTATTATATGTAACACTGAAAATGAAACAGAGGTCACACTGTTACCATATTAATGTGTCCCAGTCTCACAGGTGGGTGTCCTCCGTTTCTTCCCCTTCCCTGAAGGCTGTTTGTGACACTAATTGTGAAGTGACCCTGTGATGGTGAGTGGCACCCCACTAACCACTGGCCCACAGCATAGTGTGTGGACTAGATTGTCCTGGCAGGTATCAAGACTGCATCAATATCTGACACATGAATCTACAGATACCTTTAAAATCTGGAGTTTTAGATACAAGAATCTGGAAAGGAATCTTTGAGCAATAGATAAAAATCTCATGAGATTATTTGGTTTAACCTTGGGAGGACATCAGTGCAGATGCTATGGAAAACTCAGGTCGACTGAAGGCTCAGGCTCCCATCCCTCACCTTTGTCCAGCTGACTTGGTGACGGAACGAACCCTGAGTCCAGCCACTGCTCCCTCTGTCCATGTGACCCTCATGGTTGGGAAGCTCGGGACACGGAGATGGGCTCTCGGCTCAGCATGCAGCTGTGGAGAAGAGCAAGGAGCAAGTACAGGAAACCGAATGCCATGATGAGTCCTTAAAGGCAAAGCAATTTCTCCAAGACTGAGTTCCCAAGTCCCTTAGGGAACTGGCTGTTGCATGAGACTCTGCTCAGAACCGACAGTGAATTCATAACCTGTCTGAGGGTGGTGCCACCTTCTTTGACATCTTGACAGCAGTTTCTTCTCCTGCTTTAAAATACCTGGGCGAGTGAGAAACGCAGGCTCGATGCTCACTGCAGATTATAAAATTCTCGATGACAAAAATCATCCAGGGAGGGTAGTGGGAGTACTAACTTGTTTACTTAGCTTTCCGTTAGGCTCAGGAAAGGTGCCAACAGTGGCATCATCCTGCAAAGCCTGTCTCTTCTTGGCTGGGTTTCGTTTCCTACTTGCTCCTAATTAAATGAAAATGCCACATTTGTGACTTTCTTTGCATTTTTAGTGAAGGCTGGAGAGCACTTGGTGAAGCCTGATGTGAACATCATAAAGCCGAAGGCGTAAATACACCCACACACCTTCCCTGCAGCACCCCCAGAAAAGTCAGGGTTTTCTTTGATAGTTGCAGCTCCTGGGACAGGCCTCCAGGCCTGGCTCCCTCTATTACCTCACGAAGGTCTAGTTCCCTTCGAGACGGCCTTCGGTGTTGCTGACTCGTCACTGCAAGTCAGATCCCTCCTGGGTGGCAGCCTCCATCTGCCTGTCCCTCCTGCTGTCCCCTGTAACCAGTGTTCCCCGTGGTAATGGCCATTTAGTAAGTGCTGTGCTGCACCAGGTACCATGCAGACACAATTTCACTGTATCACTGTCGTCCTGTTGTTCATCGATTTTCTCGAGCGGGCACCAGTAACGTCTCCATTGTGAGACTTGTTGTCACTGTTTTTGGCATATCGAACATGCCACGGGTAGCTTCCCAGGCTCTGCCATGCGGGTGGGATACTCTCAGTAGCTTGCCGGGCTCTCCGAGAGGGACGGAGGAATCGAACCCGGGTTGGCTGCATGCAAGGCAAACAAACGCCCTACCCGGCTGTGCTGTCGCTCCAGTCCACACAATTTCACAGAAATTTTAAAATAAAAATTACACAAATGTAGAGTATTTCACACCCTGCGCCAGCATTTAACAGAGCTAGAAAATGAACTAGCAAAGACAGAAAGTACAAATAACATATTTTTTTTTAATGGTAGGGAGAGGGAGTACACCCTGTGGTGCTTAAGGTTTACTCCTGGCTTTGTGCTCAGGGATCACTCCCAGTGGGGGGACATATGGGGTACCAGGGACCAAACCTGGATTGGACACTTGCAAGGCAAGTTCCCCACCCTATGTACTCTTTCTCTCCAGCCTCTCAAATGACTTTTTTAACTATTTTACTCAGGTTGTCTTGTCTCTAATAAGTACATTCTTCATTATAAACTATTCATTATTTTTAAGTGCATGCAGTATATTTACCCAATATAGACAAGACTCCATAAATTTTTTAAAGGATAGGAGCTATAAAGAATTTATTCTCTGACTACAGCAGAACTGAATTAAAATTCACTCAGGGGCCAGAGAGATAGTACAGTGGGTAAGGTGCTTGCCTTGTCTGAGGCTGACCAAGGTTCAATTCCAGCATCACATATGGTCTCCAAGCTCTGCCTGAGTGATCTCTAAGCACAGATTCAGATTGCCCAAACACAGCTAGCTGTAGCCCCCCCCCCCAATTTTTTTAAAAGTAAATAAAAATAAAATTAAAATTAAACCTCGAAGTTCCACTTTTGGTCAAAATGAAGAAAAACAGCAACAACAACAACAACAAAAAAAAACACAGTGCTTACTACTGGAATTTATAGTCCAAAAACCAAGGTAGTTAGTGAATTGAATATAAAGGAACACAGATAAAACTGTAATGGTAACCACTGCTACAGACCTTTATCATTTTATCTTGTAGTATTTCTCTCTCAATATGTATCTCATCTGGCTTTGAGCGAGCCATCTGGGATTTTCATCTTTGTCTGTTACATGATAGTCTAACTATCTTTAATATCCAGATACTTTGAACATCTTTGCCTGTATATTTAAAGTTGGTCTCATTTGGTCTCACATTATAGTTTTGATGTATATACTGATGCTGTAACAGTCTCCAGATTTAATTGAATGAAAATGTTTAGTGGTTGGCAAACTATGACCCATTAGCCATATCCATTTCATGGCTTTGTTTGTTTGTTTCTGGTACAGCATACTTCTAAGACTAGTTGTTATCTTTTTAAAAGAGTTGTGAAAGAAATACACTAAAACACATTAGACCTGACATTATTTTTTACCCCACTATTATTTGACTCTTAATTTGAGCTCTTTCAAGCTTTCCTTCATTGTATTTTCTATTAATACAGCTTAAATTCATACCCTCTGGAAAAATCATGGTATCATTTCACTGCATAGGAACTCTTAGTCACATTTCAGTTCTATATCTTTTTTTTAAAAATCAGATATCCCTGTGAAATCTCATGTTTGTTTCTTTTAGTTCTTTCTTCCATTAATAAATTGTATAAATTGCATGACACATCCCCTTTTTTGTTTGATTTTGGGTGGTGCTTGGGACTTATTCCTGACTCTCTACTCAAGGATCACTCTCAGCACTGTTTGGGGGACCAGAGGCAGTGCCAAAGATGAGACCAGGGCTAGCTGCGTGTAATACCTCTCTCTCTCTCACCTCTCAATCCACTTTTTACCTGTTAGCAGAATATGTGAATAATATACAAAAGTAGTCCAACCACATAGTCAGATAACTACATGATTTTTATGAAGTTATTCAACTAGCTGTAGGTACATCTACTTAACTCTGAGTTTTATTTCTCCTATTAGTCATTATGGTCATCCAGAATTTGTTTAAAAGTTGTTTGTAGAGCAAGGCGTGAGTCATAAATTCTTTTTTTTTTTGAGTCATAAATTCTTAATATTTACTGAACACTATACCAATCAGTGTTGGGAATTATTTGTATAAAGTAGCTTCATTCAAGACTGTGAAGTACTATTAGTATCCCTGGCTTCAGGTGATGAAACTAAAGCACAGAGAATTCTGTTCAGCTTGTCCGGGATTTCACAGAACAAAGTAGTAAGAATTTGGAGCTATACTGGGAGGTTCCAGTGACTGATCCTTTAAACCTATCTGCTATTGAAAGAACTTTGTACTTGGGGTCCGACGCCTTGAGTCAAGACATTGACTAGTGGCAACCATCAGAGACTGCAGAGATAGACTAGTCGCTAGTTTTGTGTTGTTTTGATTTTATTTTTAGTTCAGTGCTATGATCATTTTTTATTTATTTAGATACCTGTCATGTCCACAGGAGAAAGAGGAAGGACTTCATGCTTCCAATAGACCTTTTGCTGAGGTCCTGTAGAATTTTTTGTGGGCTTATTTGTTTGGGGTTAGTATTCAGGGCTTAGGCTTGACCCTGTGTTCAAGGATGTTTCTGGAAGGACTCTGGGTCCATATGTGGTGCCAAGGATTGAACCAGGGTTGGCCATGTGCATGGCTAGAACTTTGCCCACTCTACTAGCTCTCTGGCTGCAAGGAAAAATTTTTTTATGTCTCCGGAACTGTCAGAACTAGAGTTGGAACACAGGTCTATCTGCCTCCGGAGTTAACATTATCAAGGTTGACTTCATGGGCATGAAAGCTGGACAGACAACCAGGGGCCAGGATTACAGGGTATGCACACTTGATAGGTGCTATCCATGCCCGTGCTGAGATGCTCAACACTTTGCGAACAAGGCACCCTTTATTCTAGTTTTACACCCCACATATGCCACTGGTTCTACTCTTGGTGGCTCTGCAATCACATTGAGCTGCTGCACTCGCTCCGAGCAGAAGGGGTGACTTGGGAGTTGGGGTGGGCAAGCTCCTGGGGGAACAGGAGCTGATTCCATCACTTCCAAGAGCCCCTAATGAGCCAGCTCTCAGTGCTGAGTCTCTCGGTTGGCTGCTCTGCTCCATATTGTTTCTTGCCTTTTGGCCCCTGAAAACAAAAGAGGAATTTTCCAAAACCTCTTGAGATCTGCATCCAAGTTCTGAGCTTTGGTACCTGTTTTTTTTTTCTTCCCAAGTTAAGGAAATAATGAAACACGGTTACTTGGATCTTGCATATACAAAGAGGAAGAGGCATTTCTTAATATGTTATCCCGGTCTCTCTCTGGGCTTGGTTCCTAATGTGAATATTATGTATTCTTTGTTGGCTGTGAAGATAAGTTTCCGATGCCATATGAGAATTCAGAATTTATCTTTTAAATATAACAAGGCCTTACTCTACCCTGTGAAACAATTTTACATTCAATTTACTCTTATTCTTACCATTCCTCTCCCTAACCCCCGTGGGGAGACTATTTGTGATTAAAGAAACTAAATGAAAATTGTTTTGTAAAGCATATAGTCTACCAATTCTCCTTTGATGTCACAGGCTTTAAAAAAAAAAAACATCTTGTTAAATTGACCCACCGTTCTCACACACACAAAAAGAGGGCATGGTTTGCCATTTTATAACATATGCTCCTGCTTGACAGAGTTAGTTGAATAAAACCTGTCAAATGCCAAAGTGTAAAGTATTAAAATTTCAACAAAATGTCAGGAGAAATGGGAAAACTGGTGAATTTAAGAAAATCTGTCAGAGATTGCATTGCATGTTTCTTTCTGCCTAACTTCGGGTGACATATGGAAGTTTAAAAATATAACTTAATGATGTGTCTTTATGGTAAGAAGTTTATATAACCTAATTGCCACAAAACTGTCGTTGCTGGTTAATTTATTAGGGTAATAAAAAGTGTAGTGTCCTACAAAATTAGTTGGCATGAAATCTGTCCAGTAACCCTGGTGACCCCTGAATGATAAATTTTCAATTTTTGACACTTATCTAAAGCCTGGAATTTGCACTTGGATAAATGTGGGCATATTATCCTTAATCATTTTGCTTGCATTACTGGAGGGGATCCAAGAACATTTCTGAGTTGGGGCCATTGCCGAGAGCTTTCGGTAATGGGAGACGTCTGAATGTAAAGGATAAGAGGGGGGGAAATGGAGATTCATTTATTTAGGCTTTATCATTTGTAGGAAGTTATTAGCTCACAGATTCCATTGAGTAGGGTTTTAAGCTTCTTCTCTTAAAGTAACTTTGGGTTTGCAGAAAACTTGCAAAGATAGTGCAGACGGAGGTTTCGCGCTCAGTTTTCCCTAATGTGACTGTTCCTCACAATCCGAGTAACTTATACAAACTGAGAAAGGAAACTTGTTTAGGGAAAACCCCCTAATGGCCAAGCTGGTCCGTAAATGGTCTGTGCCCATGAGATGCTGCAGTCCGGGCTGCCACAGGCCTCGGCCTTGTTCGTCCCCTGTATTTTGACCATTTCCCCATCTCATCCTTTCAGGACTTGGCATTCGGGAGAGAGAGTGCCACTCAGATATTTCAGTATCCCTCATGTGGGTCTTGCCAGTATTTTCTCTGCTGAAATGTTAATACTCCACACTTCGGCATTTAACATGTTTCCTTCAAGTAGTTGTGTCAAGGGCGGGAGCGATAGCACAGCGGTAGGGCATTCGCCTTTCACATGGCCAACCCGTGTTCAATTCCTTCGACCCTCTCGGAGAGCCTGGCAAGCTACCGAGAGTATCATGCCTGCACGGCAGAGCCTGGCAAGCTACCCGTGCGTATTGGGTATGTCAAAAACAGTAACAATAAGTCTCACAATGAGAGATGTTACTGGTGCCCGCTCGAACAAATCGATGAGCAATGGGATGACAGTGACAGTGACAGGGACAGGGACAGTTGTGTCAAGGAAGACTGATCCACCCGAAAATTTAATTTGCTTCCTCAAGAGTAAACAAAAGAGTAACAAAACCCAGCTGACATGAAGGCGGGATGGGGGCGGGAACGACACTGAGATATTTCCGTTCAGTCACACAAAAACCAAAACAATTGAACTGGACTAATTCTCTAATTTTCTTTTCATTTAAACATTGGTCATGGGTTTATCATATTTGAATGTCTTCCACTGTAAACTTTCTTCGAAGTTAAAATAATAAATAGAATCACTTCTAGCAGTACTTGGAGCAGGAGGGGGAAGTGTCATAGATTTGAACTGGGATTAGCCATATTCAAGGCAAGCGCCTAACCCCTGAACTGTCGCTCCATCCCATTATCATCATGTTTTCTTCCTGTGGCATTGAAGAAATGCAGGCTGAATGAAGCTGCCTGTAGCACAACCCATACTGTCCTTGGGTGTCATTCTCAGCCCTACTGTGTCTGTCTCACTGTAAAGTCCATGTTAGTAGTAAATGTTAGTAGTAGGCTCATTTTTAGTAAACAATGAGAATGTTGACCCTTTGTTATTTCTTTTTCTTCTCTGAGAGATCTCCGTGTAAAATTAAATAAATATATAGCCAAGACGTTTTAAGTTAACTTACCCCAGATACTGATTTATTATTTGGATGAAAGCTTTCATGGGAAAAAAATCTTTAGAAGAGGGGCTGGAGAGATAGCACAGCGGGTAGGGCGTTTGCCTTGCATGCAGCCAACCCGGGTTCAAATCCCAGCAATCCCATATGGTCCCCTGAGCACGGCCAGGGGTAATTCCTGAGTGCAAAGCCAGGAGTAACCCCTGTGCATTGCCAGGTGTGACCCAAAAAAGCAAAAAAAAAAAAAAAATCTTTAGAAGATACTGTGGGCCAGGGAAGTAGTTCGGCAGACTGAGTGCATGTCTTATTTATGGCTTTTGTTTGTTTGGGGATCAGGCCTGGTGGTACTCGGGAGCACTCCTGGCGGAGTTCAAGACTATTTGTGTTGCCTGGGATGGAACTGTGTTAGCTGTGAGCACGGCAAGTGCCTTGAATATATGTACTTACCCACTGTACTATTTCTCACTGCTCCCCAAGTACATGTTTTGTATGTAACAGACCCAGACTCACTCCCAGCACCTCATGATCCACTCAGTACCAACAGAGGCAGTCCTTGAGCACTGAGCTGGGAGTGGCCCCTCAACACTACTGAGTATGACTCCAAAACAAATTTTTTAAGATATTGGCATAAAACATACCTAAAACAGTGATTTACTTGCAGCTGCCAGTCTGTGAGCCTGTGCCAGATTGCAGGCTCTAAATTAATCCCCTAATTTCCTTCCCTTCCTCTCCTCTTCTTTGATCTTCCACTTCTCCCTCTTATTACTACTCTTTACCTCTCCATACACACATAGAGATACTATGTATAATATTATATAACATATATAATGGTACAATCTGTATTATATCATATGTGACCTATACACATCATATATGTAAATATGTCTACCTATATATCTAAAATATAACTATTCACATATCTCCAGATATTATATTAAACTTAGAAAAACTTAGAAAATCATGCTTTCTAAAACAAATATCATCAATTGGTAAAATTTCTTATGCTTCTTACCAAGGTGATATTACTTAATGTTCATTACTTATTCAGACTTTTAATATGAGTGAGTACAAGAATTTTAGAAGTACATTTTAGAAGTTTAATTATCTATAGTCTCGATATGGTACATCCTACAAAATTAAATGATCTGGATGATTACAAGTCATTAAAAGTATGACTTTTAATGGTTTAAGCATTAACTTGGATTCTTCAACTTGGCATTGTTCCTATTTTGTTATATCAAAGTGCACTGAATTGTATAGTTCAACAATTCAATTTTAGTTAATATTTTCGAGGTCATTAATCTGGTTAATGACAGAATCAAGGCTCAAACATCAAGGTTATAAATCCTTTCTTGATTTTCTGTAATTCTAAAAAAATTAAGAACATAAAGCTTTATAATTATAATATTTTGCACATATGATTATAAGCGAGAGATTTTCCAAATCCTTTACTAAGTATACCTTGTATTACATGTGATTGTATTTAGTATATGTATGTAGATATAAACTAAAGCCAACTGTACTTTTGATGCCATTAGAAGGCAGATTTGAATTTTAGAGTGGCTAAAGAATTGGCAATACATTAAACTTTATGCAGCTTAATTGCCAGTAATTTTTTTTATCTAAGACTTATTTTCTGGAGGATTTTTTGTGATATGAATGAGTTAGTGCATAACTTATATATCTCAGGTTCTCTATCTCTTAGAGTAAAAATTAATAATATTTTATTTCCATAAAACAACTTAAATGCTAACAAAAATGTGATTGGCAAGCTAAAAATGCAATATCACCAGAAAACTATGCCTCTTGGTTTTAAATACGTAGACAGGCTCTCAGTAATACCTATGTGGAATAGTGCATCCGTTAACAGTTTTATATCACAAACTAAGTTTTAATTGTCTGATTTTGGTGATCTTCTTGGGACATTTTGGTGAATATTGCCTTGAAAATCTTTGCTTATGTAATTTTCTGAAAAATTGTCCATAAGTTGAAATCTAGGGCCAGCCACTCATTTATGTGCCATATGTAGACACTCTGTGCATCTAATAAAATCTCTGTAGAGGAATATGTGTGGTTACAAAACTTTCCACTATTACAGTTCCTCCAGTGATTTCTTAGAATTATAACCAGTAAGTTTTTGTTGCAAGTGAACTACTAAGAACAACTTGTATGCATACTTTTATCAGTAACAGAGAACCCGGGACCTCATCTATGTGATGTAGAGTAGGTTTATATGGAAAGGCCTGTGTCTGTGGGTGCCGTAGATACTACAGGAGGTAACGTAGTATCCAGTAATATCCAGCCTTGCAGCATGCCAACTGGCTCACCTCTACTTTGGCCTATTTCTTTCAAATCTTGCTGTTGGCTTTCTGTCAGTTTTATAAGGTTTAGCTGAAATTCTTAAAACTTTTAGGACTTGTGTTTAATTAAATCTTGATTTAATTATGCCTTTTTCAAAACTTGGCACTTAAAAATCACTATATGTGTTCATGTAGCTTTTATTTAAATTAATTTTCTTACATCTGATTTTCAACTTCCTTGATTTAAGTAATAAGTTTTAGCTATAAAGTTCTTCCCCAAATAAAAACAGTTGATATGAAAAATGTGTGAAAAATTCACACACATTGCACAGAACTTATTGTCCTTTGATCATGAAAACAGAAGAGTATGGGAATTTAAGGGTAAAATTGGATTCTCTGTGGTTTAAATGCTCCCCATTCCTCACAAAGCTTATTTGCACCTGTGTTTTTAACCATTGATGCCTAACTCTTAAAAATGTTGCAACTCTTGGTTATCTCTGAAAGAACCATTGCTAAAACACTGTACCCATTATTTTTATCATTATCAATGAACCTTTAGGTTTTCTGTTTCCACTGGCATGTATAGTGGACGCAGTAAGGAATCTCTGCCTTTGTGCTCTCTAGCATTCTGTAGACTGTTAGATTGATGGAACTTGAATTACTGATTGAATAGTAATTCTGATCGAATGGGATAGCTCCATTTTAAAATATTTTGAGGTAGTAACCTTTGCTTCATAGAGAATGCTCTAAGTTGACAACTCATAAGGTACATTTTAGTGTTATTTTTTCTAGTTTAGTTTGTAGAGAGTTTTCATTCCCTAGTATGCATTTGCTCTTTGTCCTTGTCAATTTGAGTATCTCTTTAATCATTTATCAGGTATGATATCTTCCTTCTATCAGTCTTTGATCAATAGTAGTAAGCTGATGTTTCTTTGCTTCAGTAGCTTCGTTTTTAGGACCAGAGAGATAGTACAGGAGGTAAAGTTCTTGTCTTGCGTTCAGCTGACTCTGGTTTGATCCCCAGCACTGTATGATGATGTCCTCTGAGTCCCACCAAGAGTGATCGCTGAGCACAGAGGCAACAGTAAGATTTAAGCACTGCTGGGTGTGATACCCCCACAAAAATGTCATTATTTGTTACTCTTTGTTTGGGGAAAGTTCATCCTTTGTCTCATATGTGCAAAGACATCCTCTCAGTCCATCATTTGTCTTTTCATAATGGCTCATGGCATCATAGAGAAGCTACTTTTTATGTGGTCTAACCAACTAAAGCTTGGCTAAGTTAATTTTGGTGGGTTTGTTTGTTTTTCATGCATTTTGCTATCTCAAATAAAATGTTCTACTTTATAATTTCGAGTCCTCTTTCAGTATATTGGTTTAATTCCATAATTTCATAACAAATTGAGATCCTTAAGTTCTTTGACAGGATTGTTAAGGCTACTTAGCCTCCCAGAGTTTATAAGGAACAAGGCCTTTGTAGTCTTATCAAACAAATAGAAGGTATTGACATTCCAAACTTAGCAAAACTATGGTATATAGTATAATTGGAATGCCAAGGTATAGCATCTGTTATCTTCCATCTTGCCTTTACCTGTGGAGATAACTGAGAATATATTTTTTAAAGTCTTTCAGCTTTTTCTTTGCAATCAAGTCACAGAGACTTCAAGGGGGGATTTTTATGGAAGATGTCATACCATTGTTGAATTTATTGGAATAGATTGCAGGCTTAAATAGACTGCAAGGACGCCTTAGGTTAATTGTTATTCTCAGATGGATGAGCATGATAAGCAGGTGGACCCATTGCATTAAGCCACAGACTGAGGATGGTTTTGTGTTTATTGTAATAGAATCATTTGGACTTGAAGTGAGAACAGCAAGAAGGAAACAGTTTGAGTTGAAGTACTTAGGGAATACCTGGTGGAACTTGAGGTTCACCAAGCCTCTGAGTATGTAACATCACATACTTAGCTCCTCCATACAAATGCACATACATAGACAATGCAAATGATCAATAGGTAATAGTTATTAAAAGTTAATTATGTGACCATTGTTATGCTTTATTTGGCTTACTTCCCTGGAATATTTTAAGAGGAGAAAGTAGGAGCTGTTGTTGTTTTCTTGTTTTTCTTTAGGGGGGGGTAAGA
This sequence comes from Sorex araneus, assembly GCF_027595985.1. NCBI lineage: Eukaryota > Metazoa > Chordata > Mammalia > Eulipotyphla > Soricidae > Sorex > Sorex araneus. The sequence goes on from NC_073303.1 coordinate 258,581,354, forward strand.
AAACAGTGTAGACGATGAGAATCGCTTGCCTCAGCTGGCATAGGAAGAAGCGCAGAACCAGTATAGGACACTGGCAGTTTTATGGGCACCCACATCATAGCCTCTGACAAGACTCCATGTCCCTCTTAAAAACCCAGGAAAGGACATGATAGGGTAGCACTTCATAATGCTCCTGGAAAGTTCACATTCTTTACTGCAGTTAATCATACAGTCATCTGCTAAATTCCCCTGGAACAACTGTACCGTGCTTTTATTGACAGGAAGACCGAGGCAGTTGTTTTTAAACAAGTTAGTTTCAGACCCCAGAGCAGAACGTGGCTGTCTGGCTCTTCCTGGGGTGAGGCTGCCTTTCCAGTAACAGCAGTCGGATATATATTAGACTATCAGGTTTAAAGTGTAGCAATACTTTTTAATATGTGCCAGTGGAAGTATCATCTCAGCAGTGGACTTGCGATTTAAAATGGGTTTCCACAGTCTCTTTAAACTCACCTGCTATTTTATTAAGTCTCTGGCCTCTTATTGGAGGATAATTTTAAACAGCTATGTATTCACAGGAGACACACTTCTGTTTCCTACAGAAAATTAGTGTGGATAAGAGGCGGTGTGTTCCAGGGACAGAAGGGAACCAAGTGTCTCCATTCTCTCTGTCCACCTCTCCCAGCTCCTTCCGTAGGTTCCATAATTTTTTTTCCCTCTTCTGGGTCCTTCCAGCCTCATCCAGCTAACTCCAGCTTACACAGCTATACTGAAACATTTAGGCGAATTTCCCCCACAAGTTGTCTAACTCTCTTATTATTCAGGATTTTAGCTGAACTTTAGCCACATATTTTTCTTATCTGTGGCTCTTCAAAAATGCATAATTGTATTTCCTATTGTATTCATTTGCATGATATTGATATTGCCATTCAATACCAGTATCTAGTGGTTACCCAGAATGTGGTACAGAACTATCAATAAATAGTTTTGGCTTTGTAAAATAATTTGCTTTAAATTGTCTGAGTGTAGGGATTTTTAGTACTAACAAGGTAAGATGCATTTTCCTGTTTTGACACCCAGAATCTTTTCTTCTCTTAAAAGAAAACCCATCTTGAAATGCTAAGAGAAATGTAAAATGACTATTTCAAGCCTCAGTAACCAACACTATTTCTGTTGACTCCATAAGTAATTTTTCAAATGAAAGGACCACTTCATGTCACCTCTACCAAGAAAGAAAAGGAAGAGAGAGAGGCGTTTACTGATTAGTAGTTACAGAGAAATGTTTATGAAAGATTTTGCATTAAAGATGTCAAAGTTAAGGCACTAGAATTCTGTTGAATGTATGTGCACCGTGTGTAGAGATAGCATGCAGTAGGCATATATTTGCAACTGGAGTGGAGGAGAATTCTAACCCCAGGTTTTCTGATGGGGCCCCTTGGCTTTAGAAAGACCAGAGGAAATTAGCAACCTGGGGAAGGCTCAGCAGGATACTGCAGCTGCCTTAGGCGATCCAGCACTGACTCTCCAGGGGAGTACTTGGTTCCTAAGCTGTGACTGAAAGAAGAAAGGGTCAGATGCAGAAAGAGGGGAGCGAGACAGTGACAAGGAGGGAGTGACAGTCATTTGGAATACCATCCAGTCGCATGCTACCTTTCCTACCACATCATGCCGGGGAAGTTGGGACTTGGAAAGGCAGGCACTGCTCTGCAGGTAAAAGCTTGATTCTGTAGGACGAGAAAGTGCTCCATCTGCACACGACGCTATGTTTAGATTGTGCATATGAATTTTGAGTAGATGTCTGTGTTCCTTACTGCATTAGGAAATAAAATACAAGAAACAAAATTTGGGAAGCCCTTCTTAGACAAGAGAATGGAGTGTCTTAAAAACATTATTCTTCTGCTGTCTACCCAGAGCACCCTGTGAAGTATGAGCTAGGTTAGACTTGGGTTGCCAAGGAGCTAACACAAACGGGAGGATGGGGATGGTTCCTGGATGCACCAAGAGGCTTTGGGCATGCACAAGGGTACCTGTGTACCTCAGCACTGCTGAGACTAGGGGAACCAAACTACACGAATTATAGTTGAAATGTATCTGTCCAGGAGTCAGGTTGGGACATAGGAAGGAACCTGGGGTCTCTGGTGGTAGGAATGAAGGTGGGAAGATTGTATGCCCCATTGTAAAAAGATTTGTGAATCACAGTGTCTACACACACACACACAAATATTTTTTTAAGAGACAGTGAAATTTGATTTGTCAGAGTAAGGAATAAACCGTGTGACCAGATTAGATTTCAGGGTGAGTATGAAACTGATTTAGCAATGCACCAAGGTACCACTCCTGTTAGCAAGAAAAACAACATGTTATATAAGCAAGAACATTATATCGATGGGAAAAAAATGTAGATCTTGGGAGACAAGTCGTGTGACAGTGAACCTAGGATAGGGTGAAGGAAGAGAAGGACTTGCTATGGACTCTTCACTTGCAAAGATCAAAGACAGGGAGCCTGGTAGAGGATTGCAAAGGCTCAAACTAGGATGAGCAGAAGCAGTGGAGCTTAAATAATAGATTGTACTGCACCGGGGAGGAAGGAGGGCATCCATTTCACACGCACTCCAGCTGATGGGGCTCAGTTCACTAGGACAGTAGTGCAGTGCTTCTCACCCTTGTGCTCTAGCCGCCTACTGGCCAGAAGAGAGCCAGGGAACGGAGTTTAGCCATGAAATTCGTCTCTACCCGCCACCTGCAGGTTCTTCTCCTCCCCTTTCCGTGCTGCTTCCTCCCTCATTTTCTTTTCAGTTGTGTCTCGGACTGAAGCAATAGTGTGGAATGTGAGTGGCAAGGACGTGTTGGTGGAACGCTCACCCTGCGGACTTCCCAGGGGGTGACACTCTTCCCCTGAGACACGCAGCAAAGCAATAAAAGTTTAATTAAAGTGTGTCTAGTATAAAGAGGGAGGCTGAGAGATTAGATTAGCTGTTGCAGTGCCCCTTTGCTGGCGCTGAGCAGACAGAGCGGGAGACGGAGAGACAGGCACGGACGCGACGCCTTATGGATACTCTCGATGGAGTCCTGTTATGGCACTGAAGATGGGATGTGTAGCAAATACCGTCCTGCCACACACCCACTCTGTGAAAGAGATATTATTGTCATTTAGATGACCAAAAATCAGGCCTATATTTTGATTTAAATAGCAGAGCTAAATACTTGAGAGACTGGACTTGCAAATGAGTTCTCCCTATTTGGAAGTTTGCGTCCTTGACCACTTGAGTGTCCTTTCGTAGTTCACCTTCAGTTTGAGACCTTACGCAGCGTCTCGCCCTCGCTGTGTACATTCCGTGTAATGTACACGTGTAAAGAAGCACACGGAAGGGACTGGCCTCCTCGGAAGGCCCCAGCCAGGCGAGCATGTCAGAAGCAGCCTTGGCACAGGGTAAACAGATCATTCACACAAACCACACGCCCCCTCACCCCTGCTCTCCCTCCTCTCCCGACCGACTTGGGGACTGTCCTTGAGCCGTTCCCGCAGCGCGCAGACTCACTCCCTGGTCACTTTCCTCCTGAATCTTCGTGAAAGTCCTGCCGTGAAGCTGGCGCGGCTGTTGGAGCTGCTCCCTGGACCACAGTCCGCACTGGGAACTTCAGTTCCCACCCAGAGGCACACTCGGGGGGGTGTGAGGCACTCGTGGAGAATGCCGGCGTCCTTGCCTGCTTCACAGCTCACACCTCTTCTCCTGAAAGGGGCAATTCAACAGGGAGGAGTTTCAAATAATGTACAAGGAGCATCTACAGTTGCGACTTTCTGCCTATTCTCCTGATTTGAAACTCCAGGGTAGGGGCCGTGACAAGAGTAGACATAACACTTTCTCTCTCTCCTCTCACCCTTCCCCCTGATTCGCCCACTCATTTAGTTCAAACAAACAAACAAACAAAAACCATTGTTTTATTCCTTGGTGAAATCTTCAGAGAGAAAAAACATCTCTTTCATATTGTGTTATACAATACACACTCCTTTTTTCTGTCAAGGTGATATTGGTTTACAAGACTGTGAGTGCTTTCAGGAAATAGCTTTGTATCCTGATTTGCTGATATCCCCCCTCAATCCAATTTTACCTCAGTTTCTTCATGTGAATTCCACAGGATATGTGTATTTGCCCTCACCTCTACAACTTTGTATTAAAGGCTTTTGTGTTCAAGTTCCGTTGAACTCAACTCTACGAAAATCTGAATTTCAGAAGTCAGACTCCTTTTCCATAAGAGCGCTCCATGTCCTGAACAGAAAGGCTAGTGACTCAGCATTCCTTCTGAAACTGCACAGGAAGCTAATTCCCTCTGATACTCCCAATGAAGCTTAATACTGAGCTCTCTGAGTCAAGTGTTGTTACTTGCAAATGCAATTGGTTACAAAATTGGACCTAGATAAGTAGCACTGTAGCACTGTCGTACAGTTATTCATCAATTTACTCGAGCAGGCACCAGTAACGTCTCCATTGTGAGACTTGTTACTGTTTTTGGCATATCCAATACACCACGGGGAGCTTGCCAGGCTCTGCCATGTGGGTGGAATACTCTCGGTAGCTTGCCGAGCTCTCGAGAGGGACGGAGGAATCAACCCAGGTTGGTTGCATGCAAGGCAAATGCCCTACCTGCTGTGCTATCGCTCCAACCCATATAATTCTCTGAATGGCAAATCCTAAGAAGGTAAAATGTTATGCAAGGAAAGTTTTTCATTATAGAGCTATGAAATAAGCTAATTTGGTTCCAGTATTACTAGATTATGTCCCCACGATTATGTTTGTTAATATGTAGTCCTCAACCACTTGTTTCATAATGATATTTGCTAAAAATATTCAAAACCCAAGCTTCATGAATAAACTAGAGAAATACCAAGAAGAAAACTTAAGGACTAAAAGTAAAGTCATCAGTAAGGTAACTAAGTTACATAAACTTATCAATCTGGCCAGAATTCTACCCTTGCTCTCTTATTTACTACTGTAGATAATTAATAACCTCCTGTCTCTTTCTGCATTAAACATGTTCTTAACTTCTTACTTTGTCATATTTCCTACCCATGAAGAATGCATCAGCATTTTGAGATATAAACAAGTGACAGTGTCTCCCAGAAACAGCAATAGATTTTTGCTTGTGTTCCAAACGTTAAGGTTCATTTCAGCTGAAGGAATGAAAGTGCTGAGAGAGCAGCAGGAGTGGAGACGGGCGGAGCGGAGAACTGGAAGCGGTGGGCGGGCAGGTTTTGTTTGAAAGGGGCCTCGAAATCATTATGGAAGTGGGCTCTGGGGCCAGAGATCATGAGGCCATCCAGAATATTTCAGCACCCAGAAAGGGAGAACAAATGTAATAGGAATGGAATGATTTCTGAAAACATGTTACTTCAAGTACCTTAATAGAGGTGATGTCATCTTGTTTGTGTTGGGGTCACCCATGGCAGCTCGTAAGACCCCGCTGGCAGTGCTGGGGGTCCCATGGGTAGTGCTGGGAATTTGGACGGAGTTGGCTGCCTGTGGTGCCTGCACTTCACTCCTGCAACATCCAACTAGCCCATGTTACAAGTCTTTCACTGTGTGTTTTTTGTTTTTTCTTAAATATTTGAAATGCTTACAGATACCTCAGTGTGGTGCCGGGGGAGGGAGCAATCCTTAAAACACGAACAAACCCCACAGTAATAATTAATCTTCCACACTAAGGAGGTGTGTAAAGCTTCTCGTAAATTCTAGTGTGGAAAGGTGAAGGTGAGTGTCCAAGCTTATGTCATCCGTAAATATTTTTGTTTGTTTTCTCGATGCTTGGCTTGAACCCATGATCTGCGAGTTGCCCAGGCCAGTCTCGAAGGTCTTCACAGGCCCTCCCCTCCCCCTGAGCACCAGCTCCCGGAGCCCCGCCTTCTCCTCTCGGCCCGTGTCCACAGGCTGGGTGTCTAGAGGGGCCAGGCATATGTTTTTGGAGAAACCTGAGAGTATGTTTCATACATCCTGTTTCAAAGAATGACCAGTGTTATTCTTAAGGTATTTTAAACCAAAAAGTAAGAGCAGGGTAGTGTCATATGAAAGGTAGTGAGAGTGAGAAGATCAATTTGCAGTTGAGTTGAACGACGGTAAAAGCCACTTCTCTAGATTGTCTATTTTGAAAACGAGACAGTGCAGCTCGCTCCTGTAACCCGAGTGGGTGGACCTCCCTGCACTTGATGTTCAAGATCTATCAGGTACTTTGGTTTCAGTCAAACTATAATTGATTCCATTTTAATAGCACCCAGTTTTTCTTCAAATTCTAATTGTGCTTTTCAGATGTGCTACATATTGTGTCATTGAGATACACAGGTTTGTGATATTTCACCCTTAGTGTTCTTTCAGAGCAGAGTAAGTTTTGCTTATTTTACCAAGTTTTATTTTTAGAAAAATAGGAATGGTTCAGGGAAATGGCTTCTATTCAGCATCATAAATTCTCACAACTTCTTTTTTACTTGTATATCACAATAAACACTTTGCATGGTTACTGTTAGTTTTATGTCACAAATAGAACCAGTGGGTGAAAATGTGTCAACCTAAAGAATTTCATATGTATATTACATATATGCATATATATAAATCACATGTCTTCAGTCCAACTTCATTTTGCTATTAGCTGATTTCAAGGACTAGAATAGATTTATTGGAAATGCATTTCATTGGGATTCTGCGCCAGGCTGTTTTTACTCGGGGTTCCCCAGAGGGGGGAGGGTGAGAACCCTCCCCACCCCAAGGGACCCAGCCTCAACAGCCGACCTCCACTACCAACCGCCACAACACTCCAGGCCGCTGTTGGAACACATCATAAGACACTTCCTACCCACCATTTTCCATAATTACCACACCATATTTGATGGAGTTCAGACAGTAGGCAACAAATCATATATAATGTGTATATATATATATAGGAGAGCCATATAGAAATCATATATATATATACACATATATGTTCCAAAATGGAGAGCCCAGCAAACTACTGAGAGTATCCTGCCCACACGGGAGAGCCTGGCAAGCTACCCATGGTGTATTTAATATGTCAAAAACAGTAACGATAGGTCTCATTCCCCTGACCCTGAAAGAGCCTCCAATCATTGGGAAAGACTAGTAAGGAGAGGCTGCTAAAATCTCAGAGCTGGGAGGAATAGAGATGTTACTGATGCCCACTTAAGTAAATCGATGAACAATGGGATGACAGTGATACAGTGATACAATGATACATTTTATTGCAGGTATTATTGGAAATTAAGGTTGAGAATCTTTTAAAACTAATGGAATCTTCCTTCAAGAAGGTCATACTTAAGAGTACTTAATATTGAGTAGCTCCTTTCATAACTAGTGTTGAAACATCTTTAATTGACCATTTGCTATATACTACCTAGTTGCATAATTTAGTTTACCTAAGTCACACAACAGACTCTACTAGCTTTGATATTCTTCCAATTTACAGATGATGAAGCACAGCTTAAAAAAGGGTTAAATAAAAATTTTAAAGGCTTACAGTTAGTAACTCAGTTCTATTAGATATTAAGCTTTATTTTTCTCAAAGTACTCAAAAATAATAAAGTAGAAAAATTGAAACTAGAATCCCAAAACGGAAATTGTAACTAGATAGTAAGTTTCATAATATATTTAAATAAATCTGTCTAAAAGGGATTTTTGTAAGCTTGTTACAAATGTAGCCACTTTTATTTTATGTAGGAAAGTTTTACATTCAAAATACCTAATTTATACATTTAATAGGATTTTTAAAATTTTTTAAATTTATTTTGTAATTGAATCACAGTGAGATACACTGTTGCAAAGTTGTTCATAATTGGGTTTCAGTCATATAATGTTCCAACACCAGTCCCTTCACCAGTGTACATTTTCCAACACCAATGTTCCCAGGTTCTCTTCTGCCGCCACCCCACACACACTCTTCTGCTTCTGTGGTTTCTATGGTGGTGAGCACTTTTCTCTCCCTCCCTCTCTGTCTCCCTCCCTCTCCCTCTCCCACTCCCTCTCCCCCTATCTTCTCTACCTCTTCCCCCCTCTATCTCTCTCATCTCTCTCTCTCTCCTCCTTCCCTCCTTCTCTCTCTTCTTTCTTTCTCTTTCCTTTTGGGCCTTATGGTTTGCAATACAAATAACTGAAAAGTTATCAGGTTTATCCCTTTATCTATTTTCAACACCCAGTCCTGTATCATTTCCATCTTATTATTGTCGTACTGGTTCCGTCTCTATCCTAACTGCCCTTCACTCCTCAGACACTCTTGTGGCAAGCTTTAAACCATTGAGCAGACCTCCTGCTCCTATTTTCCCTTGGCTTTGGATATTAGTTTCATACTATATCATTTATATTTTTATATCCCACAAATTAATGCAGTCATTCTATGTCTATCCCTCTCCTTCTGACTCATTTCACTCAGCATGATACTCTCCATGTCCATCCATTTATAAGCAAATTTCATGAGTTCATTTTTTAATAGAGCTTTCTTTAAGGAAAAAAATAAGTAGTGAATATTCTGGTCGTCTGGGCCACACACAATTTAGCCAAAACGAGTCACTTAATAACACCTTGAGCCCTTATTTTGGAACACTGTAAATTGCTTTTCTGCTTGAAGTAAACTCTGCCATCAAAGAAATTGAAGTCTAGAACAATTCTTGTTCATTTGTCTTTAGGAGTCACAGCAATTCTTCTGTTTTGTTTGCTTTATATAAATTTAGACTTCAGTAGCTAAATAGAAAAAAAGCACCTTGTCAGGTAAAATTATTTCAGCTTTTATTGCTGAGATTATGCTTTTTTCAAGGCTGAGAGTTTAATCTCAATCTCTCAATAATGACATATAATGTATCATATTTCTCCATTGCTAAACATTCTCCTTAAAAATGAAAAGCTTACTTCAGAGAGCTATGATCTAATCTTAAAGATGAAACCATGATTATTATTTAAAGTGGCAAATTCCAAATATAGAGACTTGTTAGTCTGTAGAAATGTTATGCAATGCTAGTGAATAGCTCAGCCTAATAAATGTTAGTATCAACCCACATATCAGAGATCCTATAGACACTTATAATCCACTAAGTGTTATTTGGACTGGAGCAATAGCATAGCAGGTAGGATGTTTGTCTTGCACTCGGCCGACCCAGGTTTGATTCCTTCGTCCTTCTCAGAGAGCCCGGCAAGCTACCGAGAGTACCTCGCCCACATGGCAGAGCCTGACAAACTCCCCGTGGCGTATTCAATATGCCAAAAGCAGTAACAAGTCTCACAATAGAGACGTTACTGGTGCCTGCTCAAACAAATCGATGAACAATAGGATGACAGTGATACAGTGAAGTGGTATTTATAACTACACATATGCATATCTATGCAAAGATTATTAACTAAATTTTCAGGCTTGGCAGTTGGGATTTATAGGGGGAGGAAATTCTGTTTTTCAAGTATGGATCAGAAATAGTAAAAATAAAATTTCTCTTTAGGTAAAGTTTTGAATATTATTTATGATACAGGTCTGTTTAAATTAGTTGTCCTCTAGGTTCTACCTCCATTTTTTAAGTCTCTTTCTCTTTTGCTTTTTCTTTTTCTCCACTGTCTCTTAACTGTGTATTAAGTACCAAAACTACAGTTTTTGATACAACTTACAATGTACAATGTAAAATTTACAATGTAAATTGATACAATGATACAATTTGTATCATTGACGATAAAATTATATGTCCAAATATCATTGGAAAGATAAAAATCATTGTTTTTAGATTCACTTTCAAATGGTAACCCCAAAATAGTGATATTTATTTTTCTGATGAGTTAAGAATCACCAGCCTAACCACTCTGCCCCTCAAAAAGCAAAGAATTCACCCCCCACACACACACAAATACAAAGAATCATCAACATAATTATTAGAATCTGCATCATCTTCCATATCATTATTGATTCCATGGTTAACAGTCACTGAGTGTCTTCAAATATCATCATTTGTAAAGGGGGATGGGACACCCCCCAGCGTTGCTCGGGATCACTCCTGTCTTGGCTCACTCCTGGTGCTCAGGGAACTCTCTGTATTGTTACAGGTTTCACACCGGAGCTTACCTAATGCAAGACATGTACCTAAGCTTCTATATTATCATTCTCTCCCAAATTGTCAAAAATTGTAGGTATTACTTTTGTGTAACTTACAGTGTCCTTGTGTTAGACCTGTTTTACATGTGAAAAATCTTAGAGAATATAAATTTCCCTAGTTCCTCGGAAGGCTGACATTGAGCCTGATGCCTGTTTGGCTTGAAAAGCTTCACTCTGACCCTTTCTCTAGTGTTGCTTTCCTAGAAGCCGTGTTTAGGTTCGGAATGATGGGGGTCACAGTTGAGCACAGGTGGAATAACAATGACAGGAAAGAATGCCACACCACTGCTGCTAGATCTGATCTTTCAGGGGACGTAGATGTCTGCCTCTGTATATAAAATTATTTTTGAGCAACAATCACCCACTCCAGTATCAAGACCTGGCCATACATTTGTAAACTTTATCCCAAAGATTTAAGTGGCGATCTCCTCTTGCTTGGTGTTTTGAAGTCATTTGTTTGATAAATAGTTACTGAATAGTTTACTGCAGTTATGATTTATTGCCAGTGTCTGAGGTCCAACTAGCTCAGCTCCTGCACTCAAGTGGCTTCGTGAATAATAAGAGATGTGAGACACAGTTTCTAAATCTTCTTGTGTTTCAGACTATGCTGGATACCACAGGAATAGTAAAGCATATAAAATAGGCTTTTCTGTCTAGCAGGAGCATTCATCTATCCAGCAAATCTTTTAAGTGTTTACAATATGCCCAAGCACTGCCCTCGGCGCTGAAGTTAAGCAGAGGGAAAAGAATGTGTGACTTTGAGGAGACGATATTCTGCTGGAGGAAAGACAGTGAATAAAGCAGGAAATAAATAATGTGGGAAGTAGTAACGTGTGCTATAGGTCCTAACACGAAGTAGAACCAGAGAGAATGGCAGGGGGAAGTTGCTAATGAATATATGGTGCTCGGGGAAGGGTCACTCCAGTAAACTGGAAGGAGCAAAGAGACTGACGCACATGTTCCTGAGGAAAGGTCGTCCCAAGGAAAAGCGTTCAGTTCAGAAGCCCTGAGGAAACGTACTTTGAAGATTGCTGCTGATGGTGCAGAGGAGCTTGGCCAAAGTAGGATTTGTGAGATGTGATGGAGTCTTTGATATGTTCAGGAGGAATATATACCAGTGCGGCATGCCTGGCGCTCCCAGTGGGCAGATAGGCTGGGAGAGATACGCTGCAATGACAAGAATAGGGGCTTCATGAACTGGCGGGGTGGGGAGGGGGGTTATTTGAGCAACAGGTTTATCACAGAAATCACGATTTGAAGAGATTAAGTGTGAGGTGCTTCTGAGGTAGAGCTTAGAAGAGAAGATGGAGTCACGGGTAGCAGTATGGAAGGGAGGGTGAAAGAAGGAAGCTGGCTGAGTCGTGGAGACACATGTTCAGAGACGAAGGCGTTGGGACCTGAGAAATCTGGAAATTGCTTCATGAAGAAAGAGTTGAGCCCTCAAGGAGGAAGAGCTGTTGAATAAATTCAGTTTGAGGGTGCAGAGCCCTGGCCTGCAGAGGCAGGATATGGTGAGAAGTAGCTGGGGAAGAATAACACTTCAGCTTGCCATCCTGGTTTGATTGTTGCATTTTATGGCATTTTGTTTGGGAAATACAGGGCTTGACTCTGTGCTCAGGGATCAATCCCAGTGGGATTCAGGAGACCCACTGGGATTCCAGGGATCAAACCCAGGTTGGCCATGTGCAAGGCAAGCACCCTGCCCAGGGTACTAGCTCTCTGGCCTGAGTCTGCCATTTCCCAGGACAGTACTAGGTATTGTGAGACATGGGAATCAAAATCATGAAATCTGAAGTCTCTGGAGACACTGATTTAAAGAGGCAGAACTTGTGCGTATCACTGTCACTGTCATCCTGTTGCTCATCGATTTGTTCGAGCGGGCACCAGTAATGTCTCTCATTGAGAGACTTATTGTTACTGTTTTTGGCATATCCAATACGCATGGGTAGCTTGCCAGGCTCTGCCGCGCAGGCTTGATACTCTCGGTAGCTTGCCAGGCTCTCCGAGAGGGGCGGAGGAATCGAACTCGGGTCGCCTTGTGAAAAGCAAAAGCCCAACCGCTGTGCTATCGCTCCAGCCCCAACTTGTGCGTATGTCAGTGATATTTCCCTAGTGAAAGAGATGAAGTGGGGGCTGGTACTTTTATTAGGTGAATGTTAATTGTAGTTGTTGTACTTGGATGGATGACCAATGGATGTTTCTATCTTTATGTAATACACATTTACGTATGGAATCTTGCATCTGAATATTCAGGAAGGAGAAATTCTTTATAAAACAGTGAATTTGTAATATTGATGCACCCAGCACTCTGTAACTTTCCTGAAGGGGAAAATCATGTTGTGAGGCTTTCTTCTACCCTATTTGACTTTCCTGATGGGGAAAATTTTCCTTGTTAGGGTTTTCTTCTACCCTATTCATAAAGTTATCAGTAGGCAGAGCCTTGGCTATCACTGAGATAATAGATAAAAGCTACTGGAATATTTTAGACAAATTGGTCTTCAGAAAAATGGAAGGAGGAACCTGGCAAATAGAAATGGCCTAATTTATCATGAAAGAAAATATGTGAAGAGAGAGAGAAACCTCTTTGCCATCACTAATCAGAATGTACACTGTAAGGAAACCACTACTGCATATTAAACTCTGAAGAAAGTCAAAAAGAAGAAAAGCAAATGTACTGAATAATATTACTTTAGAGGTTTCAAACTAGTATTACTACTGTTGAATTCTAGTATTGGAAGAATACAGCAAGCCTGTAGAGAAAATTCTATATGCAATTTGACAGATTCATTATCAACAGCAAAAATAAAACCCCCCCAAATATACAATCACTCTAATTTCCTTTCCCCCAAATTTTGACAGGTAATTGATGCATGACATTGTATTAGTTTAAAGTTTACGACCAAATGATTTGATATGTGTATGTGTTGTTACCATAAGTTTACTTGGCATGTATCACCTTAGCATAGTTAAACATTCATTATTATGCTACCTTTTAAAAAAACCTTCTCTACCCTCAGCAAATTAGCATTGTGACATTATTATATTTTTACTGAAAGTACATTAACTGAAGTCCCCATACTGAACATGTGTTTATCTTTTTTTATTAGTGAATCACCGTGAGGTACAGTTACATACTTACAAACTTTTGTGTTTGCATTTTAGTCATACAATGATTAAGTACCCATCCCTCCACCAGTGCCCATTCTCCACCACCAATGATCCCAGTATCCCTCCCATCACCCCCACTCCATATCCCTCCACCCACCCCACCTCTGTGGCAGGGCATTCCCTTTTGTTCTGTCTGTCCTTTTGAGTGTTGTGGTTTGCAATAGAGGTATTGAGCGGCCATTGTGTTCGGTCTATAGTCTACATTTGGCACGCATCTTTCAACCCAAATGGGTCCTCCCAACACCCTTTACTTGGTGTTCCCTTCTCTATCTGAGCTGCCTTTTCCCCCAGCATGTGAGGCTAGTTTCCAAGCCATGGGGAAAACCTTCTGGTCCTTATCTCTACTATTCTTGGGTGTTAGTCTCCTATTCTGTTACTTTATATTCCACAGGTGAGTGTAATCTTTCTATGTCCCCCTCATTTCACTTAACATGATACTTTCCATGTTGATCCACTTATATGCAAATTTCATGACTTCATCTTTTCTAACAGCATAGCATTCTATTGTGTAGATGTACCAAAGTTTCTTTAACCAGTCATCTATTCTTGGGCACTTGGATTTTTTCCAGATTTTGGCTATTGTAAACAGTGCGACAATGAACATACCAGTGCAAATGACATTTCTACTATAATTTTTTGCCTCTCCAGAATATATTCCCAGAAGTGGTATTTCTGGGACAAATGGGAGCTCAATTTCTAATTTTTAGACAATCATCCATACTGTTTTCCAAAAGGGCTGAACCAGTCGGCATTCCCACCAGCAGTGAAGGAGAGTCCCCTTCTCCCCACATCCACGCCAACATTAGTTGCTTTTGTTCTTTTGGATGTGGGCCAGTGTCTGCAGTGGAGATGATATCTCATTGTTGTTTTGATCTGCATCTCCCTAATGATTAGTGATGAAGAGTGAGTGTGTTTTCATGTGCCTTTTGGCCATTCGGATATCTTCTTTGAGAAATTTTTTGTTCATTTCATCGCCCCATTTTCTGATGGGCTTGGATCTTTCCTTCTTGTAGAGTTCCACCAGTGCCTTGTATATCCTTGATATCAGATGGAAATTGGGTGAATATCCTTTCCCATTCTGCAAACTGTCTTTGTATTTTGATCACTATTTCTTTTGAGGTGCAGAAGCTTCTTAGTTTAAGATAGTCCCGTTTGTTTATCTGTTTCCACTTGCTTGGCCCGTGGCGTGTCTGAACATGTGTTTATCTTACAATGGAAATTTTTACCATTTTGTCCCCTTCATCTCTTTGACCCAACTCCTCTCACACCCATCCCCCCCGCCACACACACACACACACACACACACACAGAGGATATATATCCAGAAGTGAAATTTGCTAGATCTTATGGCAGCCCAGTTTTGTTGAGGCCCCCATAGTTCCAGATTAGCAGTTCCCAAACTCCGTTCCAGCTATCGTGCACAGAGCTCCCTTTCCCCACACTCCCCATAGCTCATCCCCTTGTGGCCGCTGCAGTCCTAGCCTCATTCCCTGCAGAGGCGGGTCACTGTGGCTGCAGTCTGCTTTGCCCTCTGATGGAGGGTGTTGAGCACCTTTCCGTGTACCTGTTGGCCATCATGAAGCCATAGTTTGTATAACTTCTTTGGGGGAAATGTTTATCAATTGCAGAGGCTGAGGGAGAGAGAGAGGTAAGGATTACAAGACGTCTCACTTCTCCAGCATGATTTAGGTTCTTAATACATATTATTTAAGTGATTATGCTAAATCACTTTTTTTTTTTCAAATTTGAAAGAATAGTTCAATTCTGTCACATAAATTTCCTCTGTAGAGGAAAGGGAAGTATGTCTGAGCAATTTGCGCTCTATGTGCACATTTTAATGCATGTTCTTATCAATATGGTCTAAAAATAGAACTGCTATTTTTAAAAACAATTTTAATGTTGCTCTTAAAGGTTCTTAATTGAGAACAATTCAATAGTCTCTCAACAGGAGCTGCCGGTTTCCCTGCAGGAAATCTATTTCAGAGCAGAGACTGGGTAACGCTGATCTGATCCCAGCCACATGAGACAAGCCCGTAAACTTTATCAGAATTTCTTTGGCGAGTGGTTCTACTAATACAGCCTAGAGGAACCGGAGGCTTTGTCCTCGGGGTTAGAAGGTGCCCAGGGGAGAGCTGTGAGTCCTGCGGGACCCGTCAGCATCATCACTACGTTGTCTCAATTTGTAAGTGGGTCACTTTCTAAAAATAATTAAGATCTGAGGACACTGGTTCTGTAATCCAAGTCAAAGTTGCTATGAAGGACCCTGAATTATACTCTGAAGCACGTTTATGAATGTGACATTTTTCCCTCAAGCAGAGATAGGATAATAGCCTTCTCTCAGTCCAGAAGCTTCAGAGCCATTAGCCAGAATCCCATGACCTCCTGCTTTCTTCTGCATCTGCAATAGGATTGCGAGTTCCCACAAACATGTCTTTTCACTCCTTCCCTCAAACCCAGCAAATTATTCCCTAACCTCAACTTTACCTTGTATGCTTGGGACCACCACAGCTTCTCCAGCAGGCACTGGCTAATGGGATGCCCATCAGAACGGAGGCTCGCAAGTTCTGTACAGAATTAGTGAAACCAAGCTGGGCTGGATGTAGCTTCTTCCTCAGGCAGCCTCCCATCCACTCCCTGGCAGCATTGCTATTTGGTCTCAATTTTTTCCTTCCACGAAAAATATTAATCTCCCAGTTTTTAAGTGTCTTCAAGTGAGTAATGTCCATGGTTGGCAGTTTCTCATCCTAGAGTTCCCTGCTTTTTGGTTTGGCTACCCTCCCTTGGAATCCCTAAAACACTGTGAGATTGAAAAACAAAGAATCGAGACTGTGTTTTCCATTATACTTTGGTGCTCAAGAATTTATGACCATCTCCCTAAATTATAATAGCAAAACTGGAATTACTATTTCAATACCCCAAACCTACATTGACTTTAGAGATTGAGATTTGTACAGTAAGCAATAGAGAAACCAGTAAAGACTGAATTAGCACTGAGGTGGTTATTGCTGCAAGAGATGGTGCATTTATTTGACACTAATTGTGGTCAGCATTGGGAATCAATTTTATAGATACGAAGGATGCTTCTCCTTCTTTATGCAAGAATCAAAAAACTAAACTAATAGTTTGGAAAATTCAAGATTAGTAGAAAACCCCGTATAGTTGAAAGAGTATTAGTGAAGTTTTGAAAGTAGGAACAGTTTTGTTATCAGGAGTCTTGAAAATAGAGAGGCACTTGGCAGGTTATGGGTTTGATTTCTCTCTCTGCATTCTGGAAAGTTGTTCATATAAAAGATAACTCATTTCGTTTTATTTGTGTGAGGCTGCATACTATGAATATTCTTATGTTTCACAGGCCTTTTCTCGTTTAATCTTTGCAGCTGCCTTGGGTTGTAGAGCAGATACTATGATTCTCATTTTGTTAAGAGCAAAGGCTGCATCTCACGGGGATTTGTCCAAAGCCAGGCCCAATGAATTGACTCTGACCCATGCATGTATTTTCCAAATCTGAGTCTAATAAAAGATCTACTCCATCAGTTCTATAAAGGCAGGTCCTCTGTCCTGGAGGAGTTGCCCCATTTGCCTTCTGTTCCCTAACTCCTGACCTCTGATACCAGACCTAGTGACATAGAGGCCTCTCCTCAAACTGCCGGCAGAATTGGCTCTTTGTCACTTTAACTAGTTTAGCCTTCTCCACAGTTAATTTCAGAAAATTCTAGTACTTTGTGGGAATGTTAGTTTTTACCTGAGAGGCTCTGATTTCTCTCCTTTTCCAAATAGATCTCTTCCTTATCTGTACTTTGTCTTTTAAATACTGTAGATGGAAACTTGAGTTGAGGGTAGGGCGTGGGAAGGGGTGTGAATGACGACTGAGTCATAAATGGTATAGGGAAAGAGGTCAGAACTAAAACACAGCTTGAACTTGAACTTGACCATACATAGTAGACATAGATTTGGGATCTCCACGTTCGGTGTGTTGAGTGCGGTTGTAGAGCAGAGCCCTCGCATTGGAGACTCCCTGGGTTCCAGCCTCAGCACGAGCCCCTAAGAGGATATTTCTTGGACCGTTTTGAAGATTTGGGAGGAAAAAGCTTTACATCAGTATTTCTCAACTTTTTTCTGACTCTGACCTTGTTTCATTCCTGTGCCTGCCCTGTCTACCATTTGACTCCCTGGTCTCATGTTTTGCCACCTGATCCCCATTCATGAAATTTTCACCTGTGCCCCTCTTAGGTTATCCTGGGAGTCCCCAGGGGTCCATTTGCCTCCCAGCTAAGAAATGCTACTTTGTTGGCTTTTGGTTTGGGGGCCCACCCAGTGGTGCTCAGGGCTTACCCCAGGCTCTGGGCTTAGGGATCTCTCCTAGAGGTGCTCCGGGGCTGTAGGCAGTGCTGGAGATCACACTGCAGTGGCCACATGCAAGGCAAGTGCCTTGACCTCTATATTATCTCCTTGACCCAAGAAACACTACTTTATGCAATACAACTAAGGAAGACACAATATTTAATAAATGCTTATGTGCACATGAATCATGCTAAGTAATAGGAAATGGGTATATTTTGGAGATGGGATTGAATAAAATGCAAAAATAAGACCAGTATTTCCAACATGGGGCTGGAGCTATAGTATTAGAATCAAGGAACTTGCTTGCATGTGCAGACCCCAGTTCACTCTGTTTGTCCAAGAAGCACCAGGTGTAATCCCTAAGTACTGCAGGGTTTGACCCAAAACCGCAAAACAGACCATCAACAAAAAAAAATTCAACATGCAAATTGGACAGGACTGTATAAATAGAATTCTTAGTCATTAGGTGGGGGCAAATGATCTAACTCATAACTAACCAAACTCAGAATAGGTGATTTGGTAATTTTAGTACTTTATTTAAATGTCAAAAAATGCCAACCAAAAATAATATCTGGTATTGAGCTCTTACTAAGTGAGCAGACCTCAAGGTGAGCATTTTGTATGGATTATCTCATCTTCACCAAAAACGCCCTTGTGTTTGGATTTAGTTATAGCATTTTAATGTGTTTTAAAAGTCATTTACAGAAATTTTCATTCTTACTTAGACTTGAAATATCTAAATGAGGTAAAGAAGTTTAAAGAATGAAGTACTAGCAGGGCCTACTGACATCAAGAGATTCCTTTTGTTTGTTTGTTTATAGTTTTTATTTAAATTTTAATGGGAGAGCCTGGTAAGCTACCAAGAGTATTCAGCCTGCACGGGCAGAGCCTGGCAAGCTACCCATGGCATATTCGATATGCCCAAAACAGTAATGATAGGTCTCATTCCCCTGACCCTGAAAGAGCCTCCAATCATTGGGAAAGACGAGTAAGGAGAGGCTGCTAAAATCTTAGGACTGAGAGGAATAGAGACATTACTGGTGCCCCGCTTTAGAAAATTGACGAACAGTGAGATGACAGTGATACAGTGATTTTGGGAGCCACCAGTGGTACTCAGGACTTACTCCTGGCTCTGCATTCAGGGATCATTCCAGTCAGGCTCAGGAGGACCACATGGGGTGCCAGGGATCGAACATTGGTCAACTGCATGCAAGGCAAGTGCCTTGCCCACACTGCACTATCTCTCCAGCCCCTGATACTAAGAGATGTCTAAGCAGAAACTTGAAAACATAAGAAATTAGAAATCAATGCTTATTGTTTCTTTTTGTTTTTTTTTTATTATTTAAGCATATTTTAAAGTCAGCAGAATTTTTAAGTCATTTCACTTTAAACAATATTTTGGTAATATTTCTCATGAACACAGTGGATAAAATTAATCCTACTAACCTTGCCCTAATTTTTCTATTGAAAATGGAGCACCACTCATTCATGCATGCATACATAAATTCTTTCAGTCAAGAATTAATTAAGTACTCAACCACGTGCTAAGTAGGACATGGTGAATGTTATTCCTGCTTGCAAGGTACCCAGATGACTGACGTTTGGATAGAAATTTTTCTTTGGTTAAATTAGATTTCTGCTGATTTTGTTCAGAAAATGTCAAATGATTGGTTCTAAATTTATAGTCCTTTGTGCACATTCACTTGAATGAGATTCAAGTATCCAAATGTGGAGAACAATCAGTTGCCTATTTCATAGCTAAGAGCAGTGGAAACATAGAAACCCTAGATGCCAGGGAGATAATAGATATTCTTTGGCCATTGCTTCATCAGCAGCTTTCTGCCTAGGAGCTCACTGTGCCAGTCATACTTTTCATTTTAGATGCCGTTTTGAAAGAGATTCCCTTTCTATGACTGTCATTTCCTTTCGAAATGGTTTATTGTATTCTTTAGAATCTAGGTTACTTTTTATAACATTGAGTCTCTGGGAAATTGGGCAGAACAAAATACTCCCTGACATAAAATTCCAACTTAGCTGGCTTTCCAGAACTCTTTCCAGATGAGTTGAGAACTTTTCTAATGCCAACTCCTCTGATACCCAAAGTCCCTACTACCTAGAAGGTTCAGGGAAAAGGCATAAGCAAATTCCTAAGCCTCCTTAGCATAACCTCGACCCGAAGGAGTGCCCAAGTCGTCAGAATAAAGCACCACCCTTAACTGTAGCCATCTTTATTACAGGGGTACCGAAGTTCTTCGTGAGCTTTTACCTTGAACAGTGAGTGAGTGAGTGCAGCTCACTGAATGAGGAAACACTTAGGAGCTAGTGAGCAGATGATAAAATCTGGGCTCTCCTACTGACCAGCTCACTGGAGAAAAGAATGTAACCCCTCGTTCTACTTCACCCACAGAATGTGGCCGTAGGATTTGGGCCATAGGACCGTCTAATGTGTGTGAGAATGCCTGGCTCGGCTATTAAGACAGGGTGGTGCTTCTAATGAAGTCTGGCCATGAAGTCAGACTGTGTGAATTCTGAGTGGCTCTCCCATGGGACAGTATAGTGTTTTGTTTTCTTGGGGGTGGATCACTGTGCCACACCTGGCAGCACCCAGGCCTTACTCCTGGTTCTGCAGAGGCCCTAATCCTACATATGATATTGCCAGCACTACATAAAAGTGAGCTGAAATAACATTGGGAAGGCATGATAGCAAATTTTTCCCAAAGTTTTGAGTTTTGAATATATACATATATGTGGTATGTGTGTGTGTGTGTGCGTGTGTGTGTGTGTGTGTGTGTGTGTGTGTAATTTAGTGCACACAACTGTTGATCCTTAGCAGTTTGGACCAAGTAGGCTGAGAATTGCTCAGAAGAATTGTGTTCTTCCTCTCACCCCTCTTTGCATGCAAAAATAAGAGAGTAACACATAATGGTGTCCTAGATTTTCCTTACTAAAACATCCAAATAAAAAGTTGCCACCCACAGATTTTTCCAGGAGGCTAAAGTTTCCATGTAATTTTATATTCTAGCCGAAGCTTTTTTTGATACGAAACAAAAGCCCACTTCAACTATCTCAGTTACAGAACTGAAGCTCCTCTCTCCCGCCGTGACCACAAACTGGGCACTTCCTGCCGCTCTGTCATAACCCTGGTCTTCATCCGCCCGCTCCACGCACCCTCACTCCATCCCGACTACTGCCTGCCTTCTCCCCACTCTTCTGACTTTCTCCACACCACCTTTCATCCTCCCTCTGGGCCAAGGATCTTGCTTCCTCGCACTAGGAAATCTGAGTCATCCTCAGAGAGCTAGAATGCTCCCACCTCCCCGCCTACCGCCAGGCGCCCCCGCACACTGCCTGGCCCCAGCGTTACATGCTGCTGCCTAAATATAATTGTTTCAGCATGCCCACTCGAGCAGTTCGCCTTCTCTTTCCTCCATCTTCAATTTCTCCTTCTCTGCTTCCCATTTTCATGCATATGACAAATGTGCTGTTGCTTCCAGCATTAAACCGAACAAACCCTTCCTCTAGCCAGTGAACCCCGAGAGCTGCTAAACCCCTTCTATGATCCCCTTTGTAACCAAAGTCCTCTGGTGCCTTTCGTTGTGTTGTATCCTAAGGCCCCTCCAATGTGCTTGTACCTCCCACCGGCCCACGAGAGCTCAGTCTTTGGCAGTCTGTGACCTTCCCTTTTTAACTCTGACGGGCATCCGTCACTTCGTCTGCTTCAGCAGGCCTGGGTCCCAGCGTTAACTGCTCCCTTCTCCTTAGTGCCTTCTCCTCCCTTGACTCCACTCTCACTCTCTGTCTTTCCTCCTTACCCTCCTCTAGCGTTCTTCATCTCCTTTGCACTTTCTCCTGCAGCTTGAATTCATAATAGAGTTCATAAATATGCAACACTTTCATTTCTTCCTAATCTGCATTCACTTCTTTAGTCTTTAAAAGTTATCAACATGCTGATTGCCTCCAAATAGTTATCTCTTCTATGGAATTCTATAAGTATATTCTGATTCTCCGTCTCCTAACTTTATCACCTGACTCATAAACATCCTCAGTGGAGATGCTGGAATAATCCTATTAGTAAATATATTCCAAAGATGTCGTGAGTCTGCCCAGAGCCCTGCAGCATGCCCTATAGAGTTCCACATCACCTGTGCCTCTCATCTTATCTACTAATTCTCATCATTGTTCATTCTCTTCCAGTCACACTGAATTTCTCACTGTCCTTTTGGTACAAAGAATATCACATCAACTTTGGGTCTGTGCTCTGTCTGTTCAGAATTTACAAATGTCCTTCCTTAGAGAAACTGAGCTGAATCCTTCATCAGTTTTAAATCTTTGCTCATGTCAGCTTTCCTATGAGACTGGACTGATCACCCCCTTATAAAATTACCTTTTCAGTGTCGTCTGGACACCCTTCAATGTGAGGAGTATCTCTTTCTACAGTACTTGTCCATAGCACGTACACAGCATGGGGCATTCTAATATAAGAGACCTCTTTGCTGTGCCTGTTATCTGCCTACCTCCAACCAGAGTGTAATCTTAGAGAGGAAAGAGGTTCTTATCTTTTTCTAAGATCTGGGTACCCTGGGAGATGCAGTGGGGTTGGCAGGGGAGGGGATATATATATATGGGAAGGAACACTGAAGGTGGGGTTGATGCCGAACTATTATATGCCTAAAACACAAGTATCGATAACTTTATAATCATGGTTCTTTAATTAAGTAAAAATGATAAAATAAGTAAGACGAGTGTAGCAGATGAGCTGAACACAAACAGTAGGTATTCAGTCACAAGGTATTGAGTAAGACACGAGCAGGCCATCTGAGAGACTTCCCAGAAGAGGGAGTGAAAAGTCCTTTGTGACTGTCACAAATGACAAACATCCAGAATTCTCTGGGAACGGAGATCCCAGCCAGACTGGGGGATCCAGAGGTATCTCTGTCAATCTCCATCACTTTTTCCCAAGTATCATTTCCAGTGGTACCTGCGCTTCATTGTTCTCTCTCTGCAAATTGACTTCCTTGAGTTTCTTATTTCCCTATCCCAGTCATGACCTTTCATTTCTGACAGACATTCTAATGAGCCTCTCCTGGTTTTGATTCCAGACAGACTCTTAGCCCTCACTTAACCTCAGCCCATTTGCAGGGGAGGGGAAATAAACAACACTGTTTGCAGGTAAGAATGCAAGTCTTGGTGGACATTTCTTTACTGTCACCACTATATGGCTATCTTCTCACCTTGAATAAAAGGAATCATACATTCCTTTTATGTTTAATTTATTCCTTCTAAAAAAAAGCTACACTTTGTTGACTGAGTTTGACTTACCATGATGATTATTAAGCTTTTAGTGTCTATCCCCTGTCCACTGGTTCGTCTTTAGTGTCAAAATTAAGGAAGAAATTTCTGGGGCTGGAGTGATATTACAGCAGGTGAAACTTCTAGGGTTTAAGTGATATTACAGTCTTGCATGTGGCTGACCCAGGTTCAATTCCCGATATGCCATATTGTCTCCTGAGCACTCCAGAAGTAATTCCTAGCACAGAACCAGGAGTAATCCCTGAGCATCACAAAGGGTTATTTAGCCCCAAAGCAAAAAGAAAAAGAAATTTCTACTTAAGGAATGATTGGTTTTCTTAGGTCATGAATCTAATCAATACTTTAGAAAAGAACAGATTCGCATAAACATTGACCCAAGCTTTAGGCTTTACTTGAGCTGTTTTCTACAAGCTTATATTTTTCAAGATGGAAATGTTTTGTTGTGTATAGAAGTCCTAAGTGTTAATCGCTTGACCTAGACTACTGAAATCACTGTAAGGGTCTTGCTTATGTGAACTTATCTAGGCATTAGGGGCCAACAAAGTTGGAGTCGCTTAATTCACATGCATACATCTTCCTATAGGTGGTCTGATATGGACAGTCACTTCAATTGTATATAAACTCACTTGATTCATCTTGTTATAAAAATTCCTGCTTCACTAAAGAAGAACTAAATGATTTGCATTTAACTTTTAGAAGTTCAAACATTACTGTGTGTTTAACTTAGTTTATGGAATAAATTAACCTATAAAAGTTTCTGGCTATTTAAAAGTAAATTATTTTTGTTCCTACTAGAAGAAACAGTTGCTAGTTTGGAGTAACTCTTTATCATACAAATTAAAATGAATTGTGTAGACTTCTCCTTCTGTGGCAGAATTTTTGATTAGAGATCTTCTAGAACAGGAATGCCAAAAGTGTGCTTCAAGATCTCAGGGTGGGGGTGGGAGTTCTCAGAGGTGTTGAGAAGAAGCCGGAAGCTTTATTTGCCTTTCCACTCTTTTTCTTCCACACTGCACAGTGATGCTCTACAGCGACTACATGAGACCACCTACACAACCATTGAAAGCAAAAGCACATGAGAATTCATCTGTTTCCTATGAAACCAGACATTAAAGATTTAAATAAATATGAAACAGTGCTACTAATCTCAGTATTTTCTGTTTGAACTTTGAAGATATTATTCATTAAAATATTAACATGGAATAGGGGCATTATTATTTTAAATAAATTAGGAAATGTTTAAGAGACTCAGTTCTGATTCTTAATATGGTTTTGTTAACAATAGATATAGCCCAAATAAAAAGATTTTGGAAGTCTTCAGTAAGTTTTCAGGTGTAAAGATGTTCTGATACCAGAAATTTGATGATTCCTGTTACTACGTCTTTATTTATCAACTATAGAAACTGAGATCTATGATCTACCCAAAGTTCTATAGCTTGTACTATAGCAGAACCAGAACAAGAACTTGAGCAAGCCTCCTGATGTGACTTGTGCCATATGGCTCAGCCCATAATACTCATAAAACCAGCTGGAGAGTCTTCGAAACAGTGCCCGCTTTGATCATGAGTGTTATCCTGGATTCCAGTGGAAGGAATGTTTTTGGTTTTTTGTTTTTTATTAATCCTAGTACTCTCCATTCACTCTTGCTACTTAACATTCTATCCCCAAGCCTAAGGGATTAAAACCATGTGATATAATTCAGGAGGATGAGCCAGCCTCACACACACCTGTGTGGCCCTCCTGTGGGCAAGCTCAGGGTTGCTTGACCACCCTGGCGTGGTGGCCGGCTGATGAGGCTGATGAGATCCACAGGCTCGCAAGGCCCGTTCACATGGCAGTGGCAAGATTCCAGAAAAGAGTCGGGGCTGGAGAGTGGGGAGCTCTCAAGCCTCCAGGAGCTGGATTTCTAGACAGGCTCAACCTTCTTGAATTGTAGCACTGTCATCCCGTTGTTCATCGATTTGCTCAAGCAGGCACCAGTAACATCTGCATTGTGATTGTTGTTACTGTTTTTGGCATATCAAATACGCCACGAGTAGCTTGCCAGAGTAGCTTGCCAGGCTCCGCTGTGTGGGCGGGATACTCTCAGTAGCTTGCCGGGCTGTACAAGAGGAACAGAGGAATCGAACCCAGGTTGGCCATGTGCAAGGCAAACGCCCTACCCTCTGGGCTATATCACTCCAGTCCAACCTTCTTGAATAAAGCAAGGAAAACATGCAGGTTGGATTCAAAGTGGAAGAGGCAAATAAATACTCTTATGTCTTCTGGGGAGGAGATGCTAAGACATGTGGCAAAGGGGCATGCTTCGAAGAGATACAAGGAGACTTGTTATTATTACTGTGTCCTTCCAGGATAAATAAAAATATGGCTGTTCATTCTCCACTTCTGGCACTCGGGCAATTTCTTCACCTGTTACACAGGGATCATCCCCACCTCAATAGATTCAATGAAATAATACTGGTATGGCACTCGGTTTCATACCGGAAATACCTTTAAGGATGTTAGCTGGTGGAGATTTTTCTTTTTAAATCCTCTATGTTAGATCGGCTTAAGACTCTCTTAGAGTCGGCCAGACAGGATAGCTCCTGTACGTGTAACCGTGCCATTTTCTGCAGAAGCAGCATGTCCGCCACCAGCTCCAGGCTCTTTCTCCTGCTCTTCCCACAAACCCTTACACCAAACAGTTTCACCCTTCACTCCAGGTCAGTGTTCTCATGAAGAGTGAGTGCAATGGGTTCAAGAATTTCCAGCTGATTATTAGAGATGAATTCTTGACCAGATCATTTCAGTTACAGGTATTGAGTGTGCCTAGATTATGCAAGCCTAAGTTAGGAGTCTCATGGAATAAGGATGGTATGAATATTGGGGGCGGGGGTGGGGAATAGAGGTTGGCTGTGCTTAGATCTTACTCCTGGCTCTGTGATCAGGGATGACTCTTGGCGAGGCTCAAGGGACCAGATGTGGAGGGATCAGACCAGGATCTACCCTATGCCAGACCTTCCCTGCTGTCCTATATCTCTGGCCCACTGAAATTTTTCTTTCTTAGTCATCAAGACACATTCCATTAGTCCACACCGCAGACCAAACCACAAAACTCCTTTTCATTAATATCCTGCCCCTCCTTTAATATGCCACCCATTAGCTGTCTCATTCCAGTGAAGATGCATGAAAGATACTGTATTAAGGCAGAGAGACCATTGTATGATTGAAACTTAAACATGAAAGCTTTGTAACTGTATCTCACAGTAATTCAATTAAAAAAAAAGAGACAAAGTCCAAGACTATTTCCAGTACCTTCGGTAAGCAAAAGGCTACTGCTTCCTTTGACGCCAGTTCTTAGAAGCAGATGGGTGAGATCACAGTGGATGGTATTTTATGACCCAGCTGTGCTTGTCTCCTGGATAGCTAAATTGTCCTTTAAAACTCTTCCATTATCACTCTTGAGTTAACTGACTTTCTTGTAACCATATTCCCATATCATTAGGGAGCAATATTCCATTTGGGTTATAGGTATTTGCTGTCTCTGGGGGCTACTGTGGCAAACTGGTTTCAAAAGTCTATCAGCTGAGAGAAAGTCATTACAGAGGACTGCATCGACTTCCAGGATACTGTTACTCCTCTAATAATGGCCCTATCCATTTATCTATTGCTTTGTTGTTTAATATCAGGACACTTATTTTTGCAGAAGGGGCTTTATTTCAACTTCAGAGCATCTTTGATAGGCTGACACCATTTTCTTGTAATGACTCCAGAGCTGGTGCATGGAGATCCTACATCCTAAGCCACTAAGATGCCCTGGATTACAGTCCCCCTCCTTGCATCTCTACTATAGTATCTTCTCGTCACTGCTCTCTCACTGGAGGGGTCTTAACACCAAGTAAAGTGTAATGATGTTGATGAGTTATGTGAGTAATAACTCCCTCAGATAAGACATGTACTGAGGATGAGAAGGG
Organism: Sorex araneus; assembly: GCF_027595985.1. Classification (NCBI taxonomy): domain Eukaryota; kingdom Metazoa; phylum Chordata; class Mammalia; order Eulipotyphla; family Soricidae; genus Sorex; species Sorex araneus. Next base: position 258,608,224 of record NC_073303.1, read on the forward strand.
GTGTGGAGAAGTCTTGAACCTGCGTTCTCACATTCAGGGTCATTTTGTGTCGAGACCAACATATGTACAATCCCCAGATGCAGAACTGACTTGAGAAGTGCATGAGGCTGAATTCAAGCAGAGTTCTAGGGAAGTATGGAGAGAAGGATCAGGGAAGAAGAGAAGGATATCAGCTGGCAGGAAATGAGACAGTGTCTTGGGAAAGGTGGAAGTTAAAATGGAATCTTAACATGTACAGAAACGACATAGGAGATGAAAAAAATAATTTCTAGAAACTTAAATGACTGGACTGAAGGTCCCAACTGTCAGATGATTTCTGAGGCTGAGTAGAGATAAGTCGAGGAAGGAGCAAGCAGAGAGATAGCTCAGCATGCAGGGTGCTTACCTGGCACACAGCTGGGCCAGCCTTGGTCCCTGACACACTATCAGCGCCAGCATGGCCAGGGATGATTCCTGAGCACCAGAGCCAGCATTAACCTTGAGCACCTTTGTATGGTCCAAAAACAAAACAAAACAAGAACCAAAAGAAGAGGACAGAGGGTGCAGAGAAATAGTACAGGATTATGGTGCTTGTTTTGCACATGGCCGACTGGTTTGATCCCCACTACCACTTGTATTCCCTCGGCACTGCCAGAAGTGAGCACAAAGTACAGTGCCAGTGAGCACTAAGTGAGAATCCCTGAGCACTGTCAGGTGTGGCACAAAAACAGAGAAACATGGAGTAAGATGAGGTGGCATTGGAGAATGTGGACCCATGACCCATGATGGAGTCTTGAATACTTGGCTGAAGAATTTACATTTAGTTCTGTACCTACTGGGAAGGCCTTCAAGAAGTTTCCTCTAGTTTTATTTCTTTTTAAAAAGACCTGCATCTACAAAGTAATTTTGGTTAGAAAAATTATCGTAGTTGAAGTGATGAACTATGATTAAATTTACATGAACCATGTATGCACCATACACTTTCATTCTAGCGTTGAATTGTTGACTCAATCGGACTCAGATCAACAGGAGGGACTTTTGAGCACTATTTGGGGAACACTACCCTAAATGTCTTGCAAATACTTATGAAAATATTTAACAGTAGTTTTTAAATATTGATATCACTGTCACTATCATCCCGTTGCTCATCGATTTGCTCGAGCAGGCATCAGTAACATCTCATTGTGAGACTTGTTGTTTCTGTTTTTGGCATATGGAATACGCCACAGATGGCTTGCCAGGCTCTGCCATTCGAGCGAGATAGTCTCAGTAGCTTGCCGGGCTCTCTGAGATGGGCAGAGGAATCGAACCCGGGTCGGCTGTGTGCAAGGCAAATGCCCTACCCGCTGTACTATCATTCCACTATAGTGATATAAAGTTATTACTAATTTGGTCCATTTAGTAAGTTGAATTATTTTATCAACTGGAGCACAATAAAGGAGATTTTCAAAACAATCAAAAAAGACCAGTAACTTGCTTAGAAATAAATAGTGACAGTAGTTTAGAAGGACAAGGAAAGGGTTTTTGACTAGTTGAGGAATATGAATAAATATAAAGGGATCTAAGACAGAGTGGAACACTTTAGTCCCACAATAAATATGCAAATAAAATTGATGTAAATCCAGAATTTGCAGAGAACTCTGCAACCCTATGCCATGTTCTGATTCTCTGCTGGTTTTGACTATTGTTCAATTGATCAAACCAGATGGGTAGAGACAGCCTTAGTAACACCTCATTTATTTTCAGAGAGGCAGATCTCCAGGAGATATCTTAATAAAAGAACAAGTAAAGGGGCTGTTCAGTAGAGACATTGGCCTTTCACAGATTGGTCTGAGAGGAGAGACGCCTGGTCAGGCTCCTATGCCAAGATGCATCATTTTGGTACTTTTTAAAATCCCTACTCCCTCAGCACCTGAAGGGGTCTGTTAGTAAAGTCTTGGCACTTCCTGGAATTTAATTAGAACAACAAAACTTTAAGCTCTTCATGCTAGGTCAGAGTTGGCCATTTAATCACTTTACTTTTTTTTTTAATTTCCAGATTTCTATGTATATTGAAATGGAGAAACACTAGCCTGTCCTTGAATTCTGTGGTTTCTCTGTTACTTTCAGACTTAGAGCTCATGCGTGAGGAACAAACAGGGGATTGGGTTAAGGGGACAATCTTGATCATCGTAACCCAGGCTTTGATATCTTCGTTGAGATGGAGCCATAGAAAGAGTTGAGATAAGCATTTGATACATGAGGGCTCTTGAAATGGGAGCTGTGATATGGTTGCATGGTGACTTTTCCAGTTATTATTTTTTTTTTTTTTTTAATTTATTTATTTTTAATTAGAGAATCACCGTGAGGGTACAGTTACAGATTTATACACTTTTGTGCTTATACTTCCCTCATACAAAGTTTGGAACCCATCCCTTCACCAGTGCCCATTCTCCACCACCCGTAAACCCAGTGTCCCTCCCACCCTCCCCAATCCCATCTCCCCCCCACCCCACCCTGCCACTGTGGCAAGGCATTCCCTTCTGTTTTCTCTCTCTAATTAGCTGTTGTGGTTTGCAATAAAGGTGTTGAGTGGCCGCTGTGCTCAGTCTCTAGCCCTCATTCAGCCCGCAACTCCCTTCCCCCACATGGCCTTCGACTGCAATGTAGTTGGTGATCGCTTCTCTGAGTTGACCTTTCCCCGGAACGTGAGGCCAGCCTCGAAGCCATGGAGTCAACCTCCTGGTACTTATTTCTACAGTTCTTGGGTGTTAGTCTCCCACTCTGTTATTCTATATACCATAGATGAGTGCAATCTTTCTATGTCTGTCTCTCTCTTTCTGACTCATTTCACTCAGCATGAAACTTTTCATGCCCATCCACTTGACTACAAAATTCTTGACCTCCTTTTTTCTAACAGCTGCATAGTATTCCATTGTATAGATGTACCAAAGTTTCCTCAACCAGTCATCCATTCTGGGGCATTCGGGTTTTTTCCAGATTCTGGCTATTGTAAACAGTGCTGCGATGAACATACATGTGCAGATGTTGTTTCGATTGAACTTTTTTGATTCTCTGGGATATATTCCCAGCAGTGGTATTGCTGGGTCAAATGGGAATTCAATATCTAATTTTTTGAGAGTCGTCCAAATTGTTTTCCAGAAGGGCTGAACCAGTCGGCATTCCCACCAGCAGTGAAGAAGGGTCCCTTTCTCCCCACATCCTCTCCAACAGCGGTTGCTTTTGTTCTTTTGGATGTGTGCTAGTCTCTGTGGTGTGAGGTGGTATCTCATGGTTGTTTTGATCTGCATCTCTCTGATGATTAGTGATGTAGAGCACTTTTTCATGTGCCTTTTGGCCATTCGTATTTCTTCCTTGGTAAAGTTTCTGTTCATTTCTTTGCCCCATTTTTTGATGGGGTTGGATGTTTTCTTCTTGTAGAGCTCAACCAGTGCTTTATATACCATTGATATCAACCCCTTATCTGATGGGTATTGTGTAAATATCCTTTCCCATTCTGTGGATAGTCTTTGTATTCTGGTCACTGTATCTCTTGCGGTGCAGAAGCTTTTTAGTTTAATGTAGTCCCATTTGTTGATCTCTGTTTTTACTAGATTGCTTAGTTCCGTGTCACCTTTGAAGATACCCTTATCTTCAATATCGTGGAGGGTTTCGCCGACCTTGTCTTCAATGTACCTTATGGTTTGTGGTCTAATGTTGAGGTCTTTAATCCATTTTGATCTGACTTTTGTGCATGGTGTCAGGTCAAGGTCTAAACCCATTTTTTTGCATGTGGTTGTCCAGTTGTGCCAGCACCATTTGTTAAAGAGGCTTTCCTTGCTCCACTTCACTTCTCTTGCTCCCTTATCAAAGATTAGATGGTCATACATTTGGGGTTGTGTGTAGGGATATTCCACCCTGTTCCATTGGTCTACGGCTCTGCCTTTGTTCCAGTACCATGCTGTTTTAATTGTTACTGCTTTGTAGTAAAGTTTGAGGTTGGGGATGGTGATGCCTCCCATCATCTTTTTCCCAAGAATTGTTTTAGCTATCTTTGGACGTTTGTTATTCCATATGAATTTTAGGATTGCTTGATCCATTTCTTTGAAGAATGTCATGGGTATACTTATAGGGATCGCATTGAATCTGTATAATGCTTTAGGGAGTATTGCCATTTTGACAACATTGATTCTCCCTATCCACGAGCAGGGTATATGTTTCCATTTCCTCATGTCCTCTTTGATTTCATGGAGTAGCGTTATGTAGTTTTCTTTGTAAAGGTCTTTTACTTCCTTGGTTAAGCTGATTCCGAGGTACCTGATTTTCTGGGGCACGATTGTGAATGGGATTGCTTTTTTCATGTCCCTTTCCTCTGCCTCATTGTTTGCATATATGAAGGCCATGGATTTTTGGGTATTGATTTTGTAGCCTGCAACTTTACTGTATAAGTCTATTGTTTCTAAGAGTTTCTTAGTAGAGGTTTTAGGCTTCTCTAGATATAGTATCATGTCGTCTGCAAATAGTGAGAGTTTGATTTCTTCCCTTCCTATCTGGATGCCCTTAATCTCTTTTTCTTTTCTAATAGCTATCGCAAGTACTTCCAGTACTATATTGAAGAGGAGTGGTGAGAGTGGGCATCCTTGTCTTGTGCCTGATCTCAGAGGAAAGGCCCTTAGTTTTTCCCCGTTGAGGATAATGCTTGCCGTAGGCTTGTGATAGATGGCTTCGACTATCTTGAGGAAAGTTCCTCCAAACCCCATTTTGGCAAGGGTTTTCATCATGAAAGGATGTTGGATCTTGTCAAATGCTTTCTCTGCATCTATTGATATGATCATATGGTTTTTATCTTTCCTTTTGTTGATATGCTGGATTATGTTGATTGATTTCCGAATGTTAAACCATCCTTGCATCCCTGGGATGAATCCCACTTGGTCGTGGTGTATGATCTTTTTGATGAGTTGTTGGATCCTATTTGCTAGTATTTTGTTGAGGATCTTCGCATCGGTGTTCATCAGGGAAATTGGTCTGTAATTTTCTTTCTTAGTGGTGTCTTTGTTTGCTTTTGGTATTAGGGAGATATGTGCTTCATAGAAACTGTTTGGGAGAGTTCCTGTTTTTTCAATTTCCTGGAAAAGTTTGAGGAAAACAGGCAATAGGTCTTCTTTAAATGTTTGGAAGAATTCGCCAGTGAAACCATCTGGGCCTGGGCTTTTGTTTTTGGGGAGGTTTTTGATTACCGTTTCAATTTCCTTAACATTGAAGGGTCTATTCAGGTATTCCAGGTCTTCTTTCTTCAGTCTTGGGAGATTGTAGGAATCAAGGAATCCATCCATTTCTTTTAGGTTCTCCTTTTTTGTGGCGTAAAGACTTTCAAAGTAGTCTCTAATGATCTTTTGAATCTCACTGGTTTCTGTTATGATGTCCCCCTTTTCATTTCTGATTCGATTTATTAGAGTTTTCTCTCTTTCTTTCTTTGTGAGACTTGCTAGCGGTTTATCAATCTTATTTATTTTCTCAAAGAACCAACTCTTTGTTTCATTGATCTTTCGGATTGTTTTTTTGGTTTCGATGTCATTAATTTCTGCTCTAATTTTTATTATTTCTTTCCTTCGGTCTGGTTTGGGGTCCTTTTTCTGGTCCTTTTCTAGGGTCTTGAGTTGTAAAGTCAAGCTATCTATGTGGGTCCTTTCTTCCTTCCTGAGGAATGCTTGGAGAGCTATAAATTTTCCCCTTAACACGGCTTTAGCTGCGTCCCATAGGTTTTGGTAGCTCGTGTCTTCATTCTCATTTGTTTCTAAGTATCTTTTGATTTCTTCCTTGATTTCCTTCTTGACCCACTCATTGTTCAACATGGAATTGTTTAATTTCCAGGTGTTTGATTTGATTTTCCGTATTTGTGGGTGGTTAGCTTCTATCTTCAGCGCATCGTGGTCTGAAAAGATGGTTGATACAATTTCTATTTTTCCGATTCGATTGAGGTATGTTCTAGGGGCCAGTACATGGTCTATTTTTGAAAATGTTCCATGTGCACTGGAAAAGAATGTGTATTCTTTCTTTTTGGGGTGTAAGGCCCTGTATAGGTCTATTAGGCCTCTCTCTTCAATTTCTTCATTCAGGGTCAGTGTTTCCTTGTTGAGTTTTGTTCTTGTGGATCTATCTAGAGGTGATAAGGCCGTATTGAAGTCTCCGACTACAATTGTGCTGTTAGTGATGTCCTCTTTGAAGTCTGTTAGGAGTTGTTTTAAATATTTAGCCGGTCGTTCGTTAGGAGCATATACGTTTAAGAGTGTGATTTCTTCCTGTTGTACATATCCCTTGATAAACAGAAAATGACCTTCGCTGTCCCTTTTGATCTTTTTCATCCTGAAATCTATGTTGTCGGATACCAGGATGGCCACTCCAGCTTTTTTAAGGGGGTTGTTTGCTTGGAGGATTGTTTTCCATCCTTTGACTTTGAGTCTATGTTTACTCTGTTTGTTCAGGTGTGTTTCTTGCAGGCAACAGAATGTTGGGTTTAATTTCCGGATCCATTTAGCTACTCTGTGTCTCTTGATAGGTGCATTTAGGCCATTGACATTGAGAGAGATTATTGTGATGTGGTTTTGTGTCATCTTTCTGTGGGATTTGTTGTTCTTATGGGGCTCCTCCTTGCCTTACAGTAGCCCCTTTAGACCTTCTTTCAAGATTGGTTTTGAGTCTATGAAGGACCTGAGCTGTTGTTTATCCGAGAAGTAGTGTATGGTTCCTTCGAGTTTGAGTGAGAGTTTAGCCGGATAAAGTATTCTTGGTGAGGCATTCATTTCGTTGAGTTTTTTCACTATGTCCCACCATTGTCTTCGGGCTCGGAGGGTTTCTTCTGACAGATCGGCCGTAAATCTGAGGGGTGTTCCTTTGTATGTGATTTCCCTCTTTGACCTTGCTACTTGTAGAATTGTGTCTCTATCTACAGCATCCGCCATTCTGACTATGATATGCCTTGGAGTCTTTTTATTTGGGTCTCTTTTTGCTGGCACTCTTCGGACTTCTTGTATCTGGACGCCTGCCTTCTCCAGCTCTGGGAATTTCTTAGCGATGATGTCTTTGACTATGTTTTTTTCATTGGGGTTACTTCCCTGTGGTTCTGGTACTCCAATGATTCTTATGTTGTTCCTCTTGAAGTCATCCCCCAGGGCTCTGATTCGCTCTATAGCCATTTTGAGGTCTTTGGCCATGATTTGTTGCTGTCTGTAAGCTTTCTGCAGCTCATCCTCAAGCTCGCTGATTCTGTCTTCGGCTGTAGTCATTCTGCTGTTGAGGGCATCTAGTGATATTTTTATTTCATCTACCGATTGCTTTATTTGTGAGACTTCGGTTCGAAGGTTTGAAATTTCTGCTCTCATTTCTGCTCTCATTTCTTCCTGTATTTTCTTGGTAGAGCGTTCCAGCGCTTGATTCATCTCCTCCCTTAATTTATTGGATGTGTGTTCCATAGTTGCTTGGAGTAGGTCGACTCTCCTCCATATTTCCTCTCTGAATTGTTTATCTGAGAGGTCGTAGATGTTGGGAGACTGTTTTGAGGTTTCTAGTATCTTTTCTTCTCCCTCTCTTGGTGGAGGGGATTTTCGCTGTTTCTTCATATTGTCACGGAAGTGCAGAGTTGGAACCTTGTAGTTCTTTATTCCTCTTCCTTTTGTGGGAAGAAGGGGCTCCGATTGTGCTAAACTTCCCTTATTCACTGATAGCTTTTATAGTGTCAGCCTAAGCTAATGGGTATTTTGCGTAAATGTTTGAGATCGCAAAAGTGAGTTTTCAAAGGAATACACAGTACGGATTGAGCTGAGGTAGCTAAGAATAACTGCGGACGCGTTAGCGGCCGCCGCTCCGGAAAGAAGCCACGCCCACTTTTTAGGCCACGCCCCCTGAGATGAGGACACGCCCCTAAGCAGCAGAGTGGGGATTGGTCAGGATCCGACGGCGGCGGCGGACAGGTGCCAGGCAGGGGCTTCAGGAGAAGCCCCGAGCCGCGGCGGGCAGGGGGCGGGGAGGGGGCTTCTCCGCGCTGAGGCAGGCTCTCCAAGGGATTGCCTGTTTACCTGCAGGATGGAGATTGGTCAGGATCCGACGGCGGCGGCGGACAGGTGCCAGGCAGGGGCTTCAGGAGAAGCCCCGAGCCGCGGCGGGCAGGGGGCTCCAGTTATTATTTTTAATTATTTTTGTAATTAGATTTTTAATTATTTCAGCTCTCCAAACTATAATAATATGCTTAAAATATAAGTCCTGAGTCTGTGTCTGTTGAGAAAAAAATAATTCAGAAATGACTTGATCAACAAATAGAGTTTTGCTCTGAGTGCAGAAAAGTTAGCTTTAAAGTACAAATTTTGAGAATTTACTTGATTCTGATTGATTTTCTGTTCTCATACATCATAAGATTTGGATTTGAAAATGATAATACATTAAAATACTCATTGTGATGTAGGATGAATGCTTGGCCGTAACCTGATGGTGTCCAACCAAGAGGCAACTAGGTAATCAAATCTGACCCACCCGAGGTCAATTATTTTGAGCTGCTTGAAGTCTAGAAATGATTGGCCAATAAATCATTGGTGTGGACAAGTCCCTCTAAAGAGCAGAGGGAAAAATGAGATGCAGTTAAGGAGTTGGCAGTCGCTCATGGTGTCTCTGGAACACTTTCACTGCTGACTTTAGAAAACTGTGACCGACAAGTCTGTGTTTCTCTCCCTCTGATTCTTTCCTCATAAAAAATCTCAGTAGCTCTCATTGCCATTAACAGTGCTCTAGCTAGCACCTTTGCACAGCACACAGGTGCCTGCGTGGAGTGGAGTTCATTCTAATCGTGGCCTCTGAGACTTCTAATTGCAGTCACTGACTTAGGCAGCAAAAGAGTGCTCGCCTTCTTACTGTGTCCTGCAAATCTGTGTCTGTGTTGCTCCCTTAAAAGGCAATTTGATCTCTGTTTCCATTGCTATGGCTTTTCTTCTCTGCTGGAAGTTTTTGGAGGAAAGAAAAATGTCTGATCCATTAAAGAAAAAAAAGGTTCTAAAGGATTGTGTGCCTTCTCGACTACTCACCTGGCCTTGTGGGGAACATAATGAAAGTGCCCTAAAAGGTGACCATTACTTCACGTTTTATGAAATCATTACACCTGACTTGCTATATTTATATCCTTAGTTTTTAAGTATATCTGTTCAAGCGGTTTGGGAAGTGACAGGATAAGGAAAATGGAGTCGAGTTTCTAAACTTTATTGTGTTTAATGTTCTGTAACTACATGAAGAGATAAGAATGTGTGTTGACTCCCATGATTATTGACTATGGAACATTATCCATGAGTCATAGCACAGGATTTGTGCTTCCCAGAACGTAAATTAAGTTTTACTAGTAGTTACATACAAACTGAGAGCAGCTATTAAAGTTAAAATGTTAGTGGGGGTTAACTGTGCTGTGTTTACACAGAGGTGTTCAATTAAAAACTCTTAGTGTGCTATGATGTACACATGAAGGTTAAAAATAGTTCTTGTAAATTGTGGGCTCCAAAGAGAATCACCTTGCATATGGCTGACCCGGGTTTGGTCCCAGCACCATATATGACTCCCTGACCACCACCAGGAGTAACCCCTTGAGCTCAGAGACAAGAAGAATCCCTGGGCACCAGTAAGTGAGGCCCAAAATCCAGAAAGAGGAAAGATCTGAAACAAACAGGGCTGGTAGGGACAGAGGTTGAAAGGAACCTTCATCCACTAATGATGGAGCTGTCGTCCAGTTCACCCACGATGGAAAAGTGTTGGTAGAGACTTCTCAAAAACATGAGAATTGAGCAAGTTTATTATTAATAGTAAACATATTTGCTGCAATTTAAGTGCTTTTGGCTTTGTAGATAATGTATAGCGCATGTTTGTACCAATATTTAGAAGAGACCAGGTGAATCATTCATTTCTTACATAAATTTACAAATTTACATATTTTGCTTTCTAATCAGTATCTTTGGTGACATTTCATACAGTTCTAATTCTTCCTGGTAAATTCCAATAAGTCTTTATTTTGTTTTATTCCTGGATATCTTAATTTATGAGGATTATGTTTATCGTGTAATATAATTTTATTAGTTTCTGGATTGCCATGAATAAAATATAAAAGATGAATTTAATTTTCAAGACATTTAATGAGGACCTCTGGTGCATCTCCTACTGCTTATGTCTTCCTAGAAGATACCTAATTATTTTCACTCATTATTATGAAAGCCGTAAAAGTTGGGTCAGAAACATTTGCATATGTTTTCCTTTATTTTTAATCACTTGAGAGATGACTAAATATTCCTCAGAGAAGATTCAAAGAAAAAGGAGAAAAACTAGGCCTGCTGTAAACGAATACTGCACAATGTATAAAAACTGCTTTTTGAACTTGACCATTTAAAGTGTTGGTTGTTGATCTTCAGAACTTAGTGGTGTAAGAGCACATATTTGCTTTCTGTATGCAGCATTTTGTACTGTGTTACCACAGATTGAAGTCAGGAAAATTGAGCGTTTTTTTATGCATTAGAAATATATATTGAGGGGACGAAAGTAGCAGTACAGCAGGCCAGCCCAGCTTCTATGCTTGAGGCAGTTTTTTTTACTGATTTCTATAAGACTAGCAGGAGCCAAGAAATATATAAAACAGACTGCTCCCATTGTGTTGGAGTTCAACATCTCAAATGTTGAAATAATAAGTATCTTGCCAGTTTCCAAACACTTCAGGGTTCTGTTGTTCACCTGCTATATTTGTCGTTGTTTCTATGCTTACACCTATTCAAGAAAGAGCAGCTAAGTGAGAGGCAACCTAAGTGGAAGTTCTTTTATTTGTTCATTTAAATGTCATTTAAAATGAAAATATTACCTCGCTTTTTAATAGAGTTACCTACTATGTTTTATTTTGTTTTGCAAGTAAGTCTTATTTTTCTTGCATAGCAACTCTAAAGTAAACTATTGCTTTCTTATTCCAGTTTACAGATGAGAAAAAGCAGGTCAGAAGAAGAATACCTAACGCCCAACTATTACATTGATTGAAACCTATAATGAAAATCAGTGGAATATTTTTATCATTTGATGATATATTCTAAAATTTACTCAGACTGTGGGGCTGGAGCGATAGCACAGCGTAGGGCATTTGCCTTGCAAGCGACTGGCCCAGGTTCGATTCCTCTATCCCTCTGGGAGAGCCCGGCAAGCTACCAAGAGTATCTCGCCCGCACTGCAGAGCCTGGCAAGCTCCCTGTGGCGTATCCCTATGCCAAAAACAGTAACAAGTCTCACAATGGAGACGTTACTGGTGCCTGCTAGAGCAAATCAATGAGCATCGGGGTGACAGTGACAGTGACTCAGACTGTGTTCATTTAATGCCAACTCTGTGCCGGTGTCTAACTAAGAGCCAGAGCCATGGAAGGCAACATGATGAATATTTTTGCAGTGCCAAGTCTCTCCATCAACAAGCATTGCCCAAATATGCATGGACGGTAAACAGTTACTGTAGAAATATGACAACAGATTCCAAGTACCTGTTCTCTGCCAGGTACTCCGTAGCAAGCACTGTGCCAGAATCTGGCATTTTTACGAGCCTGTCAAACTATTAGGTGTCTCATCAGTTTTATCAAAATGACCAGAGACATCCCCGTACTTTTGCCTCCACTTTCGTACAATATGAAACGATCAACCAAAATGGCAAATACGGAGGAAAGAGAGGAGTAAAGTATGCTACAGACCAGAACTGCAGTTTCCTGGCTTAGGCTGTCGTCCTCTACTGGAAAGGGTGACAGCTGGCCTTTTGCTCATTTTCTTCTTTGGAATATATATGACTGCACGTGACAGGTGTTTTCCTAGAAAATCATTGCCTTTTTGATTCATAAATGCCTTTTTTAATGTTTTTATCTCACAAATTCAACTTGACAATGCAGTTCTAACAATCTTGTGTGATTCTGGGAGCAAATTGCCATTCTGATGCTTTAGATTTTTGTGAAAGGTGTGATTGGCTTTAAACAACTTTATAACTGAGAGATCCGTGCTAAGAACCAGTGAGAAATTTGATTAAGTTTTTAGATGGGCTCATGTTCTCTCTTATTAGGTTATCTGGAAGTTGTAATTATAGAAAAAGGATAGTCCTCCTTTGGAACAGACAGACATTAGGTAGAGAATTTTAATGAGGGGAGAGAATCTCTTTTCTGAAAATTTGCTTACCTGCCATTCACTTACTACCTGGACTTCCCCATAAAAATCATGTTCCTGATTTAAACAAAATTTCATGTGAATAAACAGTTCTTTAAAAAAAAGTCATTTGATGAGATTATGCTAATCAACCTGTCAGTGGTATATTATCTGTTAGAATTCCACAATTTAATTACAACATATTTTCTGATCTTTGCAAGCTATCTTTCCAAACAGAACTAGCTATTACCCAACAGCCTATAGTTTTGAAATGAGAGTCCAAGTTCTCAACAACTTTTCCAAAAATTCTTTCTGAATCAAATAAATATTTGCAAGTATTAATAAATAGGACTGAAGAATTTTAGGAAAAACTAAGACCAGTGCCTTCGGGGCTGGAGAAATTCAGAGTTAATGTGTGTATCTTGGATGCATGATGCCCAGAGTACCACGGGGCATGCCTCTAGAGAGCCTAGAATACTACTGCCAGGGCGCCCTGGGTGAGCCACAGTCCAGCTGAACAACACAGCATCCTCAGGCCCTCACATTGAACCACACCAGTGTGAAGGACTAAGAATCACCTCTGGAACGCCACTTGAGAGGTGTTCACCCCCAAAAATACATTGCCTAAACTGGGTTTAGGCTTACATAGATTTCCAAACTGAGGACACTGTGATGCTTTGAAAATTAATTCATCCTTTTGGAGATTTGACTTTTCAAAGAAAATATGGCTTATTTAAAATAATAAGAGCGGGGCTGGAGCAATAGCACAGCGAGTAGGGTGTTTGCCTTGCATGCGGCCGACCCGGCTTCGAATCCCAGCATCCCATATGGTCCCCCGAGCACCGCCAGGAGTAATTTCTGAGTGCATGATCCAGGAGTAACCCCTGAGCATCGCCGGGTGTGACCCAAAAACCAAAATAAATAAATAAATAAATAATAAGAGCTAAGAATCAGGAGGTTGATGTTCTGGTCATCAGTATTAAGCCAACCAGTCAATATGTCCAAAAGTAAAAAAAATTAAGTTTTTTTATTTAGTTTATTTCTTTTGTAATTGGTGGAACATGGGCTGTCCTGTCTCCATCCTACACTTGTAAAAATTCCACTATCCAGGCACAAGCCTTCGTAGAAGTGTTAAATCCAGTACAAAAATATATGTGGAGTGAAATGTTAGGGGTGAATGAGTTTTTTAAATGATGCTGTTCTCTGTAACTCAGTGCATAATTTCCTGGATAGTACTATTATGATCAGCTATGTACTTACTCATTGCAGTTACTTCTGTGCTTACTAATTAGGGTATATGTGCTCAGTCACGTGAACTGAAGATACTGCTATAACAAAAAGCATGTCTTCATTATGCAGTGCTGTTCCTACATTTTGTGCGCTTACAAACACAGTGGGAGCTCAGTAACCATTGAGTGATTGGGAACATAACTCCTAAATGCATGGCGCTTTTATAGCAGCCAATAGTTATGTACTTTCTTAATATTTTTATTTTAATTTTTCTTGTGTTGAGTTTTCAGATTTTAAATATGCTGGATAATCAAACTTGGATATCATAACTAAATAGTTTAAATGATCATTTCTTCATAATCATTTTTGTATGAAATAAAATAATTTACATGGGAGGATTGATAGCTTTTAGTACTGGACTAGGAATGAGTTTTCTTTTGTCGTCCCTCAGAGTATAATTCAGAGTTGTGTGACAATATTTAAACGAATGTCCAGCATAAACAAATTCCCTTTGGAGAACTACGTATCTTTGGCCTTTGGGGACACACCTGGACGTCTTAATCCTGGTTCTGTGCTCAGAGATTACTCCTTGCAGGGAGTGGGAGTTCATCTAGGTAGCTGGGGATCAAACACAGGTTGGTTGAGTGCAGGCAAGCACCCTACCTGCTGTCGTATCAAACCGTTCTTATTTTTAATAAATCTAAACCTAAACAAACATATCAAGTGTAGGTGACCTGTGGTACCTATGGCTCTTTTGCCTCTATTAGCATGTAAAATCTTTCTAGGTGAAAATTTAATGCCCAGATAAGCAGCCCAGCAGCTACAAAGAAATAGGAAGTGTCTGTTCTTCAAACACTGGAGTTTCTGCCCGACGACCTTGACCCACAACTCAGAGACAGACAAATGCATTGAAGAACCAATACAAAAATTGACCTACAAATGACCTCATTGCTGTTTAAAAGCAAAATCAATAAATTCGAGTACAGGATTTTGAGTTGGTGTGCCACGTGGAGGTCTAACTATACTCTCTCCTTACTGTTGTGAGGGTTGAGTGTAATGTGTACTTGCAGTGCTTGTTTAACATCCCTAACATGTTAAAATGTTTTAAAGCTGCTGAATTTTGTAGTTTGTCTTCTAAATCATGTTCTTCTCTCTTGTTCGTGTGTTTTCTGTGTGTTGTGTATATGCTTCCTTTCACAGATGGATATACAACCGATGATATTGAGTTTTACTGGCGTGGGGATGATAATGCAGTAACAGGAGTAACAAAGATTGAACTTCCACAGTTCTCTATAGTTGATTACAAGCTGATCACCAAGAAGGTTGTTTTCTCCACAGGTCTGTATCAGGAAAATGGTCTACATTACATTTTGTCAAAGGGTCTCACATATAGATAACAGGGTTGGGTACCAGGAAAGGATGGGGATTTGGAGACTTAGATTTGCTGAAAAGCTGCACTTCCCCTCAAGCCCACTGCTTTTTGGGACCCAACCAGATATTCTCCACAAGGAACTTTAGAAGAACAGGAAACGGTCGAGCTGTCTCATTCATAAGGAGAGGGATGAGAATGTTTACAGAAAGGAAATCGAAGGCCTAAGTCAGAGTCATTCCCCTAACTTCTCTGCAGTTTTTGTAGGCTTGATGTAACTCTTTGGCCCATAGAGGGAACAGCCAAGTCACAGTCTCCACACATTTCTGATTTTAGAGAAATTGTCCAAATATAGGAGGAATTTCTCAAATGGAAGTGTTTCTCTCCATAGCCTAAGCTCAGGAGTTAGAGCTAGAAGTCCATGAAGATTTTGAGTCTCCAGTGTCTTTGCCTTCTTTACTTTTCCTGTGTTGAATTTTAGGTTGTCGAACTTTGTTTCTTGAGCACACATTTTTAACATAAAAATGCAAGAAGGTAATCATTTCCTACATCCCAATTAAGCGAGTGAACGAAATGCCTGCAAGTATATCGTTTTTCTTATTGAAATGGATTTTCCCACTACAGAAATAGCTACTACTATTACTGTAGGTTCTGATTCATCCTCTCCTAAGGATCCAGGCACTTTCTGTCCCTGCTAACAATGTCAAGTAAGAGTAATAAGATTTGGAACAAAAAAATAGCTTCTAGCCTTAAAGAAAAAATCAACAGAAATTTTTCCTACATTTGTGGTCCTCTGAATTCCTGAGGATATTATATAGTATTCTTATTTTCATACCACAGCACTTGTTTTAGCCCAAGAAGACTAGACTAGAGCTTTCTTTAAATTCAAGAGAATATCTCTTCTGAGCACTATCAGATTTTCAGTTTAAGCCTTGTGTTATGTCTCATATTCTGCTTCGAGTAATTCCTCAGATCATCACAACTAAAGGCGCCATCATTGAGAAAATGATGGTCGTGTAAAATAAGTCTGTGTGATACAGTATAGAATACTGAGCAAGGGTGAACTGGACTTCTCTTATTATTGATGAGTTCAAGATGTATTCATTGCCGATCATATTAATTTTTTTAAAAAAAGAAAGAAAACAGTTGTTCCCAGACTACTTTGTCATAAGAAAGTGCCCTTCAACAAATGATGCATGTGAATACGGGGAAGAGATTTTAAAAGCTAATCAGGGACTTGGAAGGAAAATCCCCTGTCTGTTGATAATGATGATGGTCTCCTCTTGCTTTTCAGGTTCCTATCCGAGGTTGTCCCTCAGCTTTAAGCTTAAGAGAAACATCGGTTACTTTATCCTGCAGACCTACATGCCTTCCATCCTGATCACTATCCTTTCCTGGGTCTCTTTCTGGATTAATTATGATGCTTCTGCTGCAAGAGTGGCATTAGGTAGGCCATTTTCTAACTGTCCACAGAGTCGGAAACCCATTGTTCCCCACCCCACCCCCACCACACACACACACACACACACACACACACACACACACACACACACACATCTATCTCTCTCATGCATGCATGCACATTTGTGTGTGTGTGTGTGCACATTCATTTCCCTGGAATTCGGGATGCATGGCTAGGCCAGAACATTACAGTCTTTGAGACTTGGGTGTTATGATTCAGTATTAAATCAATTAAACATGAATCAAAACCCTCATGTCAAAATTGCCCAACTCTCTAGCTGTTGGTAATGAAATTAGTGCCATCAGTTTGATATTCATACTGAAGCATACCTCATGTCATGTTGCCCTATGTTCTGCTTGGGTCTGCCTCCTTCGCTGGAAAGACCCTCCCCTTCCACAATTTTTCTTTTCCTAAGTAAAAAGTGAAAATGTCTGTAGTACATAGATAAGCAGAAAAAAATGTGGATTCTAATTAATATTTTGTTTATTTTATTTTTTTCACAAATTTTATTTTATTTTTTTAAATTTTATTTTATTGAATCACCGTGACAAAAGTTACAAAGCTTTCAGGTTTAAGTCTCAGTCATATAATGATCAAACCCCCATCCCTTCAAGAGTGCACCTGTTCCCCCACCAAGAACCCCAATACCCCCCCTCTCACCCACCCCCCTGCACCTGAGTGGCCGATGATCTTCACTTTATTCTCTCTATACTTTGGATACATTCAATATTTCAACAGAGAACTGACTATTATTATTTGGACTTTTCCCCCAACAACCAAACCTGCTGAAAAGGCATCATTTGATAGTTTGTTTTCCATTGCTGAGAATGAAGATTATAGGAGCTGTCTCGGCCACGCGGTTTCGGATTTCTGTTCTTTTAACTCAGTTTACAGTCTAGATGCATTTCTATAAGTCTCTGGGTGCCAAAATGGGTTAGTAGACCTCCAGGATCATAGTCTTTAAGGAGCAGAGGGGCCGTGTCGTGCGTGGCTGCTCCGGATCTCATCTGGGCTGAGGGCGTAATTAATATTTTAGAGTAATATGGCAGAGGGTTAGAAAAAACAAAGTAAGATTATTGAGAAATAATCCATGTTTTATTATCATATACTTGATTATTTTCTAATACCATAGGATGAGTTTAAATTTTTTTCACATTCTTTTATTCTTCCCTTTTGTTTGAGTGAGGGTTTCACCCCCAACAGTGCTCAGTGGTTATTCCTTCCTCTTCACTCAGGAGTCACTTATGAGGGGGTCAGGGGCCATATAGAATGCCAGGGATTGAACCCGGCTTGGCCACATGCAAGGCAAGCACCCTATCAGCTGTCCTATCACTCCAGCCCAACTATTTTTCACGTTCTTATTAATAACTTCAGATATAGTAAATTAGGATGTTTTGCACCAGTTTTATTGGTTTTGTTTTTATTTCTGATTACATTCATTTTATTTATTTTGATGTTTAAATCACACCGGCCATGCTCAGAGGCTGCTTCTGGTGTTTTGCTGAGAGCTTTCTCCCGCCAGTGCTCAGGGACTGCATGGTGCTAGGACCCAAACATGTGGCTCCTACATGCAAAACTCTTGCAATAGCCCTTTGAGTTACTTTTTCCCAGCCTTGGTGCTTTGAAAATGTGGATTTTACTTTTCCATTGTGCATCTTAATTCAATCATTACTTGCTTAGAGAAATCCTTCAACCCATACTTGTTTAGAAAAGTCATTCATTTACTCATAAAGCATATATATGGCTTAGGGGCCACACCTGACAGTGCTGGGACTTACTCCTGGGTCTGTGCTCAGAGATCATTCCTGGCTGGCTCAGGGACCGTATAGGGCACAAGGGATCAAACCTGGGTCAGAGATGTGCAAGACAAACACCCTAGCCAGTGTACTGTCACTCTGGTCCCGGCAAATATAGGTTCAAAGTCCTGCTCTGTTCCAGTTATACTAGGCACTGATGATAAAACAGTATCCTTTTGCAAGCTATATTCTGGCAGTAAAAGTAGACAATTTTTTAATGGTCATGCATATTACATTACATGGTAAGTGTAGCACTGTGGCACTGTCATCCCGTTGGTCACCGATTTGCTCGAGCGGGCCCCAGTAAAGTCTCCATTGTGAGACTTGTTGTTACTGTTTTTGGCATATCGAATACGCCACGGGTAGCTTGCCAGGCTCTGCCATGCGGGCGGGATACTCTCGGTAGCTTGCCAGGCTCTCCGAGAGGGGCAGAGGAATCGAACCCGGGTCAGCCACCATGCAAGGCAAATGCCCTACCCACTGTGCTAAGTTTGGGTATGCTTGGGGTGCAATTTGGAATAATTAAGGTAGATGTCATTCAGAAATTGTGAGACATAAAGTTGAAAAGGATGAATCAAAATATTTGGACGAGACTATCTTAGCCCATGGCCCAGGCCAGTTTCCAGTCTATTCCAGCATAGCCTGCCAGGCATGTCCGTGAAGAAGCCAGGGAGGAGAATGAAGAATTACTCGGGGAGGAAAGAGAATTTCAAGGAGAGGGAACTACACAACTATAGAGCAACTTGGAGAGTGAGTCATAAAGTCTCAGTGAAATTGGATTATTCCTGAGCAAAGAAGTGATGCAATCTTATTTCAGTTAAAAGGAATCACTCTGTGACCAGATAAAGGAAGAAAGGAGAGAGAGGAGATAGAGAGAGGGCGGGGGGGGGGGAGAATAGGCTGTAAGGCACTTGCTTGCATGTGCCTTGCTGCCAACCCTAGTTCAGTTCCAGGCACCTCGGTCTGCTGAGCATGAGAGGTTACTCCTGAGCTCCAAACCAGGAATAGCTCCTGAGTACTGCCAAGTGTGGCCCAAAGGCAGAGAGAGAGAGAGAGAGAGAGAGAGAGAGAGAGAGAGAGAGAGAGAGAGAAGAAGAAGAAGAAGAAGAAGAGGGTGAGAATCAGTTTGGAATCACCTGTGTTCTTGTACTGAGATTAGATTATAGTGATTCCAGGTGACAAGGGAAAAATGGTGATCTCGCAGAGTGAGACCTTTGATATAGCCTCTGAAAATACCAGAAAATGACCCTTTTTATTACCAACTAGTCACAGTTCATATAATTTATAAAACCATTTATATTTGGTTTGTGATGTTGTTTTTCCTCTAAGTATTAAGAGACTTGCAGTGAATCATGTTCAGTAAATATTTGCGAAAGAATCTTTAACTATTATTTCAAAGTAAAAATATTTCTCCATATTACATTTATTACAGGAACAGTAAATTATTCATTTTCTTGCCCATCAGCGGCCAACATCCAGAGACTATGAAACCAAGCTCCCAGAAGCATGCAGCCGCTTTGTGGCCACATGACATCTTAGAGCCTAGTCCCTCTTGGGGAACCTGGCAAGCTACCGAGACTTTTCCTGCCCTCACGGGAAAGCCTGGCAAGCTCCCCTTGGCGTATTCATATGCCAAATACAGTAATAATGATGAGTCTCATTCTCCTCACCCTGAAAGAGCCTCTAATGTGGCACCGTTGTGAAGGACAAGTAAAGAAAGGCTGTTAAAATCTCAGGGCTAGGACGAATGGAGATGTTACTGGGCCCATTAAAGAAAATCGAGGATCGATGGGATGAAAGTGATAGTGATAGTGATTTTCTTGCACACCCAGTGGTGCTCAAGGTCTTACTCCTGTTCTGTGCTCAGGGATCACTCCTGGTGGTGCTTAGAGGGTCATATGTGGTACCAGAGATCAAACTGGGTTGGCCAAGTGCAAGTCAGGCCTATTATCTGCTGCACTCCCTCTCCAGCCCTGTAAAAGAGTTTTTAAATGCCTTTTTCACCTGAACAGTTCATTATTAAATAAAAAATACCTAAAAATGAGATTTTGATGAATAATGAAGTTGATATTGTCAGTTTTATTCTGTTGTACAGTAACCTCATTCAAACAATGAAGAAAACTAATGAAATCAGGAAATGTTTACAAAGACTAATGTTACGCAAGAGAACTGTAGGGCACCCAGAGGCATGGAAAGATCAGGGTTTGCTGGCCATGCTCAGAATCAGGTCCCCAAATACATGTTTATCTTTAACTGTTTAATGAACATGGGTAAAAACAAAACAAAAATTATGATGTATTAGATAAAATTAAATCAGAAACCTTTGTTGCTTGCCAGAACGTCATGGCCATGACACGTGACTGCCAGGTATTATATCAAAGGTAATTGTTCCTAGGTGGTATTAAAGGACACGGGCCACTCGAGTCATCGAGATCCCAGGGCCCAGGCTGCCTCTGCGAGCTCTGGGCTCTCGACAGCCGAGCTCTCTTTCCACTTGTCTCTTGTGCTCCAGAGTTGGGCCTTCTTATCCACAGGGCCTCTTCGCCCTGGGCTTGCGCCAACATCTCTCTGTAGCTCTGGTGAGGGCATCCAGGGGAGCTACCGCCACTATCAGAGACTCCTGGTGGCTGAACCAGCAGCTACAGTCTGACCCAGTGTGGCGTTTCCCTGGAGGAAGTGTATGATGCTGGAATATTATCCCTGAATTATACACTTTAGTGATCTGTCCAGGCCCCTTCTCTGCTAGCCTCCTCTCCAGTTTCAAAATTCTTACTGCCTATTGTTCGTATCATGTATATTAATGAATTCATTGATTTCATATAATGTATTCATTGATTATGATCATTTTTATAGATTGTCCCTTATCACATATTTTTCTGAAAAAAAATTGTTTGGGGGACATACTTGTTGATACTTGGGGCTTACTCCTGGCAGGGCTCAGGGGACCTGGGGTGTGGGGGATGGGGGCTAGGGGATAGAACCCAGTTCAGTCCCATGCATAGCACATCCCCCGCCTGCTGTACTATTTCTCCAGCCTCATTTATTTCCTGAAAAACTCCTAAATGGATTTCTTTATTCCTGCCTTGATGCTTCCCCTCCACCCTCATCCCCACCCCACCCCCAGTGCTCCCAGAGTGAGTCTCCTACTTATGTTACCTCTCACACTCCCTGCTTGAAGATGGTGGCGCCACACAGCTGCCAACTTTGACTTCCGAGTCCTGTGGGACTCTGTGCAGATGACTCTCCATCCTGTGGCCTTTAGTTCCCGTATGTGTCATTTTTCCTATGGTTCGTCTCATCAAACCCTATAATTCACTCACAGCCATCCTTGAAATTCCACCTGACTTGTATCTGTTTCTGATGTCAGACTGGCCTGTACCAGTGCCTTCAGGGCTCTGTCACTTGGACTGCCAGCCCTGGGTAGCCTACATGACTTCTGCTCATTCTTCAGGACTCAGTTTCAAGCGATCCACTTCCTGTTCTTTCTTGCCACGCCCAAGGCTTCCATCCCTCTTGATACATAACTGTCAATTTGGAATCTCAGTAATGTTCCAAAATGACTAATATCAACTGGAAATCACTGCTTCGTACATCAGAGCCTCTCACATAACTCTTATCCCATTAAAAGTGCCCAGAAAATATTTTGCAATCTCAGTGAATGTGAAATTTACATGAACCTTCCCAGCTTCTCTGAGCGCACACGTGAAACACGGGTGCATTATTCCTCTCTCTCTCGTCTCTTTCAGGGATCACAACTGTCCTTACAATGACCACCATCAATACCCACCTCCGAGAGACGCTCCCCAAGATCCCCTATGTGAAGGCCATTGACATGTACCTGATGGGGTGCTTTGTCTTTGTTTTCATGGCCCTTCTGGAATATGCTTTGGTCAACTACATCTTCTTCGGGAGGGGACCCCAACGCCAAAAAAAAGCAGCTGAGAAGGCTGCAAGTGCCAACAATGAGAAGATGCGCCTGGATGTCAACAAGGTAAATTGGGAGGGCGGGCCCTCCTTAGCTCTGAAACTTACGAAAATGCCAGAAGTGCAGGGTAACAACCTCGTTTGGCAGATGAGGAAACCAAGGCCCAGAGAAGGGAGTAGATAATTCCCCCACTCACACAGATAACTGGTGATGGGGTGCAAGAGATGGAAAACCCTTTCCACTAACATAATGACAGTCCAAACCACAGTCATCTGAAAACCACACTTAAGAGATTTCCCACACATATGAGCATAATATGTGCTCGTTGTATTTCTTCAAATTTACTTTAAATGTACTTAGGAAAAAAATTGGTACCACTAAAATAAGTTATCATGTATTAATAATCTCAAATATAAATAAATATACATAAATATACTATATTAGAAGCCATAGTTTATACTAGACGAAGCCTCTCGGGCTGAGATTTCTAGTCTGTGATTTAGAATGGGAATAAGCAGGCTGATGAGGTCATTCAGCACGTGTGTATCAGGAGGCCCAGGTTGAGCCCTGACACTACATGGTCCCCCCAGAGACTGCCAGGAGCAATTTTAAGCGTAGAACTGGTAGTAGTCCCTGAGCAAAAGCATAGATAAATAAATTAGTCAGTTGTTGATAAGCAAGTGCAGAGATGTACTATAGAACCCACCAGCAACAAACCGAGGCTTTCTTCTTGGAATAATTTGAATAGAAGGAAAAGTAGAGGGGGAAAGCAACTTTTCTTTAAGTGACAAATACTACTTAATGCCTTTCAAATGTATCACTTAAAATTATGAAGGCATTTGACTGTATGAGACCTCCATCATTAAGTCAGACACAGAGAACAGTTCCTACACATTTATGACACTGTTTAAGACAGGCAACTTAGATGTCCAGTTGTTTGAGAGAGCATTAAAGATTAAAAAAAAATAGCTGGTTACTTTCCCCAGAAATTCTGATTACAATGTCTCAGGATATACTTGGGACTCATAATTCGCTGAAGTAGTCCAAATGAGTTTCTAATTTGGATCTGTCATCCCGTTGATCATCAATTTTGCTTGAGCAGGCACCAGTAACATCTTCATTGTGAGACTTGTTGTTACTGTTTTTGGCATATCCAATACACCATGGGTAGCTTGCCAGGCTCTACCCTGCAGACAGGATACTTTCGGTAGCTTGCTGGGCTCTCCCAGAGGGGCAGAAGAATCGAACCCGGGTCAGCCGCGTACAAGGCAAATGCCCTACCCGCTGTAGTATAGCTCCAGCCCATAGCTATCTTAAAATAGAATATATATATGTATATATATATATATTGCTTTTTGGGTCACACCCAGTGTTGCACAGGGGTTACTCCTGGCTCATGCACTCCTGGCGGTGCTCGGGGGACCATATGGGATGCTGGGAATCGAACCCGGGTCGGCCGTGTGCAAGGCAAACGCCCTACCCACTGTGCTATTGCTCCAGCCCAATTTGGATCTCAGATTTATAATCTCCACTTGAGACTTTGGAAACAGCCTCTAAGGAAGCCCACCTTCTTTACTTTCCAAATGTGACTTTGCTTGACTTCCTTTTATGGAATTTTCTGCATCAAAAAGAATATGTATGTGTTCCCACCCCCCCCCCCACCCCCGCCCAATCTCTATTCTGATCTTTAAAAATAGACCAGAAACTTTCTAAAGGTATTTTTTGGGGAATGGTGCAAGTGTCAGGGATCCCAGGCAGGGTCTCATGCCGGGCACGTGCTTTGAGCATTCTGCCCGGTCTCAAAAAGTCTTTCCCAAATGTCTGCCCTTAATAGTGTTTATGAAGTGTGCAGAATGTTGAATTCAATAAATAGTTCACAGTGATGGAAGAAGGAAAACAGTGATGCCTCAAAACCATCTGGCACTATTAATTATAACAATATTTATTTAAAAGATACTTTAGTATTTCCAACTATAATTCCAAGAATTACATAGCGTAAATAATCTTTACCGTTGAATTTTATTTGAAGCGAGCCTAATAAAAGCACGTGGCTCACTATTGTTTTCTACATATCTATAGGTCGGATAGTCTATTTTGGACTGTTCTCTAAGACAATCTTTTCCCAGATATGATATTTGTAATGAAGCAATGAAGCAAATTTTAACTGTGGTCTTTGGAAACCAGTGAAAACAGGTCCGCGAATTATCTGTTTCTTTCCAGCGCTCCAGATTGCATTTATTGGAGCCTGCCAATAAATTTTAGCCTCCCATCATGATGGCTCTTCAGGCTGTCCACACAAGAGAATGCTTTGAAAACCCATTTTACGATTTTCCTGATATAGTAGCCTTAGTAGAGAAAAGGAAATGAATAAATAAAACCATAGGACTCATTCTGAAATGGCTCCAAATCAATCGCCTAATGCAAAGCTGACTTAATAAGATAATATCCAATCTCTTCTGTCATCTACCCAATTTTTTTCGTACCAATTTGCATTTAAATGATAAATTTATGGCCCCAGAAAGTGGTGTTTTTATAACAATGAATCAGAAAAGCTTCAGTTTTTAAATTCATTGAGATGCAGGCAGAGAACAGTCCACTGGGCAGGTACCCCTTACTGGTGACAGTAGGCGCAACAGAATATCATAGAATATGAGAGCGCAGTGAGAACCACAGAGTTCCTCACGGGTCCGAGTCCTTAGCGCATCAGCACCTTACTCGCCACTGCCCGCCTCCTCCTGCTGTCAGAGCATCCCTGGCAACATTCGTCAAGGTTTGGTGTTGCCAGATTGTGGGAATTTAGACACGTTGCAAAACCTTCACAACGTACTGTAAACTTTCCCACAGTAAAAAAAAAAAAAAAGTCTCCAGGCAAAATTGCCAGTATTACAGAAGTTAAAAGAATCTACTTTATTTCAGTCCATTTCAAATGTAACTAATGTCCAGAAGGAAAAAAAGAAAAGATGCTTGTCCTTTTATTAAAACTCTGGCACACAAATAATTTGTCCATTTTTATATTAGCATGCATAACATCATGACATTAGGATTTAGCGTAGTGGTTCAGGGAAATATTTTGGAGTAAGCCACTATCAATATTTAGCATTTACTTAATCATCGTAAGACAAAGACAATCAGCCTCTCTGAATCTTCAGTTTCCTCATCTGTAAAACGGGATTTATTAATCTTTCACAGGATTATTATTATAAAGAGTATTTGTGACAATGTGTAGACATAGTCTCCAGTGTTTGGCATGCACTCTGGAAGTGGTAAATATTAATAAAAGTGTTGATATATGCATTATTTTCAAAGTTAAAAGTTATTCACAGATCTTTTGGCAGTGCTTGCTTGTATGTTTTACACGCTCTAGCACATAGAATGAAATCCCACCCTAGAAAGAGGGTATTCTTCACCGAGGGCCGCTTCATGTTAGAAGTCACATTGTTAAAGCAAGACAGTCATTTTTTCAGCATCCACTAGCTGTAAAATCTCTAGCCAACCAGCTTCTTCAAAGTTTGTTAGTTACTTCTTAGACTGAAAAACTTAGAGTCATCTCTATTCAATGAAATAAAAATGGGTCCTCTAACAGTACAGAGTCCGTGGTTTCCTTTTTGAACCCAGGATGGAGTGTTAGAGATCTGATTGCAGAGAACCTCTATTGTGTCAGCACCGTGAATAATGCCACTCTATTTCTTATCAAGAATCCCCCTGCTTTTCAACTAGAATTCTAAAGGTGTTTTTTTTTTTTTCCAAAAAGAGGCACATACAATCAACCTAGTATTGTTGGCTTCTCTTGGAAAATCAGTCACTAGGAGAGGAATTCACTTTTTTAAACCACCTTGTGGTGGCTCCCTAGAGACAGAATCAGCATGTTCGATCACCCGCAGTGGTTCTTGTACCCTGCTCTGTCCTGAGGGAGACATGAGAAAGGAAGCAAGGCCAGTAGGAGCCCTTGGCAGCTTCCTTGGCATTCTTCTGCATTTTCTTTTCACTTCTCTGTCTTAATTGTCCAGAAATCCTATTTTAATAAGTTCTCAATGTCCATCCTGATACCAAAACCATGGTTCTCAAAGACAGCAAAGTATCCATGGTTGCATGACATATTCAACAAAACCTCAGAGATGATCTAAGTTGTTTGTTTGGTTTTTTTAATCCTTAACCAGTGTATGTCCTCCTATACTGGCCAGTGGAAAAGCCATATGAAAACAAAAAGCTGGTTTTGCATCGGTCCATTTATTAAGCTCAGGATCTTTTTACCTGAGCAAATCTGCCTGCCTACACATCAGTCTCTGGCTGATGGACCCTCACACAGTGCTCTTCGTGCAGCAGGTTGAATTGTAAAATGCTGGAGGTGTTTAAATAACTCCACACTGACAAGAGTTCTGCTGAGAGCTTTTCCCCAAATTTATTCTGGGCAGTTAAAAAATTCATGACATCTCTCAGTGTGAAGAGAGCCCTTTGCTTACCCTGCATTCCTCTACTTGAATGTGTGTTTTCCTTATAGCATTTTCTGTATAGCATTAGCTCCTAATTATAATTTCTTTGTAGCATTAGCTCCCACTTGAAGTAGCTCATGCCTTCAAATTCTAAGTTCTCTCTTACCTTTTCAACATTATCATTTTTTTCTGGTTTATTTTTTGCCATAACTTAGAATATACATATATGAGAATTTAGTTACTCCCGAGTTTTGCCACCTTGATTCTTGCATAGCCAAGATGCTTTCAGTATCCTTATTTTATAAAGAAACAAGCAGCCACCAGTTTTCCGATTAAAAACCACACCAAAAATACCTGTTTGGGGTGTTGTGTATTTGCATTCCTTGGTATGCAAGCCTCTGTGTCAAGCTCTGTGTTGTCTTGTCCATTGTGCCTAGTTTTCTGTTATGCAAAGTGACTAAGATCTCTTAAACATGTTTATTTCTAGTTTTTAGAATTCGATAATTTTAATGATAGACTAAGAAAGAAGATGTGACTGCTTAGAAGTGCGGTGCTTTATTAGCACCAGTCTTTCTATAGACCAGTAGCATTAATCTATATCCAATTAACTTTAACCAGCAATCCTAATCTAGTGGCATCACTCGACTTAATTAGCACATTCTCTACTTTGTCTTCCAGATTTTTTATAAAGATATTAAACAAAATGGGACCCAATATCGATCCTTGTGGGACCCTACTGGAAACCTCTCCCCAACTAGACGGACTACCAATTACGATTTCTCTCTGTATACGGTTAGATAGCCAGTTTTTAATCCATTTATGTGTATTTTTGTTGGAGCCATTTTGTTTAGCTGTTCCCTTAAAAGTAACGTATTGGGGTCTTTGCAGATAACCAGTGGACTTGTGTCTTCAGAGACTTGGGATTAAGTTAATGTTTTCATAAGAACTAAATGGGTTTTTCTGGGTATGTTTTTTTAATAGGCTATGACAAATCTAAGCTTCAGTGTCCCGCTGAGTCATTACTGTTGCACAAGTGGGTCATATTTTGAGGTTGCTCTTTATTTGTTTTGACAGGATAGAATGTCATTATTTGCTGTGTCTTAGTTTTCTTGTTGTGTTTCTTTTGGTGAGTGGAATAAGTGGAGACTTCCACAGCACTCCTGTCAGTTGACTTATAACTGAGGAACCTATATTATCTGTCCTAGACTACTAATGTGTGTCTAGTTATGTTTGCACCAAGGTTTTATTGCTTTATCGTTGCATATTTCACCAGTAGCTATTGTCATGGTGACCCATCCCTATTGTAATAATAGGTCAGAAAAAAAATTAGATTGTTCCTTATCAAAACTTTTCATTTAACTTAAATCCAAAGAGAACTCTACTTTTTAGATATTTGGGTATAATATTAAGAGTTTTATTTCTAAATCTGCATGCATGTGCAGTTTTTAATTTGAAAATTGTTATGAATGCCACCCTTCAAATTGGAGGGAGAGGGAAGAAGGGGGAAGGAGAGGAGAAGGGGAATTGGATAAAGAATCCATCTTAATCACTTCACCAATTCTAGATAGTTTATTTTTCATTTATTGTTGAGGCCTGAATTGTATTTAATGCTGATGAATCTTTTCTAAGAGGACTTGATGCCAGATGAGTTTCTAAAAATAAGTACTTCTCTTTAATTTTAAAGACTGGACCCCTTGCTCCTTTGTACTTTATTGTTAATCGGTTGGGTATCTAGTATTATTAACTTAATACCTGCTACTTTGTCTTGATATTTAAGTTTCTTTTTTTAACTCTTTGTAGTACTATATGTATAGTAACATAGTCCATAACTGATATAAGGTAGATTACAGAGATGTTCAGAACTTGGTTAACCACTGCCTGGCTCCTCCTTGGTCAGAAGTGTCACCTCCTACTTTGCCTGTTCTCTCAGACTGTCTCACTGGTGTTATTGCTGTTGTTTCTGACCGTGGCTACTCTGGCTAAAACCAGAGTATAATGGTTTGATTGAGCTGTCTTTAGGTAGAATTCTCATCACTGAGAAGAAAAGACGTTTGATTATAGAAGTTTGCATTTTTGATATATACAAAATAGAATGTTGCATTATTTCAAAACCACAAAGTATTCTACCTGATTGATATAATGACTGTGTAAGTTTACCTGAAAGTTCAGGAAGAGTTTCAGATTGCAAGGATACTTCAAAGTAAATTCGTTTCTTTGGTGCGTAATATTTTGTACTTGGCTTTTAAAAAGCTGTTGATATTTTCTGATGGCATGATCTGTATCATGTGCAAAGCTCTCTGTTTCATAAAACATCAGGTCAATCAGAGTGACCAGTGGTTTACATGGAACTTGGACGCATAATGTCTTTGGCTTTTATAGGCTTCTTGGATATGTTTCTGTTCTGCCCTCTGAGTTCTCTGTTAAATTCATACGTAGAATAAGAAATAAGGACTAGTGTTCAGCAGTGCCAACAGCGAGCTGACTCCTAAGCCTGTAGTCTATAAAAGCCCTGAAGTGTATGTGACAGCTCTCAGAGGCAGTCATGGCACCAAACGTAGTGACCTGAATTCCCCGTCACTCTTGGTCCTGTATGAGCTTTGTGACACTAGACATGTTTAACCTGTCTATCCTTCAGATGCCTCAGCTAAAAACAGAAACACTCATTTCTGTCTCATGGAACGACTGAAGGATTAAATGAGATTATGAGGTTATGGGCTGTATGCTCTGTCAAGCAGTGAATGGTCAGTGAATAAATGGTGTCAAGGAGCACGTTTCTCAGATGGTTTTCCTCCTTTTCAAAAGAACTCTCACTATTTTTTCTGATTATCTATCTAATTCATGATTAGTTCTTAAAAAACTATAAAAGGTGGTGAAATCAATAGGAACCTAGTAATTAAAAACATGACTTTTTTCACATAGTGACATGCTTTTATATAAGTAATTGCAATTATACTCTCATAAATTTGAATGCTATTATTTTCACTTATCTTTCCATATTTAAGTATATGTTTCATCCTTTCTAATACCAAACATCTTTGATTGAATGTATAACTGTAATTTATAAAATGAGTACATGTAGTTAGATATTTCCATTGTCTGCACTCTCTCCAAAAGTCATAGAGAAAATAGAAAACAATTTTTAAAAAGCAACACATAATTAAAACTGAGGCCACAGACGGGCAGTAGCCTTATAACAACACGGGGTCTGTATTGTACAGGCAGAACCAGAGGAATCTAGTGGAGCTTTGTTTGAGAAAATGAGAAAACACAGTGGCAATGCCTGCATTTAAATAAGCATCTAAACAAAGAATAGCAGATCCACGGGGAAATGATCCAATATAGAAGATGGAGATAGAGACAGGTGAATGCAGAGATAGAAAGGGAGAGTAGTGGAAGAGAGACTTGACCCATGTATGTAAAACAGAAAAGGGGAAATATTGTGGAGAAAATGGAAAAAAATTAGGGATCCAAAGAAATTTTAAACATTTTTTTCTCACCAAAAATAGAGAATTTGAAATAATATATCTTGGATAAGATAGCATTAAGAAAATAGTGATATAACAAGAAAGAGAACAATTTAGAAAAAATCAAGGCAATAATACAAAGTTTAAAGAAATTTAAAAAACAAAAGATGAGGTAAAAGGAAGATAACAGAAAGAGAACCAGCTTGGCAAAAAATCAAGGCAGTAACAATTCCAGCTTAAGAAATCATGCCAAACGTAGAGGTAAGGCAGTGTGCAGATAGCGACCAGTTAGAGAAACAGAATGTGATACAGGGCAGAACACTGACCGATAAAATCATGGTGATGGTTAAGCCTGGAATAGAAATAGTATTTAAATCTGATACCAACAGCTGCTTAAATGATGTTAACCAAACTGAAGTCTTTTTGAGTACACTCACTCTGTTTTCTTGGACACTTACAGATAGTATGTTCCCATGCGTGTTCTCAAGTTATAGTAAGTGGGGAGATGATGAATGAGTAAAACATAACAAAAGGGGAATGAAGAAAGATGCAGAAGATGTCGGTTTAGCTGGGTACCACAAATAAGGATAAGGAGAACTTAAGACCACACTTAGAGCAGAAACGATGGTAATAGAGCTGGGGACACAGCAGTGGTGTGGCAAGCATGTGCCCATCACGGGCTGGGCCCTGTGTTCAGTGTCAGCTTCCCTCTCCCTTTACAGCACCGCCAGCCAGGTGTGGCACCTGAGCTCTGCTAGTGTGGCCATTGGAGAAAAGATTCAAAGAGGAAATGAGATGATAGGGAATTAAGACGATCTGATTAGGGCATATACAAACTCTCCTGTCAAAAGAATCAAGTTCTCAGAGGCCAAAGAGATAGTATGGGGTGGGGCACTTGCCTGGCACATGGTCAACACAAGCTCAGTTCTTGGCACCGCCTGTGGTCCCTCAGCTGCCAGCAGGAGTGATCCCTGAGTGCAGAGCCAAGAGCAAGCCCTAAGCACTGTTGGCTGTGGCCTTAAAAACAAGCAAAACAATTTTAATAAAATTCTAATATTGAATCGGTGAACTTAACTAAAATGATTTTTTTTTTTTTTGCTTTTTGGGTCACACCCAGCATTGCACAGGGGTTACTCCTGGCTCTGCACTCAGGAACTACCCGTGGCAGTGCTTAGGGGACCATATGGGATGCTGGGAATTGAACCCGGGTTGGCCACGTGCAAGGCAAATGCCCTACCCACTGTGCTATTGCTCCAGCCCCTAAAATGATACTAATAAGAAATACTTTTCAATTTAAGGCATTGAAAGATATTCTGAATCATAACAAACACAAATGAGTCAAATAAAATTTTGAAGAAAATTGAGGATTGACTATTGTTACAGTGTGAGATTGAATTTAAGGTAAAAAAAATACTCTCGAAGCATTTTATAATAATTTAAATATGAAATAAATATATTGTCATTAATAATGCAGTTCAAACATAAATGACATCCAAATAAGGTGGTATGAAAATTTTAATGACAGAAAGAAATGCCTGCATAATATGATTCTTATTATTCAGATAAACTCGCTTGTATACAATTTATGTCAAAGGTGTAATTAAAGTTAAATTGAAGAATGAACCCTTAGAAAACAATGGCAATGTGAAATGCATAATTAATCCTAAGGGGTCTGATTAAAATAGTAACAACAAAAATAAGTCATAGCTTCAACTACATTTCTATTTTTTTAAGTTCATAAATGTCCAATTAAAATATTGCAAAAGGATTAACAAAACATCTAATAGAAGCAGAAGGAAATAACCAAGATCCATTATAAGTTAAATTAGAAAACCGAGACCAAAAAATGTACAAATAAGTCAGAGTTCTTTTAAAAACGTAGCTGAACAAGGAAATAAAGTTTACTAAAGAAGCCAAGGAGAGTCAATATTTCTGCACCAAAACAACAAATAAAATGTAATCGTAATTATTCATTCGAGGTGAAATTAAATGAGAATTATGTCAACATATTTTAAAAATATGAATTAAAGCATGGAGTCCCTAGAAGATATAAGGAGCTAACTGACCCTAGGAGAAAGCAAACACAAACCAGACCAGTCACTTCAAAGGGCAAAGAAGTCTGACTCCTGCTCCGAAGGCGCCTCTAGGCCAGAAGGCTTCAAAATAATCCTGTCAAGCATTAAAAAACCACATTTTTGCAGTGGTATTTCATCTCACAAATCCCTCCAGAAAGAAGACAAAACTTTCAAATGATTCTTAAAATAGGATGGCATAAATAAGGTGTCAAAACCATGTCTCAAAAAAATAAACAAATAAAAACAAAGCCATGGTTCTTCTCACGAGGCTCACTGGAGAAGGCGGGGAATTATATTATGGGAAGGGCTGGGCCACACCAGCTGCACCCAGAGCTTCCCCCTGACTCTGTACCCAGAGGTCACTCCTGGAGGCGAGTGGGGGACCCGGTGCAGTGCTGGGGAGCAAAGCAAGCACCTCACCTGCCGTGTCGTCTCTTTAGCCCTGAGGGGCGAAATTTTAAACAGACATAGAATTTAGAGACTACTGAAAACAAACTACAAAATTACTATGTAGCATCACTGCAAAGGAAAATATAATTTACCATATTAATAAGCTGAAAGTGTTCAGTAGATGTAGGGAAGGCTATTTTTTTAATTAATTTATTTTTATAAAGTTGTTCATGATGGTTTATTGCATTCAATATTCCAACACCATTCCCACCACCATTGCACCATCCCACCAAGATTATTTCCAATTTTCCCACCCACCACTCAAACCAATAACGGGCCCTAAGTAATTTTATATTGCTTGTTATAAATGATTGACTAATAATGATCAAAAAGTGTTTCCTTAGAATAAAGTGTGGGAAGATTGTTCTATTTCACCATGGGGCCATTAAGCCCTTGTATAAGAGATCAGTAACATGGTTACAGGTTGGTCCTTGTGGGAAAGGCTATTAAACAATTCATGCTGGTTATAAATTTCCTTGCCATGGATTTCTCTGATTCTCTTTATCTGGCTAAAGCTCTGTCTCTTTGCCTCTTGCTAGGATGGAGCAGTTCATATTGTTTGTCAAAATTATTAGCCATTGAAATACTTGAGCAAGAAATACTAATGTTGGAAAGAGAGACACATGTAATTTACTTCCTATGGAAGAATTTTTTTATTAGAGCAAGGTTCATGAGAATTCAGTGGAAAGAAGTTTATCAACAATATGACAAGTTAGGGGGTGTCTCCACAGTTCCTATTTTACAGCAAATAAAGGGAAGAAAGGTACCCTTTGCCAAAAAATAAATATTAACTAAAGAAAACTTTAGCTTTTTAAAAAATATATAACATTTAAAGAAAATTGGCCCCTCTAAATCATGAGTTCAGTGTTATCCCACTGGATTACCTAATGGCTTCATTTGGGTTTAGTTTCTTCAGTTGTTTCTCTAGAGATCTGAGACAGTACTTCTGAAGTTTATTTGAGAGAAATATGTGAATGCATATATAATTCTAAGAAAAGTAATGGTAAGAATAGCTCAAACAGAAGTTAAATGAACATAAAAACCAGTGATTAATGCAGGATAGCACTGAAATAAATAACACAAAAATTGACATAGAAGCATAGTAGAAGTTTTTAGTGAAAGTCTTTTTTCATATTAGAAGCATGTTAATTGTCTAATAAACAGCAGTGAGCAGCTGGCTGATCACCAGGAATATCTAATGCATTGGGAATATCTAAATGGATGCCATACATATAGGTACTGTTTGCAAGGATGACTTCTAGATTAGATATCTTGATTTTTTTTAACTGAAAGTTAAATAAAAGGCAAAAAACATGTATCTATATGTTTACATGAATTAGGTAAGAGAATGCCATAAATCTGTAATACCAAAAAGGATATACCTGACATGTAACATTATTATCATTTCCTTATTTTTTTTAAACAAATTTTATTTATTTATTTTTGCTTTTTGGGTCACACCCGGCAATGCACAGGGGTTACTCCTGGCTCTGCACTCAGGAATCACCCCTGGCGGTGCTCAGGGGACCATACGGGATGCTGGGAATCGAACCCGGGTCGGCCGCGTGCAAGGCAAACGCCCTACCCGCTGTGCTATTGCTCCAGCCCCCATTTCCTTATTTTTATATATATTTATCAAGCAATCCTTAACTTTCCAGAGTGAATATAATTTTTTCATTTTTCTAATTGGATTTTTAAAGCACGAGGTTATTTTTATTTACATTATAGTTAGGATATAAGAAAAAACACCTGAATGTCTTTATTCTTGAGAAAAACTATTTTATAATCATTTTTTGGTACATCTGCCACATCTCTTTATATTTCTTTATATACATATCTTCTTTTTCACTTTCCCTTCTGGAGCATTCATTATTAATTGCTCTTTGCAGGTTATAATGGATAAAAATCTTACTTTTGCATTTTCTCATTTCTTAACCAGTTATCTTTTATACATTTATGGGCTTTTTGAATTGGCTGATAACTGCCAATTTTCATTCTTAACTGTTTTTTGTATTCAGTTTTAAGACTTCTAAATATAAATATGTTAAATAATTATTACATATAAAATACTGTATGTACATTTTGAAGGTATTTTTCCCAAAACTCTCATGCCATTACAAGTTTTAAAATATTTAATCATCTGATTATTTGTACTTCAGTAATTAGATTTTCTGAAATCAATAACAGCTCTTCTCAAGCTTCTAGCTTAATAATATACTTTTTATTGAAAGCTTTTTCTACCTATACTTTATTATTTCATATTACCATGAGTAGCCAACATATTGTTGGTTCAAAATAATGGCCAACTTTATAATATTTTCCAAGGATAAAACCAAATAGCATAAGAATTTTAGATAATCTTTTTTCTGCTGTGTACTTTTGGAGAGTGGGTGATAGTGTTTTTTCAGTAATGTCTGAATTGTGAAAATTAGTATTTATTCACTTTAAGATTTAAGAAAGTAAGGGCTGGAGCGATAGCACAGCGGGTAGGGCATTTGCCTTGCACGCGGCCAACCTGGGTTCGATTTCCAGCATCCCATATGGTTCCCTGAGCACCACCAGGAGTAATTTCTGAGTACAGAGCCAGGAGTAACCCCTGTGCATCACCAGGTGTGACCCAAAAAGCCAAAAAAAAAAATTAAGAAAGTACACGCATTTCTCACCAGTTTGCCAGTCTTATTCCTCTGTTACTCTCTCTCTCTCTTCTCTCTCTCTCTCTCTCTCTCTCTCTCTCTCACACACACACACACACACACACACACACATGCCAGAAAAAAAACCTAACCTATCTATTATATCCATGACTATACGGACTACAAACCCAATTCCTAGGTTGAAGGTGTGGCTCAGCAATAGAGTTCTTGGATTACTTGTATTAAGTTCCAGATTTAATTCCTGGCACTGCCTGTCTCCTCCCTCAAAAAAAAAAATCCTACTTTTGCCAGTACTTCAGTACTTCATCAATCTTTTGACCATGTGAGTTATACATGCTCATTATTAGAAATTGTTTCTTATGTTGTATTCTAATAGCTGTTGCTGTCAGACTTTAGGAATGAAGAAAATATGAAAGAAACCAAGAGAAGATCTGTCTGGGCTGCACAGAAATGCTGTCCAGCTCCCTTGTACCAGAGAATCAAAATCTCAGGGTCATATTTAGTCCTAGACACCTTGAGTAGTTTCCCAGTCATGGGCATACCTACATGAATACTATTCATTTCCTCCTACCACTAGGGTCTGTGAGTTAGATGAATTAACTAACTTAGTGCAGAGACTGAAACTCAGAACGTCAGGATTCTAGTCTCAACTCTGACACTTAACAAGTCATATTTGTAGTACCAGACAAACCAGTCAGCTTTGTCAATGAAAGGAGGTGATCCTATCCCGCATCTTATCCACCTTAAGGAATATGTAATCCTAGGATGTTTACTGAATCTTTCTGACTGGAATTCATGTCTGTTCTGTAAAACATGCTATTATTTCTTTTTCAAATAATTGCTATTGAATTTAATATTCACAAGTATTCACACAATATATAGTGAAGAAATAAATGTAAGAATTTGGAGAAATTATTATTTGTTCAAAACATTATAGTAATTTTTCTCTTAAAAAATGTGGAGAAAGTTTATCCAAGAAAAATATTACAAAATATTTTTCTGTAGAAACAACTTAAGGTGCTTCAGACTTAACTCCTGTCCTAAAATTGACAATCTAAAAAGCTATACTTTGTACATTGGTTAGATTAGAAGATAAATTAATCTAAACTTATGTCCTAAGAAGTATAAAACCCAGTAGATCTGTTTCTTAGATGATCATAACCATTTGCCCGGGTGCAGTATTTGTTCGTGTCTGTTTCTTGTCATACCTAACCTTTCACTATCTTAGAAGCAACCAAATACCATAGTATAGGTCAAATTCACCTCTCCTACAGAGGTGATGGAACAGACACCAAGGAATTATCTGATGGAAAACATTCCCAGGCTCAGAGCCCTTTGAATCCCTTCACCTTGTACCTTTCCGGCACCTGGCTCACTTCTCAAAGGGGCCCCATCTTCCAATCCAGGGAACCTGCCGTTCTGCCCGCCCATCGAGAGAGAA
Source organism: Sorex araneus (assembly GCF_027595985.1). Lineage (NCBI taxonomy): Eukaryota > Metazoa > Chordata > Mammalia > Eulipotyphla > Soricidae > Sorex > Sorex araneus. The sequence goes on from NC_073303.1 coordinate 258,644,649, forward strand.
CAGGAGGAACCTCACTTCCTGTGACTCATGCCCCTCCAATTAGACCCTTTCCTAGAATGAAGATCACACCAGGAGTTTCAATTTTAAAAATTATGCTCTTCCTGTCATAATACCTTGGTTACTTGCTAGACTTAGCAGGAAAAGTTGATATGTAACACTTTGTGGTTTTTCAAACCGGGTAATAAATCTTTGTATCTTTGGATGCTCAATCCTATTCTAAAATTGAAACTCTCACACTGTGTCTGCATCTGTGCCGTGTTGTTACATCAGTGGCAGGGCTTAGATCACTTTGTAGTGGATGATTAACATTGTTTCTAAGGAAATGTGTAGTGATTTTCCATTTTAAGACTAGCATGTGTGGTGATTTTCCATTTTGATTATCATAATAATTAGAAATTATTGTGATACTCATCTATACATATTTAGTTTCTTTACGTTCTGCTTTCTAAATACCTATCAATAAGTTGATGGTGGAGGGGCCGGAGCGATAGCACAGCAGGTAAGGCATTTGCCTTGCACTCGGCCGACCTGGGTTCGATCCCTGGCATCCCATATGGTCCCCCAAGCACCGCCAGGAGTAATTCCTGAGTGCAAAGCCAGGAGTAACCCCTGAGCATCGCTGGGTCTGACCCAAAAAGCAAAATAAATAAATAAATAAATAAATAAATAAATAAATAAATAAATAAATAAATAAATAAGTTGATGGTGGATAGTTGAAGTTGATCTTATTCTGGAGATGTGGTTAGCTAGCTGGTGCTGTGAATATAGCTATTACTAAGAAAACTCTGGAAAGATTATGAACTGTTTGTTGAAAACAAGGAATAAAAATAGCTGTTTTCCGTGAGTAGCTTTGGGACTCAAGTACAGATATTAATTTTTTATTCACCGTCTTTCTATTAATATTAAATTATTTTGTTAAAATAGTAACAATTCCTCTAGCAAGCCCCGTGTTGCTAAAGAAACGAGGAATTTTTTATGGCCTCTGTTGAGAAGAGGTTTGCAGACTGGCTTGATGCGTGTTTAATTTTGGCAAAGGGCATCTAGGGAGACATAACAAGAATGGACCCTGACATAATTTTGAAATCTCCATCAGCCATAAACAAGCTGACTCTCACCCTCGCAACACTGGAGTTAGCGTCTGCTGCGGAAAACTTCTGGAAGCTGTACTGATTTCACGGCGCCAGGGCAGACTGCCCCCAGACTCACAGCCCACCTGCTCCCACTCCCGCCCCGGGCCACCCCTCAATCCTGAAGGACAAGCCTGCTCCCCCGAAGGCCTGCCTGAGAGCACCTTCAAGGGGAAACACTTCTCTGTAGATAACCCCCCCGCCCACATCCAGCTGTGCCCACCCAGGGTCACGGGCTGTTGGGGTCATTGGCTAAGCATGTTGCCCCCGTTGCTTAAGGCAAGGGCTGCATTTTTTTTTTTTGCTTTTTTTTTTGGGTCACACCCAATGATGCTCAGGGGTAACTCCTGGCTTTGCACTCAGGAATTACTCCTGGCGGTGCTTGGAGGACCATATGGGATGCCGAGGATCGAACCCGGGTCAGCCGCATGCAAGGCAAACGCCCTACCCGCTGTGCTATCACTCCGGCCCCATGGGCTGCATTTTCTCTTGAGGCTTTCAGCCACACTTTGCTCCTGTCGTCATAAGGCGTGTGGGACTCGCGTTCATGCATCAAGTACTTGTTCATTGATTTCTTCTGGAGAACAGCTTGAGATAAGAGCACAGGTGGACATGGCCTAATTGGGCCTGCTTGGCGTGGGGGTGGAGATGTCCCAGGGTTCAAGCCCTGGATGAGCTTTGTGAGCGTGGGGAAAAGCTTGAGCACCTCGTTCCCCCCGTCTAGGACATACAGCACAGGGGTCGTTGGGGCAGGGTGAGAGAGTAGTCCAATCTTCATCACTGGAGAAGCTGGACTACGACTCAGAGGCCTGGTATGAAAGCGCTCGGGGAGAGAGCTTCCTGTTTCTCGGCCTTTGTTCCGAACTCCAGAAGCGCTGGCTCTCTCCATCTGTAACAGACTGATCAGGGGCCTGAGATCATCATAGCCAACAGGGCATGGAAGGGCTGATGCATGTGCCCAGTGTCAGCGTTGTTACCTTCAGGTGCACTTTTAGGAGAATCATGTTCACGGGATGGGAGTTTATGAGGAGGCCGTCTGCCACGCCGGGAGGTGCATGCTCTGGTAGAGAGCTATAGTCTTTTAGCCCTGGGGAGAAGATAGATGGAAAGGATCCTCAGATTTTATAAGTGAAGAAATTGATACCCAGAGGGGTCCCGGGGTGGCTTGTCCAAGAACAGCCAGCACTCCCATTACAGGGACCAGAGGTGTCCCGTGAAACGCCTCCTTCCCTTAACATTTCGTCCCGCCTGGGCCTGCATTCTTCTTTGCCCCCTGGCATCGTCCCTCTAGAGTTCTTTGAGAAATGCTAGTGAACGGAAGCCTTTCCGGTGAAGAGGAGCCAGCGCTACCCTGCTCCCACCCACTGCGTGACGCTAAGCAAGCACTCCCCTTCCAGAATGCCAATTGTAGCTTTCAAGAACAGCACCCAGAGTGCATTGGTGCTTCACTGCACAGGGTTTCTGCTCCGCTCTGCCCCGTGGCAGCCATCTAGAGGAGGTCATCCTCAGCCAGCATCCCTGGGGCTCCAGGACTCTGCAGAATACAGATGGCCAGCTTCCCCCTCAGCTCTCCAGATCAGAAGGGCTCACGCCCTCCAGCCCACACTTAGGCAGACTCTTCTAACCATTTCCAGTGCTCACCACAAGTCTGAGCTTGCTGAGCTGCTTGGCAATGTGACCATCTTCTAAACATCTAACTGATGAGGAAAACCGAGGCCCAGAGAACAGTAACACCGAGTCACATAGGTCGTCAGAGGCAGATGAATCCAGCACTCTCTCTCCCAGGCGGTCACGAGTGGGCACAGAGTCTAGCTGGTGTTATTCAGGCCGGCAGCTGGCCTTGATGTCTCTCCTGTCTCCCTAGCTGCGTGCCTGTCTTCATTGTTCTGTGACACCTGCAGTCTTCGAGCTGAGGCTCACTGGGTGTCAGAATGACCTGGCAGTGTCCGGTTCACGGCAGTGCCGCAGACGGTACGGGGGGCCTGTGGCACCCACCCCTCGCTGGAGAGTTGCTGGTGTCCTTGGCTAAAGGCACAGAAGCCGTCCCCACTGGCCAAGGGTCCCGAGCCGAGGCAGCTTTCCTCATCCTGCAGCGTCTCTGCTCGCAGGTAGTTAATGCAGCCTCTAAGCACAAAAGCCGCTTCTGTGTGACGCCCCCACAGCCCTGGCCGTAGGAGGATCAAGCCTCCCTTTGGTGCGCTGAGGAGAGCTACTTAAAGTGCTTGGAAAATTCCTTTTTCTTTCCCCCCCCCTTTTTTTTTTTAATATAAGAAATCCAGCAGTCATTGACTTTGAGAACTTTAAGGGATTTAAGAGATCACCTGACCCAGTGCTTCTCAAAGTAGCATGAAACTAGGGTGAGGCTTCAGATTCTGCAGTTCGGTTTTCTTCTTCCCTTTGTGGTCTCCTAGTCAACGCTCAGGGGCCCTGGGGTCCACTCCCAGCAGTGCTGGGCCAGCCAACCTATAAGGGCTTAATTCTGGCTCAAGGGCACAGAACATTCAGACCCTCCTGTGCCAGGGACCACAGTGGTCATCCCTGTGGGGCTGGGGGGGTCTTTGGGGTACTCTTGGCAGTGCTCAGGAGATTGAATTGGGTCCCATGCCTGCAGAGCACGTGCCCCAGATCTCTGTGCTGTCTCCCCAACCCCGAGGTTCTACATTTCTTTTTCTTTATTTTTTTTTGCTTTTTGGGTCACACCTGGCAATGCACAGGGGTTACTCCTGGCTCTGCACTCAGGAAGCACTCTTGGCAGTACTCAGGGGACCCTATGGGATGCTGGGAATCGAACCCGGGTCGGCCTCGTGCAAGGCAAACGCCCTACCCGCAGTGCTATCGCTCCAGCCCCGAGGTTCTACATTTCTAACCAACTTCCCATGAGGCCAAAGCTGTAGCTCTCTGGAGCGCCTGAGATAGCAAAGACCCAAGCTCAGGAACGGAAATGAGTCAGACCTCGAATGCCAGCCCCAGTCAATTCCCACGGCTGCTGCCTTGTCGACTGTCACTATCCAAGGAGGCACCTCCGTCTGGTTCAGGAAATAGAAATCTCTCCATGTTTATGTGCAGGGATGGGAATCCCTACATGCTCAAGGTCATAGAAGTTCGTTAGTAATGGAACTGGGGCTGCACAGCAGGAATGGAGACCTTGATTTCTCTGAGTGAAACATTGTCATCACGAGCTACATGTGAAACTGTTTGAAAAATCTCTCCTTGGTTCTTTACTGAAAGAACTGGCCACAGAGTCCAATTTAGAGTCGAGAAGTCAGGACACTCTTTAGTTCAGCCTCTGAAAGATTCTGCAACTTTGGAAAAAGTATTTTAGTATTTCTCTGGGCCTTAGTTTTGTGATCCCAAGATGAGGCCGTACATTTCCGGTCTTTGCAATTCATTGTGCTGTTGCGAAGAGCGGTGCTGAAGAGACAGGAAAGCTGCTGGATAAAGCATGCTGGAATGCCACAGGGTTGCATTCACATAGGAGCAAGTTGAACTTCGCTCACAAGATGACCGAATTCAGAAAAGAAAAAATAATAATAGCCATGACCTTAGCATTGCCTTCAGTCAGACTTTATCTGGAATGATTAGAAATGACTCTCACATTTTATTAATGGGGTTCTTCTGATTTACCTTCTTTCCACGAACCTGGCGAGGCAAAGCGTGCTTAGAGGCACAAAAGAGAGAGGCAGAGAGAAAGGTCGAGCAGCCAGACTCTGCTCGGAGCTCTTGTTTGCAGAGAGGCCTGGGGGGCCAGGAGCGACCCGGCTCCCTGTCCCCCACTCGCAGCTGGGAAGGGGGCTTTATTTTTTAATTTTTAACCCCAAGCCTCCCTCAAACCATTTCTTCCTTTTCATGGGCTCAGAAGCTCTTTCCCATCTCTGAGGTCCCTGGACGGGGTGGGGCGGGGGACGGGGATGGCATGTGGGCTGGAGAGTCCCCTGCCCTCTCCTGAGACAGGTTTCCTCCTGGTGCTGGTGACAGTCTTCTCTGTGCCTCTGCAAGGAGCCAACTGGAAAATAGGGCAAGTGCAGCCTCCATCCCTCTGTGCACAGAGCATCGTCTGCCTTTGGTTCCGGGTCTCACTGCGCCCCCCACCTGATGGTGGACCCCTTAACTACCTTAGTGGATCCTTTGTGTCACCCTAAAATAGACCTTCTCTAGGGCTGGAGCAATAGCACAGCGGGGAGGGCGTTTGCCTTGCACGCGGTCAACCCGGGCTCGATTCCCAGCATCCCATTTGGTCCCCTGAGCACCGCCAGGGTTAATTCCTGAGTGCAGAGCCAGGAGTGACCCCTGTGCATCGCTGGTGTGACCCAAAAAAAAGCAAAAAAATAAATAAATAAAATAAAATAAAATAGACCTTCTCCGTGAACCGCAGCTGCCCGTCAGGGGTGTCAATTGAACTGAAAGCTAAGGAAGCTGAAGCCTGGTTAAGCTCAGGAGCTTGCCCGGGACACACAGCTAATTAATAGAGGATCTAGACAGTCGAGCTCCTTCCCAAACTCATGTTTGCCAGACTTAATTTTACAGTACAGCTGGGCTCCTCCACACTGAAATTTGAATTTTGAAAGCACAGCGATGAGCTGCAAAGTGTAATCTCATAGTACCATCCTAATGAAGTTCTCTGACGAGCGCCCGTTTCGTTTGTTTTGGAGGGAGAGATGCATTTCCCCAGAAGAAATTAAACTGAAACTCCATGAGAAAACTCGGTTCTGTCCAAGGGCCCAGATCTGCTGTTCCATACTTCCAGATGTGTTTAGTCACCTCCTGCCTCTGCCCTCCGCAGGGGTAAGGGGGAGACACACAAGATCCCCAAATGTAGCTTTAGGAAGACTCAGCCCTCCTGCTCTCTGCTCCGGCCTGTGAAAAGTGAAGTCTCGGCATTTGGTCCTTCCGGGGACTCTGAACTCCAGATTCAGGGCAGGTCAAGACCCACAGCCAGTGCTCACCTCCCCGGCTGCCCTGGGCTCCTCTGCGCTCTTGCTTCTGTGCTCTTAGGAGAGTTGAGGGGCCTCCGTATTATGCCTCCTCTTGCCCCTGGCACACCACGAGGGCAGTGTGTGTTGCCCCAGGGGTTTCTCAGTCGAGTATGTGAGCTTCTTCGTGCCCGCAGGATCCAAGTACTGGGCGCAGATTACAGTGCTCGCCTGAGGGAGCTCGCTTAACCCTTCCAGCATGGTGGATGCTCTTAGCTCCATTTTACAGTGGGAAAACCAAGGCTCGGGAAGGCACCAGCCATGCCGAGGCGGGGTAGTGTGCTGTCAGCCCAAGTTCCCCGGGTGGGACGGGTCCACGGAGCACTGAGCACTGAGCTGTGCTACCGAAACCGTGGCCCCCAGGAGAGTGGGCCCTTCCTGCAACTCTGCACGGTTCCCGGGGTGCAGAGGAAAAGACGCCAAGTCCCTGTGTAGCCACTTAAGAGTGGACTAGGAGCCTGTGTTTCACAGACGGTCCTCTGAGGAGGCAGGAGCTCTCGTGCTGGCTAACTTTGACGAGAAGCGTTGTGTGGGCACAGGGGCTGCCCTGGCCACCCCCTTCTGCTTTTCCCACACACCAGACTGTTCTGTGTCCCTCCCCAACCTTGCAGGCACCTTCTCGCCTGCCCCCACTCCTGTGCCCTGTCCCCGTCTCCCTTCAGCTGCCCGGTGGGTGTCCGCTTCCTCCGAAAGAAGAGAGAAATGGACTCTCCCAGGTCCTCGTGTCGCACCCGTTTAGATAAAAGTGGCTGAGTGCAGACCTCAGATCCCTGCTTTCCTCCCTGTGTTCCTTTCAGCAAAGGAACAGTTTTTCCAGAACCTCATTTTGCTGGTCTCTGAGGCAAGAGCTAGCTCTTGAAAGGATCTACCACAAAGGATTATGCTAAGAATAGGCACTAATCCACACACAGTGCTTCTCACTAAGCCTGGAGTCTACTTATTATGCATGCCCGGTGGGATTGTCTGCTAAGTCTCCAGATTCTTCTTGAGATCCTAGAGAACTCACTGAATGCCTTAAAAAAAAAGACACATCCTAAGGAACAGATGCCTCAGTGGCACACAGTAATCAACAGAAATTAGGGAACTGAGGGAAGGTCTCTGCATTGCTCTAGAGAAAGGGAACCCGAGGGAGTGACAGAGGACCAGGTTATTTCTCAATGGAAGGAACATTTGACCTGAGGTCTGAAAGATGCAAAATGTACCCAGGAAGGATGGGTCCCCGACCCCCATGATGAGCCCAATGTCAGAAATTCTTGGTGCTACTCAAGCGGGAGGCATTTTCTTCTTAGTAACACTCCTGCTAAGGAACTGGACATTTTCAATTCTCTTGCGGCCGTAGCTAACCAGCTCCAGTTTGTTGCCGTGTCCTTGGGAGCCGCTGCTCTGCCTGTGTCACATACGGTCTGTGCTCACAAGCACACACGGTCTCTTCCGCCATTTCCGTTTCTTCATGCTGGTTCTGCTCTTACCCGTCTATTTTCTTAAGCAGGTCCCTAGATGCCTGACTAGTTAGTGGCCCAAGTGTGTAAACTCTCCCTAGGACTCAGCGATCCACACGCATCAGGGATCTGCTCATCGGCCCACTGCTATTCAGGAGGCTCGTTTCAGCACCTCACCCCCCGCCTTTCAAGAACCAAATGATGCAAAAGTCATTGGCCGAGGCCCCTGCGTCTCTGTGGGGGTCAGCTTGCTACTTCCCTCTGATGGCCTTTCTGCCTCGCACTCCCGGGTCCTGCCCACATGGTCTGCATGAGGTCACCTCTCTGGTTTCTTGGCCAAATTAAGTGAAAAGCAATAGGAGGCCACAGCTAAAGGCCACGGATGGTGGGGCCGAGAGTGCCTCTGAGGCACATGAGTGCCGTTGGGAAGTATCTGGCTGGGTTTTTTGAATTTCGTGTGCTAAGAAATTCTCTTTTGCAAGTTAGCATCTTCCAGAAAGAAGGAATTTTCAAAATTTTAGGTTAAATTTTAGGTTAACCTAAATTTTAGGTTAAAATTTAGCTTAAAATATTAAAGCCCTGGGGCTGGAGCTCCGTGCAGCCGACCTGGGTTCGATTCCTGGCACTGCGTAGGGTCCCCCGGTCTGCCAGGAGTGATCCATGAATGCAACACCAAACACAAGTATGAGAGCCTTGGCTAAGCAGGACAGAAACCAAACCTTCGCTCTTGCTTCCAGCTGAAGGGAAGGCTGACAAGGACAGAAGCAGCGCGGTTCCACGGGGCCAGGTTTTCCCTCTCTGCTTTAGGGCACAAGGTTGGGATCCATTTGGAAGCACAGACTCAGTGTCCCCACGTCTAGGATGGTTTAGTTTGCAACTTTAATTCAATCCTGACCTCTACTAAGTTCACAGGTTGATCAGTGGCTTTATTTATTACCTGCTGGGCTGGATTTTAGCCGATTATGAGAGGTGGGAGCAGCAGGGGCGGGAAGAAACAGACCACCCACCCACCCACTGTTGCCTTGTTCTCCTTGACACTATGCGTGAGTCCCGAGGGAGAGGGTTGGCTCTCTTGGGCAGAGTCACCAGCTTCCCGCACCCCCTACCCTGAGTGTTAGGGATGCTTCCAAGTCTTAAGAAACAAACAAAACTCCTCCCTTGAAGACAGCCTGAGAAAGTGACTCGTTAGCACGGCGTCCATAGCCGTCTGCAGCAAGTCGTCCCTCTGCTTTGACCCAGCAAAACCATCAGGTCAGGGGTCCCTTTACAGCTGGAGATTAGAGTGAGTTAGATAAAAACTAAACCAGAACAAGCCTTCACCTCTGCAGGTCAACTGCCAAGCGGTAGAACATTTTTCACGTCTAAGAATTGGGGGAGTAGATTCTCACCACTTCGCTGAAATTTGTTCAAAGAGGGAGTTTAGTGGGAAGCTAGTTGTAAAGTCTCGCTCTATCCCATACACCTGAGCATCCCAAGTCACATAGTGGGGCTCCTTCCCGTTGTGTGAAAAAAATGACCTGTGAGAGGAAGTCATGAAATTTGCATACAAGTGGATCAGCATGGAAAGTATCATGCTAAGTGAAATGAGTCAGAAAGAGAGAGACAGACATAGAAAGATCACACTCATCCGTGGAATATAAAGTAGCAGAATGGGAGACTAACACCCAAGAGTAGTAGAGATAAGAACCAGGAAGTCTGCCCCACAGCTTGGAAACCGGCCTCACGCTGGGGGAAAAGGCAGCTCAGATAGAGAAGGGAACACCAAGTAAAGGGTGTTGGGAGGACCCATTTGGGTTGAAAGATGCGTGCCAAAAGTAGACTATAGACCAAACATGATGGCCACTCAATACCTCTATTGCAAACTACAACACCCAAAAGGAGAGAGAACAAAAGGGAAAGCCCTGCCGCAGAGGCAGGGTGGGGTGGTGGGGGTTGGGGTGGGGGTGGTGAGAGGGATACTGGGATAGTTGGTGGAGGTGAATGGGCACTGGTGGAGGGATGGGTAAACAATCACTGTATGACTGAAATGCAAACATGAAAGTTCATAGGTTTATATAAAAGAAAAATGACCTTTGAAATTAGTAGAACAAAAATATTTTTCTTCACTTTTATCACTTCAAGGGAATTTTAAATCTGATCCCAATTTCTTAGTATTTTTTCAGATAATTATTATGACTCCTGACTTGCAAATTTTATTGAAACTGGTAACGTGTATTTTATTAAATTATAAAAAGAATCCCCAAAATGATTTTACCGGCCCTTAAAAATAAATTATTCAATTTACCATATATTCGGTTAATTGTGCTTTATTGTTATTAAATTACCCCAAATTTAGCACTCTTCCTTCTATCTCAATTTGAATATTATTTTAAAAATCAGTGATCAGTAGCTTTTCTACTGTTCTTAATGACTTCCACACAGATATAATACATAGGCAGAAAGGAATCATTTTCTCAAATTAATTTGAGACTGTGAGAATAAAAGGAGTGGAAGAGATTAAGATGCAGACAATTAGGAGTGCTCCTTAGGGACCTTCCGAGCCCGGAGATAGGGCAGAATTTGCTGCAGTGAGGCCCACACGGCTGGAGGGATCCAGGGTCCAGACCCCGAGTCCCAGTTGGCCGCGGACTTGTGCCAGGTGAAGTTTTCCGACCCAGAATTCCGCCAGTGCCATATGCTGAGAGACTCTTGGGCCAGGGACCTGAGTCCCATGACATTCTCCCTTAGGCCCTGGTGGACCCGGAGAGTGGACCCCATTTTCAAACATGCTGCTAAAGCAGTTTGTTATATATATATATATTATATATATATCAGTTCTATATTTAATGGGACAGTTTGAAAAGCATATTTTTGATAGTTAAATATCAAGAGAAATGTGATGCTTATGGCCTGAACCCGTGAATGTGATTTTAGCCACTGTGTCTAAATGTCTGGGCGCATTTGCCATGCAGACTGTCCCCACTTAGCCTGAGCAAGGCAGTGGAACGCTGATGCTGGGAAACTCGTCCATCCAGGGTGACGAGTTTAATCAGTAAAGTAGTTAGGGCAAGTCTCAGACATGCCCCTGACCCAGGTTTGATTCCTGGGGACCCCAGCCCCTCTGGAGTCACAGCGTCCTTGGAACCATGGGCTCAGTTGGTAGAGGAGATAATGAGGGAGATAATGTCCCACGCATTGCTAAATAATAATTTAGTCCCAGGTCTTCTGAACATTGCTTTGGGAGGTCCACCCCCCCCAAAAAAAAAATCAGTGTTTCTCCAAATTCCAGCATTTCTTTCTTCATGTCACCTTGACAACACTCAATGCCGTCAGGTAAAGCCATACTTCGGACTGTCTCATTAAACTGTCACCGTCACTGTCATTCCATTGCTCATCAATTTGTTCGAGCGGGCACCAGTAACATCTCTCATTGAGAGACTTATCGTTACTGTTTTTGGCATATCCAATATGCCACGGGTAGCTTGCCAAGGTCTGCTGTGTGGGCGCGATACTCTCGGTAGCTTGCCAGTCTCTCCGAGAGGGGCGAAGGAATTGAACACGGGTCAGCCGCGTGAAAGGCAAATGCCCTACCGCTGTGCTATCACTAACTGCAAAATTCTGAGGAATCGGGGGAGGGGGGCGCAGGGGGAGAAAAACATTTCAGATATAGTTAGGTTCTTTTCTATTTTTTATTTTTTAATGCCGGTCCTTGATTTTTGTTTTTGTTTTTGTTTTGTGGCATTGGGCACTCAGCGGCCAAGTACCCTGCCTCTGAGCTTTATTTCCCCAAATGAGTTTTCTAATGGTTGGTCTTATCGTAAAGTCCCTCCAGAGACCCTAGTTATCAGGAGCTGCTGCATGTGAATGGAAGCTGGGAACAGGGCCCCCCCGGTGTTGGGGGGCTTTGTTGGACTATGCAGGTCTGCATAAGAGCTCCCTGTGATGGGAATTTGTCCACAGAGAATGACACGTGATTCGGTCTCTTCCCAGCTTCCCCTCATTTATCAACAAAATTCTTGAGGTAGCTGGAAGAGATGAAAATGCCAAGACAGAAAAAAATATGGAAAATATTTTGACAGGTTGCCCAGTATAGATGCCACAGTGGTGTTGATGCTGATAGCAACATTCTCCTTCATTGGCGTGCTAGTCCACAGAGAACAAGGCTGTGGGTGCTCTCCTGTCTCCGGTGCCCAGGCAGAGTGAGCGCCAGGAAGACATCCATCAGCAGTGGAGATACCCAGGGTCAGAGGTTGGCCAAAGCCGTGGGACAGTGACACTCTCACCCATTTTCTGAACTTTAGCTGTTGCAGCACAGGCTGACGGAAGGCGTTCCCAGACACAACTCATACTTGAAGCAAGCCACAAAATCTTGCAGTTGTACAATCTGGTCCGTAGAAGGAGGAATTAGGAACAAAGAGATTCATTGCCAGCTGCACAAACTACTTGCACAACTCTGGGCAAAAAAAAAGAAGAAAAGAAAATATAATAAGAACCCTCGGGGGTGGTTGTCAGGATTAAATAGTACAGGTGTGGAGTCTTTAAGACAAAGCTTAAAGGTCTACTTTATTCATCGAATGAACTTTTTATAATAAAATCAGTTGTGGTTTTTGTTTTCAGTGTAAACACTATGTGCACTGAGCTGAGAGTTTTGCAGGTGCTGTCTTATTTAATTCTCTCAGATATCTCTAGGGGACTGGGGATGTCGTCCCCTCCTCTTTACATACGCCAGAATTCACCTCAGAGAGGTTGAATATAACCAAGGTCTCAAAGTTAACCCAGAATCAAAACCTGCCCAGTCTTGGGCACGCTGTATGCACCCTTCCCACATACCCCCAACAGGAAACGGAGCACACGGTGTCAATCAAACCTTAGTGCGGGCCTCAGGAACATGGGGGGGCGAGGGAGGGGTTGCTGACCCCAAAACAAGTTGGAATAAAGGGAGGTAGGTACTGTTGGGAAAGCGTACTCTGAATCCTGGTATGTGTGGCTGGAGAGAGAGTCCAGCACCAGAAGTAAGTCCTTAGCACTGCGGGGTGTGGCTCAAAACATAAGAAAGAAAGAAAGAAAGAAAGAAAGAAAGAAAGAAAGAAAGAAAGAAAGAAAGAAAGAAAGAAAGAAAGAAAGAAAGAAAGAAAGAAAGAAAGAAAGAAAGAAAGAAAGAAAGAAAGAAAGGAAGGAGAGAGAAAAGAGAGAGAGAAAGAAAGAGAGAAAGAAAGAAAGAAAGAAAGAAAGAAAGAAAGAAAGAAAGAAAGAAAGAAAGAAAGAAAGAAAGAAAGAAAGAAAGAAGAGAGAAAAGAGAGAGAGAAAGAAAGAAAGAAAGAGAGAGAGAGAAAAGAAAGAGAGAGAAAGGAAAGAGAGATAGAAAGAAAGAAAGAAAGAAAGAAAGAAAGAAAGAAAGAAAGAAAGAAAGAAAGAAAGAAAGAAAGAAAGAAAGAAAGAAAGAAAGAAAGAAAGAAAGAAAGAAAGAAAGAAAGAAAGAAAGAAAGAAAGAGAGAGAGTTGGCCTATGTGGAAGGTTTTATAGGAACACAAAGCAGGATGAAAACTGGTCCTTCCCAGAATAGCAAGTCGGGATCACCGGAGCTGGAGACGCCTAAACTCCGAGGTGCAGCCTCGTAGCTCTGCCTCCTGCTCGAGCCGCCTTGCTGTCTCTGCTAATTGGGACATAAATTAGCAACAGAGATGCCTGTTGACCATCCCTCTCCACCTCACAGCTCTCTGGTTATGAGTAAGGACTGGGGATGGGGGGAGAAGAGGGATACCAATTTCAAATTCAGGTTAGTTTAGTCCTAGGTTATTAATAGCCTTAATTGGGACCGTACAAGCAGTCCTATTTTGGGCTGAAGTCTTCTAAGTGCTGTGATAGACAGCAAGGAGTAGCACTTGTGAGTCGATCCAGATGTCTGCCCCCACACCGCATCCTCCCACGGCCTGTGAACATCTCTGGCGCCTCGGCTCTAGAAAGCTCAGGCGCGTCCGGTCCACAGAGACGGCAGGGCTCACCTGGCTGCTCTGCCTCGCTGCTCGTCCCTGTGTTTTCCCGGCACGTCAGCAGGTGTGAGTGCCCCGCTGGACCCTCGCCTCAGCCCCCAAGCTCCTCCCGGGCGTGCTGTCTCAGTCATGTCCCCAACCCTGATCTTACCGTTGAAGAAATCAGAACTCGGACGGTGACATCACTTTTCCGAGGTCAGCTACAACAAGCAGGGAGGCAGAGGTCCTGACACTGCATCCCCCGCCCCCATGGGGCCAGAACAACAGCCCAGATACACAAGGACACCCAGGACATATGTGTGGGGTTTTTTCTGAGTGAAAAATAAACAAGGCTTCAGGAATTCACTGACAAATCCTGAATTTTATAGCAAATAAAATGGAAACCTGCAAAGATTAAATGGCTTTGTCCAAAGATCATCTGTTCTTCTTCTAAAACCAATTTCCTTATTAAGAGTATAACGCGCCCATTATTTTTTTATCATCGTCTTCTCGTGTTAAGCTCCGTTAGAGCTGATGTATCTTCCCAGTTGTTCTCAGTAGAGGTGCTTTCCAGTAGGAAAGCAGATATTCACCACTTAGAGAGGAGGAAGCCCCTAAGCACTGCCTTGCACGGGGCCAGGAAATTTGGCTCAAAGCAAGAATGTGTGAACTAGAACCACAGAATAACTGCAGTGGTAACAAGGACTGAGAGGGGGCAGGTTCCCTCTTCCATCCGCTTTCATCGTTTCCATTGCTGTCTATGATGATGGACCCCCCCTACTCCATCATGCTCCCCAGACACACACACACACACACACACACACACACACACACGCACACGCACACACAAATCTTGTGTATGCATCTAACAGTCAAGGTCTGAGTTCCAGCTCCACCAGTTGGTGACTGTAGGACTTTGAGAAAATCCATGGAGAGCCTGACCTGACACTTCAGAATGAAATCGTTTTGCAAGACCAGCAGTGAGGGCTCCTTGGGAGCCAGCCATGCTGCAAAGCCCCGCGTGGCTCGGGATGTGCTTCTGAGCCCTTGCTTCCTCTCCCAGGGCTCCTGGCAGGAGCCACTGCCACTCTCTTGTTGACAGATATGTTTCTCCAGGTATGGGGTGTCGTTTCCAAATCTGACACTTTTAAAACTAACCTGGAGTATACTTTCGGGGCTGCAGCGACAGTACAGCGAGTAGGAGGCTTGCCCTGCACACGTCTGACCCCAGGTTCAATCCCCGGCATCCCGCATGGTCCCCCATGCACCACCAGGAGTGATCCCTGAGCACAGAGCCCTGAGCACCGCCCAAGACAAAACAAAACTGCTAGAGAGGATATTTAATAATTCCCGCTGATAAGTAAAAGGCTTATCCAAGCTGGACATACAGGATGTCTGATCAGTGGACAGAGATTAATTGGTCAATTATTATGCCCGAGCATATTTTATAACTTCTCTTTCTCAAAGGATTTTAGATTTGAATTTATAATAAAGGGTCATTAAACCACATTTAAAGGCTAATTGTAAGTATATAATATTAGCAACATTTTTTTCGCCTTCTGCATAATTCATGAGGCTTTGAGCATTGTATCTCTCATTAAGTATGTGGTTATATTCCTTGCTTCCATATATCTTTAGCAGCTGTTGTTGGACATTTTCCCTTTACTATATAATTTCAACCACTTTACGGAAATTGGTCTATCCTGATTGTCCACCAAAATAAATGCATTAACAATGACGTGTGGCAACTAGATTGTATTATCTGTAGTAATTGCCTCTTTTAAATAAAACATACAAATCTTTCCTATTTTACAAAACAAAACAAAAAGTGGCTTAACCATTGAGTCATTGAGGACTCCTGGGGTCAGCATTCACCCTGTGCATTTTCCTCTGCTAGAAGAAATAATTCAAGAAGAGAAAGGACCCCTCTCTGAGGTTGCCTCCTGGGCCTGGCGTTTAAGCGGGTCCTCCTTTGTATGCTGTCTCTCTTCCTCTTGAATTCCGCCCTTTCCTCGCAAACCAGCTCCCTCCTGCTCACTCTCCCAAGCCCACACTGTCCAGCCGTCCATCGCAAGTGTCTTATGAATTCAGTCACAAGTTGCCTGCATGTATATGGCTCAAAACCATTCCTTCTCACAATTTATGTTCTTCTCACATCTAAAACTTGGGTGACATAATGGGTTAAAAACATACCTTCAATAAATTTACATACTCCTGGCTCATATAGTAAGAACTTAAAAGCTATTACCTATTATTTTTATAGTTCTACTAAGTAATCTGTAATTATTCTGCTATTACGAGCACAATTCAGCGATAATCCCCTAATTCTAACAGAGTTCCATTTCTTCTTGCATTTGAATCATGACTTATTTTAAAAGCAGAAGCAAAACTTTCGAAAGTTTCCTGAGATAACCTTTGTGCTAAGGTTTTCTTGAGCATTTTCTCATTTAATGGGGAGTTCATGTTCTCCCATTTTGCAGATGAGGAAAAGAGAGGCATGGCGAGTTGGATGGACTTGAACAGAGTGATGTATTTGTTAACAGAGAGAGTGTGGTCTTGAAACCAGGCCAGCCTCTTGCCAGAGACTCCTGAAGACTAAATTCTCTATAGGGGACTATGTCTTCTGTCACTTGGTATGCCTAAGGAGAAATAACAGAAATGGTTTCAGAGGCAGTCTACTATATCATCACATCATTACAGCAGGCCTCTATGATGAATTATCATGCCATTTAATAGGTGGAGAGTCTGAAACTCAACTAGCTTATAGTAGGAGAGCCGCAATTTAGATTTCAGTGATGTAACGAAGCAAAGCCAGTTCTCTTAACCACTATGATAAATACTATCTAAGCTATGTCTAAGCTGTGTTAGAGTTCTGTGCTGAATTCGATCACTAAAAGAAAGATAATATGAAAAAGAGGAAAGATAAAAATTCCTATGGCCCATTTATTGCACTTTTGGGGCTTACCCAAAGCATACAAAGACTCTTATTTTAAGAGATAGACACACTCCTATATTCGAGCCAAGAGCTGGGAGCATTCTATATACCCACTGACAGATGGGTGGGGAAAGAAGAGAGGGTGCCACAGACCCATGGGACATACTCCTCAGCTATTAACAAGGATGAAACTACCATTTGCAACATGGGTGGATCTGGTGGATGTCCTGTTTACTTGAACAGGCCAGATGGAGAAAGACAAACACCATCCCATTTCACTCCTGTGGTATATAGAGAAACAAAACAGATGAAACAAAGACAAAATTGAAAATATTTGGATCGTAAAAAGTTAATGGTTAGCAGGAGGGAAGAGGGAAAGGGGGGTTATACATTATAACAAAGGTGTCAGTTGTTTTGTGAAAGACAGAACTGGATCTCTAGTTTTGAAGGCAGTGGGCTATATACAGATAATGATTTATAATCACATACACCTGAAATTTATGTTATAATGCAGTGTTGTTGCAACTAAAAAATAAATTGGTGCTAAACATGAAAAGAAGCAACTCTCTCACCCCTGTTTCCCTCCCCCCTTGCCACACACGCACACACACACATACACACACACAGACACACACACACACACACACACACACAATTAAGGCTTCTTTTCTAGTCCCAAAGATGCAGAGAACAGATTGGTGGCCATCGGGCAGGGAGCTGGGTGATGAGAATCAAGAGGCACAAATTTCCAGTTACACATTCAATATAGAATCCATGAGCGATATTATAATACTGCAAATTTCGCGACTTTCTAAGAACAGATGGGAAATAGACTTTCTGTGATGATCAGTTAAAATGTCGAATTATTATGTTGTATCAACTAACAAAGGTTCTATGTAGACTTTGTGTCAATTAAAAAACAACCCCCCCCCCTGCTGTTGAGATGTCTGACTTGATCCCTCTCCCCCGTAGATGGACCCCCACGAGAACATCTTACTGAGCACCCTTGAGATAAAGAACGAAATGGCCACGTCGGAGGCAGTGATGGGACTGGGCGACCCCAGGAGCACCATGCTGGCCTACGATGCCTCCAACATCCAGTACCGGAAAGCCGGCTTGCCCAGGCATAGTTTTGGCCGGAACGCCCTGGAACGACACGTGGCCCAAAAGAAAAGCCGCCTGCGGAGACGTGCCTCCCAGCTGAAAATCACCATCCCCGACTTGACTGATGTGAATGCCATCGATCGGTGGTCCCGCATATTCTTCCCCGTGGTTTTCTCCTTCTTCAACATCGTCTATTGGCTTTATTACGTGAACTAAAATCCGAGCCTTCCGCGGGCAGCAAGGACTCGATTCCTCCTGGCACCAGTTGTACAGCCTGATGTTGGACTTGGAGAGCACCTCCACTCCCGGACAAAAGTGATGCTAAAATACCTTAGTTGCTGGTCTATCCTGTGGTCCATTCCATACCATTTGGGTTGCTTCTGCTCAGTAACGGACACCCTGAGGGCCCCGTGGTTTTCCAGTTCAAATGCAAGCGATTCATACACACGCTGGCGAGATTGGGTCCGAGTGTGCCGCTCCCTGAGCCATGAATGAGCCGCGACACAGAGGGGGGTTGTGGAAAGATAAATTCTTAGAAGGAGCCATAGCATTGTCAGTCTTTTCACTGAGAAGAGACCAGACGCCGCGTGTCGCCATCCCTAGCCCCAGGGTTGGCAGGCTGCTGAGACGGCACGGCACCCTGTATCTGGAACCCTCTGCAATGCCTGGTAGATATGCTGACCGGAGATCAGTCTCAGCTGGAGGAGTAAGATGATAATGGTGCCACTGGGATATCTTTCCAGCTGGATTCTAGAAGGTTCTCGTGTGCTTCCGACCTGATAAGGAGAGTCCAGACAGGAAACCAGTTTGACTAGTCTCAGGAGGCTTGAGCGAGAGAGAACCAACTGTAACGTCTTCCATTGCGATACTTAGAGAAGGGAGACTTCTGAGCATTATCATACATGGTGACCAGTGATTTTTTTTTCTAAAATGTTATTTTCTAGGTGACTTGTAAATAAGAATTAATAGCCCAGAGCCAGTGGAGAACCCAGAAAGGACTACTGAAACAAAATTAAAGCAAACACACAATGTCATCCCTCTCAGTCCCACACAGCTTCCGGCCTAATGTCCAGTAGTCAGTGGGAAAATCAAAGCAAGAGATTTTTTTTTTCCCCAGCCTCACAAACTTTTAAAAACATACACCGTTTTTGTTCTAGTCCATTAAAATGAAACAAAACAAAAACAAAACAAAAACTTCTGTTTTAGTCCATTAAAAGGAAACACAACCACAGAAAAATAATTTAGCACAATTAGAAATCTCTTAGACATGATATTGGCGGAATATTTCAAATATATTGATGTATAGAGCACAGACAAAACACTTCCAGTTATTTCTACAACATTTCCCTATAAATTTTATTTCTGAATTTCGTGGGGGTAGTTTTTAAAAGGATTTACTCATTTCTTTTAAAGACTAATGATTCTTTCCAGTTCTCCTTCCTTCTGAAATTGATTGAATACTTTAAGAAACAAAATACCTTTTTGGAAGGACTGAGAGAGTGAAGTATATATATATTTTTTTCTGATGCAAAATTAAATTCATTTTTAAAGTTTGTCATGACAAACACCATCTCAAAGATTATGTATATAAGTAAAGTCAGTTTGGGGGTTTGTTGGGTTTATTTTATGAGTGTGCTTTTATTATGTCCATTAAAACCCGCCTAACCCAGGAAACAAGGATAACAAAATTCAGAACAACAACAACAAAAAAACCATAAAGCTTGTGAATATTATGAGCCTCAGCTGATATTACAGGAAACGATATGCCCGATAATTGTGACTGAGAAATGTAATTGTTTTAGTTTTATTTTGAATTCTTTTCCTGTACTAATTGGTCCGTGATTGCTCCTTACATGGGCAAGAAGGAGAATATACACTACTTAGTCTCTGTCGATGTGAGGTTCATATTATTTTTTATTATCTTGAAGAAAACTGTGAGTCATTCAGTTTCTCTTAGAGTCTGATCTGGTTGATTGTTTTCTTGGAGGATGACTTTACTCTTGGTTAAACGGCGAGACACTTTAGAGTGATGTCCCTAGTGGGGCAGAGTGGCCTCGGCCAGTGTCTCCTGTGGATTCAGTGTCTGTTTTCTTCCACTGATGAGTCAGCAGCTTTGGATAGGGAGGAGTCCTGTGACTCGATTGTTCCAGCAGCAGCAACAACAAAAAGGAATTAATTTTTCAAATGTGTACCAGGAAGGAATTTTCCCCCCGTCGCCAGCATAGAGAACTCTGGTCCTTATGTGTTTGTTTATACACTTGAACCCCTCTGAGTCTGATGTCTGGGCAGAATCCAGCCAGTGTTCTGTCTCCGTGCTCAGAGGAAAGATTCATCAAGTTTCTCCAGGGACTCCCTCTTAGCCAGTCATTTGGGGGCATCACACTAATCAAAGTGCCTGTCCCTTGTCACCAGGGGGTAAAGCTTGAGCAAACTATATCTGGAAGGAACATATCAAATAACTCAGGTGCACAACTCCCAAATGCCATTCTGGAAAGATTTTTCTAGAGACAACTCAGAGCCCCCCGTCTGAAAGCGGGCTCTTATTTGCAATTGACATAAAAGCCATAACATTCCTTGGTGTTGTCAATTATGGTCACAGCAGAATTCTGATGCACAGGTAAGCTAGAGGAGGGATTTAGACTCAAGTGGAGGAAAGAAGCTTTGCAGTACGCACTTCAAGAGCATATGACCAGGGATTCATTTTTGCTCTCAGTGATAAAGAAGAAAAGCGGGGAGGAGCAAGGATGGAACTTTGGTTCCGATGTCCTAGAGTGAAACCTTTATGTTGGTGTTCAGCAATCAGGTCAGTGGACACAGCTTGCTCACCTGCCCAGAGATAACGAGAGAGAGAATTTCTTCTTAAACACTACTTCTTACTGTAATTGAGTTGGATTGTAGTCTTCTGATTGGCGAAGGGCATTGGAGGGGTGCTAGATCTCAGAAATCTATGATGACAGTCAGCTCGATAGCCAGTTGCTAAATATAAGGACCACTAATGTGTGTTTTGACAATTCTAATAGTCTTACAATCCATTTCTACATATACGTGTTAACCTTTTCTTTTGATCAAGAAATAGCCAGCAATTAAGGTGTTTTCTCATCTCTGTGGAATTTATAGGCAAATTCTGATTCTAAAAATGCACAGTCTAATCGAAGCATTTGATCTCAATCTGTATATATATATTGTACATGACTTCTAGTAGGTATGAAATGCATTTCCAGAATTGAAAACTCCTGCAACCCAATCATGTGTTTGCATAAGGAATGTTATCATTCTTTCGACTGCAATTTAATACCAGGAAAAGACTTAAGCAGAGCCACTAGACCTTCTCCTCATTTCTTCAAAAGCAGTGCTAAGTAAAACTAATAATAAAAAAAAATGGTTTATGAACCAAAAGACTTTACATTCTAGCTTTAGGAACACACACACACACAAAAAAAAAAATTCGTCTGCTTACAAAAAAAAAAAGCACAACACATAGAGAAAGTTCAGTGGAGTGCATAATGAGGAAATGAATCTTGCTTATTTTAAGCAAGACCTGCATTAAATTGGCAACTAAGACAATTTCCATTTTCTAGAGATATTTGTGTTCCAGTTTCACGATGACTTCATACTCAGAACAAAAACAGCAGAACAATCAACAAACAGGTCTTCCAACATATCTACATGTGTATATGTGTGTGTGCACGTGCGTGTGTGTGTGTGTGTGTGTGTGTGTGTGGAGAGAAAGAGATTCATGTAGACATACATGCATATATATGTATCCATATGTTGTGGAGCAAAAGGAATAAGCTAATATGTTGTATTTCCTCCATTAAACCAGTGTAGGGATATTTTTAATCTGGCAACAAACAAGGCGACATATTGAGACGGTAATACAGGGCACTGAACATTTCTCTATCAGCAAATCAATGCCGCGAGTTCTTACCGACCATTGCACAGCCTGATGCTATACTAGTACTGTACCTCGGAGCACCAGAAATTAACTAGTTCTTCATCGCTTGTCCACTTGCTCTCTTTTTTCCACAAAAACAGCATTGTCCATTGGTGATTTTAAAACTGTCTTAAGAAAACAGAAAAATATTTTTAAAAATTCCTCCTAAGAGGAGGACAAAAAAAAAAGAAAAAAAAAAGACAGCACCCCCCTAACACGTCGATTAGGGCCAATACTGTCCATCATAGCAATCATGCCATTTTGCAAAGTGTACAGATATATGTAATGTGAGCGACCATCACTTTCACTGAGCGTGTGTAAATATTGAAACAGATTTCTTACATATTTTTAACTTCTAATTTGTATTTTATGGTAAGGCAACGTGCTAATTCTGTTCATGGCTTAAGTTGGTGTGTTACTGTGTAAATAATTAAACCTGCTGTAAATGAATAGTCAGTAGATACCAATAACTCTTTAATTCTTTTCTGAATTTTTTTTTATTTTTTTACTAAGTGTAGTTACTGCCATGCCCCAGCAGAGTAATTTAAACACCCTTTTGCATAAATGGTTTGGGATCCCAGACAGAAGGGTTTCGATTCTCTAGCTCTCTCTCCCACGGACAGACCCACACACTCACTCACACACAGATACTCTCCTTGCCATCCGAGTAGCCCCACGCATGCCCCCGACGGAAACGCTGGAGTGTCGATGTGGTCACTGTAACAACCAGCAGATGATCGCCTTAGAAATGACAACTGTGAAAAGCAGGAATGATCGTTGGTAAAGAGCTTTTTCTATGCCGGAGTTCAACAAACCAAAGGTTGTAACTTACATCTCAGTTTTCAAAGAGTCAAAGTTTATAAAGATGACATTACAGGGAATAAAAATGCTTAGTATTCATAACTGCATCATAAATTTGTTACATACAATTCATACTAGACTTTTTTTTTTAAGAAGAGAAACAATAGCATTTTATTCTTGGGTAGTATTGTTCCTTTCAACCAAAGATGCTAGAATTATTAAAAAACAGAAAAGGAAAGAAAAAATTTAAAATGTGGGGAAAATGAAAAAAAATAGACACTGCTTCACACCAAAGGCTTAAAATCATTTTCCAAATGCACTAGGACTTGTAATAGTGAGGAACCAATAGAATGCCAACTAAGATTCTGCCCTACAGATAGTTAAGAAAGAAAAAAAAACGCAGTAATCTTAAATATCGCTCAGTGGTTTGGAAATTGAATCGAACATTTCTGTAGATATGTGCAAGATTCTTATATTGATTTTAATTTTTTTTGAGAATTTCTTAGTGATAAATATCCAGAATGATAAAAAAAAAACTTTGTGTTTCGTTTTGTTTTAACTTTGAAAACCAAAAGTCTCTCTCCTGTCACATGTCCGCTGATGTCTGCCCACATGTGTGTTTTGGCACCATCTGAAGTGATCGATGCTTCGTCAGCTTGTATCTTTCCTGTTTCAGTCCAATAATTTGAATTCAACCATGGTTATTTTCAACATAAATAGGAGTTGCAAATAATTACAAGTCCATAACATTTTAAAACCAATTTTATTTGCATGGGTGTTTAAATAGTTCTGTTATGAGTATTGTCCCTGCATAGTTATGAATTGTCTTTTTATAAAAAGTGATATTCTAGTTTCTTCACACTGTAGTGATTATCAGCCTTACTGAGTACCTGGTAGCCTTTCTTAATATGCACATAATGCACATTTTCCAATGGCTAGAAAATGCAAAACACAAGTGGATATCATTGCATCTACTTTCATGTCTTTCTAAAAACAGGACTACTAAAAAATCTCTGGGATACATGAGATAGTAAAAAAAAATGAGGATTATAAATGAGTAGCACATAAGAATTATTTTCTGGAATTTAAACTTAATACAATCAATTTCAGCATGTAAATATAGATTAATGTTGGATAGTGTGTAATTCTTGAACTAAGAAATATAAATAAAACTTAAAAGGATATGTGCTTATCTCTGATTTCATTGGGTTTATAGTTTGTTTTTTAATCTACTCATATGGGTTAGACAGTGGAATCATGGCCTATGTAACAAGTAACGAAAAACTAGGAATTGGGAATTTCCTGTTGGGCAGTCCTCAGCTGAACTTTAATTTGCCACATATTAGGTTTATGACTGTGCCTCTACTTACTTCCCCAAACTCTCCCATTTTCTTATCTGGTGAGTAAACATCCCTCACTGGCACTGGGCTGCTATAAAAATGATGTAACCCCTAAGTGCATAGCACAGTACTAGGGGCATAATAAATGTTATATAAACTGTTCGGGGCCCCAGCTTCTCCCATATCCTAAATGTTCTCTAGTCCAAGAGAATATTTAAAATTTACTATGATGTGTTGGAAGAACTTGTCATTTGTGAATATTGTCATATTTGACATTAGTAGCACTAGACATGCTGGCTTGAAGACAGCATGGTAAACCCTTTACAAAATTAATATCCATTAATATCCATTTAGTTCTTCCTGCAAGGAGAAGAAACGTAAAATCAGGAAGAGTTAAGTACCTTGCCAGTGAGAGCAGAAGAATGCAGATTCCAGCTCAAACTGGACCCATCCCCCATTCCTGAAAAGGGTTTCCTCCTGGTTGTTGCAAGTATGTAACCAGGCTTCTTCAACAATTCGTGTCCGTTTAGGTCGTTTCTCAAGAAACAGTTGCTGAGGGACTGCCATCTGCCAGACCTTTAACTAAACTCACAGTTGAGTTCCTGCTTTCCCTACCCTCTTGTAGTTTATGGGAGCCCTCAAACGTGTGGCAGCTCTCCTGAGGCCAGTGGACCAGCAGGTGACAAGTTTACTGTCTTCCACCCTTCTTGACATTGGTGTGTCCCTGCAGTGCCTCACCGATGCTGTCTGGGGGAACGGCAGTCTGTGAGCACCTACTTGTACAATTCATCCTTGCCAAGAGGGAGCCGTTGCTAGCAGAGTCAGCATTGATGGACAGGCCAAGGGCAGAGCCACTGTGTGATGGAGAAAAGTCTTCAGCTTCATGGGACATCACTCATGCTAAGGACCAGCGCTTCTCTCTAGTAGAGACGGGACCTGAGTATGTTCAAGTACATGAACACGTTCCTGTAACAAGGTGGTAGGGAAGATCTATGTCAGAGAGATGTGGTAACAGACCCCCCCACACACACACAACCTATGGGGAGAGTGAACGTTCAAGTAGGAAATGCTTTCATGGGTTGGGGGTGGTCTGTGGTCTGTGACCTTGGAACATGTCTGGGTTATTCCCCGGGCCCCCACCCAACCCCACCCAAGAGAATCAATTGATTCTCCTATTAGAGCAAGTCCTTAAGTAACCACAGTGCTATGGTACATGTAGGTTCCTTGGGACTTTAATAAGCAATCAGTGATTCTGGGTGGGCCCCTGGAGTTTGTTCATCCTCCCTCTGGCTAGAGGGTTTTCTTCATGGATTCTGGTTTCTTCCACTTCTCCCTGAAATGGACACATGCAGTTCCTTGACTGGTCTCCATCGTCAGGTGAGTATTGTGGGGTGGGAAGCGTCCTGTGAGGAAGGCTTCCTGACCAGGGCTGGGGACTGTCTTGACCCTGAGCTGCTAGGTGTTGGTCTGGGCTAGCCATGACACTAGCCAGGGCCCAGCAGATTGGATGGAGAATGAATAGTTGACTATAAATTATTGCTGAATATACTTCTTTGGGCGAGCTCCCCGTGACGTATTCGATATGCCCAAAACAGTAACAACAACAGGTCTCATTCCCCTGATCCTGAAAGAGCCTCTAATCGTTGGGAAAGATGACTAAGAAGAGGCTGCCAAATCTCAGGGCTGGGATGAATGGAGATGTTACGGGCGCCCACTCGAGTAAACCGATGAACAACGGGATGACAGTGACGGTGAGACGGTGATACTTCTTTGGGTGAGTCAGTTTTTAAAGTTTGGTGGTTCGTGACAAGGAACTTAAACTCTTGCTGGTATCAATTAGAACAGGATCAAATTGATTTTGTTATAAGTGGTTTCACCTCTAGTTGTAGCTTCCAAGAACCTACTGGTGACTCACTCTATCCACGGTGGATTCACCCTACCCTAATTCCTAAAGCAAACCCTTTAGGTGCCCTTGCTCGCTTCCAAAGCTGAATCTTACTCAATGTACTAGATGTTACTCAATCCTAAAATACCATGTGGCATTTTTTGATACTGAATATTTTTCTAAGCCACGAAATCCACCTCCCAGAATACCAGTGTAGTGAGAAATTCTCAGGAACAATCAGTCCAGTGTCCTTGATCTCCTAAAACAGACAGGACCGGCCCATTCTTATCCACTAATGTCACAGGCCTCCATGCAGCATCAGAGCAGATGGCCAGATGAGGTCAGCTCTGGCCCTGGCCCAAGCGTGTCCTACATCAGCAGAGCTCTGCGCCCACCGTGGAAAGTCTCCAGAACGTGTCTGGAGAAAATTACTGTATTCGGCCATAGGTCCCTCACCACACTTCCTTCGGGGCTCCGTGGACCCTGGTCCCACCACTCCAGGAAGTGATGTAAAAGATGAAATGGTGAATTTGCTATTGGATCCTTTAGAGCCTGTTTCCAAGAATAGAGCCCCAGTGGGGAGGGATTGCGACGTGGGAAATCAGGTGTCTCTCTAGAGAGGAAACAATGAGAGGATGAAGACACCACATTAGCCTGTGCCTTGGGGCCCCAGATGCATACACAGGAGGAACTGTACACAAGGGAGAGAGGCCTGCTGTCTCAGCTGGCAGGGACAGACAGCAGGGGTGACCCTGGGGAATTGGGAAGTTGCTCTTTGGGCTCCTCTGATGGCCATCTTGAGGAATCTTTGTTTTCAGAATTTTGTTTTCAGATCTTTGTTTTCAGATTTCAGATTGTTTTAGATTTTTCCCAGTGTTTCCAGGAAAGCTGTAGAACCCGAGAAGGTTCCCCACTCCTCTCCCTTCCCCTCCCCCTGCCCCCACCACGGCACTGAACCATTTCCTCCAACAGGTGCAGGAGGGTCCGAAACAGGTGCAGGATGGTCCTCCTTGAACCGACAAGGCATCACTACACGTTGATGTTCTAGGGTGGAAATCGGAGGCTCCCTGTGTGCCTTGCCAGCACGGCCAGGCCAGACCGGACCAGCTTCCTTCCCTTCCCCGGAGGCTGACACTTTATCACTGTGAGTAAAACGGGCACCACTGTCCCCGGGAAAATGGAGAAACTATTGTTTTTAAGCATAAAAGCACAGATCGGTACAGGAAGTTGTAACGATGAGGCGGCTCTCACCACATGAGCAATAGGACCGGCTCTAGGCACCCCGCTCTCCCCTGCCTTCACCCTGGGGGATTCTGCTGACCAGTCGGGAAGGCGCGCATCTAGGGAAGAAAGACGGGGAAGGCCCAGGAGGCTGCGGCGGGCTTGACTCGGTGACCTTGAGTCTCCCCTAGCGAGGACAGCAGCTCTGGAGGTGACGCGTGAGGGAGTCCTGAGCGGACCATAGGAGCCTCATAGATACTGTTGCCCCCTCCCCCCCGCACAACCCCAGCAGATGGGGTAGGGCAAACAAACCTAAAGCAAAGAACAAAACTAAAGTCATCCCGAGACATCTTGGAGAAGAACTCTGTAAGCGGGAAAGGGGCTCCCATCCCCACTGTAAGTGTCTGCCACCTTAACAAAAAAGCACATTCCTGGGTGGGCCAAGATGCCTGGGTCCCTGGGGAGGGGGAGGGGGAAGAAGGGACGAGGAGCAGGAGAATGCTGGGATGAAGGAAAGAAGAACTTTAGAAACCTACTTCTTGCCCTTCCACCCCCCACCCCCTTCCGGCATATGGGAGGTTAAGTGTCAAAGCAACATGGGACTGAAGAGATGGAACAGCAGAGAGGGCGCTTGCCCTGCATGCACCAACCTCAGTTCATCCCTGGCAACACATATGGACCCTCAAACACCACCAGAAGCGACCCCTGCATGCCCCTGAGTACGACCCACATTCACCCCCCTGCCATACAAAGGCAGACAGAACAGTGTGACGTGTGACACGTGGCCATGTGTGCATGTAGGGACATGCAGTGACGCCGTTGGCCAGGGCAATCCGGAGCCGGCCAGCTCCGGCCTCTGTCCAGCACAGATGGAGAGACGGCGCCATGGAGAGCAACGCGAGGAATAAAGCCAAAATCTTGGGGAGGGGAGGGGGGGTTGTTTACTCCTAAACTTCCATTTTATGTTCATCATTGCAGATTTTTTAATGTTATTTCTGACGAGCTGAGAATTGCCAAATTCGAGATATTTTGATGTTTCCCTTCATTTATTTGGGTGAGAGCAGAGAGTTGTTTAAATAAATCAAAAGTAGTTATTTAAACATCTCTTCCAAAGAATTTAAAACATGGAGCGATAGCACAGCGGGTAGGGCGTTTCGATTCCTCCATCTCTCTCAAGAAGCTACTGAGAGTATCCCGCTTGCATGACAGAGCCTGGCAGGCTCCCCGTGGCATATTCAATATGCCAAACACAGTAACAACACATCTAACAATGGAGACGTTACTGGTGCCCGCTCCAGCAAATTGATGAACAACGGGACGACAGTGCTAGAGTGATACTTTTCCTTTACGTATGGTTGTTTTCATCTCTGTCTTCACTGAGGGCAATTTGCCTTAGGAAAATGTTACCTCTCAGTGGTAGAGCTTTCTTTTCTTTTTTTTTAATTTATTTTTTATTATTGAATCACCGTGAAAACAGTTACAAAGCTTTCAGATATAAGTCTCAGACATACAATGATCAAACACCCATCCCTTCACCAGTGCACATGTTCCAGCACTAAGAACCCCAGTATACCTCCCATCCCACCCCCCACCCCCGCCTGTGTGACCGATGATTTTCACTTTACTCTCTCTTTACTTGGATTACATTCAACGTTTCAACAGAAAACTCACTATTGTCATTTGGAATTTTCCCCAAACAATCAGACCTGCCGAGGAGGCATCGTTAGATAATGTTTTCTGTTGCTGATACTGAAGAGCAGATGAGATCGCGCGGCCTCAATAGCGGCCACGTGGCTCTAGATTTCTGGTATTTGAGTAATTAAGTCCAGGGGAATTTCTGGGTTATGGAGTTGGTCCATGCGCCTCAGGAATCATGGCCATTCAGGAGCGGAGGAGCCGTTCGTGGGCGGCCGCTCAGGGTCTCGATGGGGCTGGAAGCAGCGGGTAGCACTTTCTTGTTGGTAGTTTTGAGGGGATTTTCTTGGCTCTGGTGGAGTTAGGGGGAACCTTCCAAGCTGTGTCCTGGGCCCCAGGCCGTCACTCAGTCTGATGCTTGTGCCTGATGTGTCACCAGGACCAGGGGGGCCACATCCATGTGCCGGGAGAATCACGTGTGCAGGGTATTGAACCCGGATTCCAGGTCCTGTGCATGCAAAGCATGTGCTGTGGGGGGGTTTTCATAAGTTCCTCGGGCAAGGCTGGACCTTTCTCTCTGGCCGAGACATCAGCTGGCAGGAGAGCAACCGGGGGAGGGGCAGGTGCCCCGGGGAGTCTCTGGATCTGGGCTATCGATGCTCCTGGAAGTGGTGAGGCTCCGGGCATGCCCGCGTCCTAGGAGCTGGCCAGGGGGTGGCCAAGGGAAGAGAGGCATGACTCGCCCCCGCCGTGGCACAAGCACATACCCAGAGGGAAGGAGGCCCCCGGCAGAGCCTCCCTGAGGGGACGGCAGGTCCATTTGCAGTTGGCAGCCTCTCCCCACTGGCCCGCCAAATCTTCCACGTACGTGCCCTCGTTTCTCATTCCACTTGCCAGGAATTTGCTTGAACACTCCGAGAACCGCTCTCCTTCCATAAGACAGAAACGACGATGCATTCCGAGTAGCAGAGGATTAATCATTTAAAAACTTTTCGAATGCTTCAGAAGCTTTATCTAAAATTGAATTACAGCGGGTGCACAGGGCAGGCTGGTGTCGCCGGGCGGGAGGGGAGCTCTCCCCGTCACAGCTCCGGAGGGAAGCCGCGTGCGACCCGGGCCCTGTGCACTGACTCTCGTTCAGAGGCAGCCCCGGGGGCTCAGCACAGTCCTGCATTTTCTAAATATGGAAGATGCTAAATGAGCACGTCTGTCCAGAGTGGGAGTCAGTAACCTGCATTTTTCATATGCAACCTAGGCAGAGTCTCTTGCTCCTGCTCCTGGCTGTCTTCACCGGGGCCCCTCGGAGGGGGTGGGCTGAGTTTCCCTCTCCGTGTCGAGCAGAGCCCCGGCAGCCGAAGACCTCCAGAACCCAGCCACAGCCATGCTCAAGGCCCGTCTCCACACATCTGGAAGAGCCTCACGCATAAAGGAACCAGCAGAGGAACCCAGGTGTGTGGAACCCGGGACTGAGACCTCCAAGCCTGCTTGAAGCAGGACTGGGCCTCCTCTGCCCAGATTTCCCATTTTCCAGTAGGCAGTCACACCCAGGGACTGCCCCTGGCACCGTGTAATCCCACCAATGGCCAACATCCAGAGACTGTAAAACCAAGCACAAAGCGGCCACATGACATCTTATAGCCTCATTCTCCCTCTTGGAGAAACTGGCAAGCTACTGAGAGTTTTCCTGCCCACACAGGAGAGCCTGGCAAGCTCCCCATGGCGTATTTATATGCCAAATACATATGAATACAGTAACAATGATGTGTCTCATTCTCCTCACCCTGAAAGAGCCTTTAATGCGGCACTGTTGAGAAGGTCGAGTAAAGAGGGGCTGCTAAAATCTCAGGGCTAGGACGAATGAAGACGTTACTGGGCCTGCTTGAGCAAATCAAGGATCAACGGAATGATAATGATGATAGTGATAGTGATGAACCTAGGTATTGTCACAACTCACAGTGCTTTTGAACATCATTGAAAACTCAAAATAGGGGCTAGAGTGATAGCATGACAGGTAGGGCATTTGCCTTGCATGTGATCAACCAGGGTTCGATTCCTAGCATACCATAGGGTTCCCCAAGCACCGCCAGCACTATTCCTGAGTGCAGAACCAGAAGTAACCCCTGAGTATCATTGGGTGTGACCCAAAAAGCAAAAAAAAAAAAAAAAAGCAAAAAAGCACCGTATCACTGTCCTCCAGTTGTTCATTGATTTGCTTGAGCGGGCACCAGTAATGTCTCCATTGTGAGACTTGTTGTTACTGTTTTTGGCATATCGAATATGCCACGGGTAGCTTGCCAGGTTCTGCCGTGCGGGTGGGATACTCTGGGTAGCTTGTGGGACCTCTGAGAAGGACGGAAGAATCGAACACAGGTCAGCTGCATGTAAGGCAAATGCCCTCCCACTGTGATATCACTCCAGTCCAAAAAAAAGAAAATAAAAAAGAAAATCTCAAAAGAGCTTGAATTTGTGCTGGAAGTAGTTACTGGTGTCCCTAGAAAGTTTCCAGGTTGCCAAGAGACTCTCTGACTTACTATTTTGTAGGCATAAATCATGCCCTGACCAAAGAGGGAAGGAAAAAGATCTTGGCTCACTTTCCTCTATGAAAAGAAAGATGCAAGATAGATTTGCAAAGGCGCAGTTTGGTGGGAACTATGCCTGCACTTACTGGAACAGGGCTGCTCCCTCAGTGGTCCCATCAGTCACAGAACCTGGGGTCTTCTGCAGGCTGACGTCTAAGTCTCACTTTCTCCAGCAACAACGCAAGAGGGAGAGGGATGCTTCCGGCTTTCCTTCCAGTTCTCTCCGTTCCCATGTAGAGCTTGGGCACCCCGTGATACAGGATGGAAATTCTGAGAATTGGGGCTACTTTCGAATAGAAGAACTTTGCCTCACCTGCCAAAGCATCTGAATGAACCTTCGGCAGCTCTTTCTAGAGCACATTGGGCCTCGGGGTCATCAGCGGCCCCTGGCTGGCTGCCACAGCGCCTCAGACCTGTGCATGGCTCTTGCAGCTACAGGTTCATGTCAGAAGCACACAAGGCGGGGGGCGGAGCCATAGTCCAGAGAGGAGGACACTTGCCTTGCATGCCGCTGCCCTGGGTTTGTTTTACTCCAGCCAAAGCCAGGAGCCAGCCCTGAGCACTGCTGGGGGTGGCCCCCAAACAAAACAACAACTGAAAAAGACTCTGCAGTCCTTTGAAGGTGAAGTTGAGAACAGCACATGAGGTTTCTGTATTGACAGTTCTGTTAATGCATGGTAGTTACAGATGTGATTAAAAGTTTGATTTTTTTTTGCCTCAATGACACTTTTAATCACTTATGAATAGGCATACTCCAATTAGAGATATCTTGAGAAAAATCACACCTAATCGCATTCTTTATTATTAATGCCATCTCCCTTCCTGGGCTGGAGAGATAGCACAGTGGTAGGGCGTTTGCCTTGCACGCAGCCGACCTGGGTTCAATTCCTCCACCTCTCTCGGAGAGCCTGGCAAGCTACCAAGAGTATCTCGCCTGCACGGCAGAGCCTGGCAAGCTACTGGTGGCATATTCGATATGCCAAAAACAGTAACAACAAGTCTTACAATGGAGCCATTACTGGTGCCCGCTCGAGCAAATCAATGAGCAACGGGATGACAGTGCTACAGTGATACAGACAGTGATCTATCTCCCTTCCTGGGAAGTGCCTCAGGCCCTGCGCTAAGGGCAGGGTGTGACCTTCTCCTGAACCCAGAACAGCTCGCCCTTCCTCAGAGACATCACAGACTCGATCCCCTAAAATTATCTTAAAAATAATTTAAGCCCATCAAAAGGAATTCATCCAACTTCTCTGACCACCCCACCCTGGCAAGCAGTTCCAGATGTGGACATGAGCCAGTGTCTGGCGGCCCACAACGTGTCTGGCCTGTCGAGGAAGAGGCGGGAGTCTGAGTGAGGTATCAGGTGGCCTGTGGGGAGAGAGGAAAGACAAGAAGCAGCTTTTGGGCGAGAGGCGCTCGCCCTGAGTGACCGGGAAGTGGAGGTGGAAGAAGAGAAGAACATCTGGAGGTAGAACCAAGGCAAGGGTCGTGCAGGGTTAGGAGGAAGGACCCTCGCCCCTCCACTGGTGTCCTGATAAGACATTTGGACCCAGAGGCCCAAAGCCAATGGCCAATGGTCTCTGGTATCCTCTATAGTCCCCTGAGCACTGCCAGGAGTGATTTCGAGTATAGAGCCAAGGATAACCCCTAAACATCACTGATGGGGCCTAAAAACAAACAAAACAGTGCTCGTATTCTCTCCTTTCCGTTTCCATCTATGAAACCCTTTTTGTATGCAGATACTGGATGAGGTACTAGAGACGTAACTGGACAAGGGGTGTGTGCTTTCTTGAAATATACGTTTGGTGAATCAACCCTTAAATCGCTTCCTTTCTAAGGAAACTAAGTCACTTTCTCTGTCTTTAACTCAGTTTCTCCTGTGGGTCCTGAAATGCTGGCCTTGCATGACTGATGAAGTGGCCATTGGCCTGGGAAAGGGGCAGCTGGGGGTGGGGGTGGGGAATGATACCGCTGCATGCTAAGGAAGGCCACAGACTCTGGCAAGCCCTGGAAGATGGGAAGGAAGCTCAGGGTCTCTCCTGATGCTTTCAGGGTGGCCGTGCTCGGGGGGAGGCCCCAGGAGAGGGTCTGCTGCAGCTCCAGGCCACACAGGCCCCAGGGCTGGGGCAGCTGACAGTGGCATGGCCTTGGCGCATTTTAAAAAACACACCTTTCCCTGGGCCTTACGTCTCCCCTGGCTCAAAGCTGCTTCCCCCACTGCCGTGACCCACGTTCTACTTTCCCTTTCCTTCCCGGAAGCATCTTCATCTCATAGCCAGCTTCTGCGCTGGAGACTCAACTTCCTCCTGCAGACACGGAATCAGGTTCATGATCTCACATTTCCAGACACTAAAATGGAAAGAAAGTTCCTGGAGCTGTATGTCTGCATACTGCCTGAGGTGATCTCCGTATTCATATTCTCTCTCTCTCTCCTCTCTCTCTGTCTCTCTCTCCTCTCTCTCTCCTCTCTCTCTTTCCTCTCTCCTCTCTCCCTCTCTCCTCTTTCTTTTCTTTCTACTCTCTCCCTTCTCTTTCCTCTCTCCTCTCTTCTCTCTCTTCTCTCTCCACTCCTCTCTTTCCTCTCTCCTTTCTCCTCTCTCCTCTCTCCTCTCCCTTTTCTCTCCTCTCTCCCTCTCTCCTCTCTCTCCTCTCTTCTCTCTTCTCTCTCTCTTCACTCTTTTCTCTCCTCTCCTCTCCTTCCTCTCTCTCCTCTTTCTTTTCTCTCTGCTCTCTCCCTTCTCTCTTTCCTCTCTCCTCTCTTCTCTCTCCTCTCCTCTCTTCCTCTCTTTCCCCTCTCCTCTCTCCTCTCTCCCTCTTTCCTCTCTCCTCTCCCCCTCCCCCCCTCTCTCTCTCCTTTCCCGCTCTGCCCCCACCATGGAAATGCGCTTCTCCTAAGGGGTAAACTTGGGCAGGAAGTAACCATGGCAACAATGAACCTGGTCCTGCTTCTCTGCACATGCTTGGCATATAGTGTGATGTTTTACAGAAGAAGGCAGATACTCAACCAGAATTAAACAGAGACCTATGTGAATAATACAATGAATATGTTTCTGCTCATACTTTAAGGTGAAAAACCACGCAAAAAAATAACCAGCGTCCATTTTAGAGTAAAACACTGGGGAAAGAGAGTTGGAAAGGCTTACCAAGATTGACCCGTCTGTGGAATGGGTCCTGTGCAATTTTCACAGCTTCGGTGGTAAAAGCAATCAAGGGCTTTTACCTTGACTGCTTTTGTATTTGAAAATACAAAATATTTTCACTAAAAAAAAAAAAGTGTCACATTTAAAAGAGGGTTTCATTAGTGTCCAGAACAGAAGCCGAATATAGCCTGGGTTTTGTGGGTCTCTGGACAAATTCCCAATTGCTCTTTCCCACCCCTCGCCCAGCCCCCACAGTCTCTTGAGTACTTGTTTTTTGGGGGGAGGGGTGGTCATGCCTGACTGTGCTCCTAATCCTGTCCTCCAGGGTCACTCCAGGCATGACTGGGTGACCTCCTGGGGTTTAACGAGGTAGCCCCATGCTGGCTAAAGCTGTATCTGCACTATCTCTCAAACTCCTAATCTTACACTTTTGCTTAGGGCTCTATCCTTTCATTCTAGACTAGTTAGCACACAACGGGGGGCGCTGAGTACACTAAGGATACACTAACTACAAGCCCCCCAAACGCTGTTTCCTCTTCTGGAGCGTTGAATCACAAGCCTCGCCTTTCAGTTTCCTTGCCACCACCTTTGACATCTAACCTGCTGGTCTCTTCACTCTGCTAGAGCTTTTCCCAATACTCTCACTTCCCAAGGGGTGGGGTGTGTGTGTGTGTGTGTGTGTGTGTGTGTGTGTGTGTGTGTGTGTGTGTGTGTTCGGGGACCGCCAGGGCCATCCCTATGAAGCTGGTGGCGGGGACGGGGATGCAGGTTATGCAGTGCCGGGGCTTGAACTCTCGCGGCCCTGATCGCTGAGCGGTCCCCAACCCTGCGACACTGCAATATCTGCAACCCAAGAGCAAGCAGTGGCCACGGGCTTGCGGCTTGCGGGGGGGCCCTGCGTCCCCCACGTCCGCGCCGAGCCGCGTGTTCTCGCAGGACTCCAGCGCCAGTACCTGGGAGAAAAACTGGGTGGGAGTTTCACCTTGAAACCCGGTAAGGTCAGACTCACGAGGGTGGCAGAGATGGGCTGACGACGGAGCAGTCACTGTGTCAACGGGCGGGGAGGGGGGCGAAGGGGGGTGGTGGTAAACGGAGGAAGTTATTACGTCAAGGGGGGGAAGCCTGATGTCAACGGAGTTCTTGCATCAATGCGAGGGCGGGGGGCTGGCGTCAAAGGAGGAATTATTGTGCCAGCGCGGGGGGGGGGGGTGGGAGACTGATGCCAACAGAGGAGTTCTTGCGTCAGTGCGGGGGACGATGTCAGGGGAGGCGTTCTTGCGTCAATGAGGGGGCCTGGCGTCAAGGGAGGAGTTCTTGCGTCACTGAGTGGGATGACGTCAAGGGAGGCGTTCTTGTGTCAATGCGGGAGGGATGACGTCAAGGGAAACGTTCTTGCATCAGTGTGGGGGCTGACGTCAAGGGAAGCGTTCTTGCGTCAATGCGGGGGAGGCTGACGTCAGGGGAGGAGTTACCGCATCCACGTGGAAGGGCTGACGTCAGCGGCACGAGCCTTGCGTGCCCGTGACTCTTGCGCTCCCGCAGGCCTGCCGTGCCCGAGGCCCTGGGCACCTGCTTGGCAGCAGGTGGCGCGTCTGGCCCTTGGCACGGTTTCCCGGCGTGCGAGTGAGCCCTGCGCCCGGCGCCTCGGCCTGGGTGAGTCTTGGGTTCCCGGGGCCCCGGGATCGCTGCGGATGCCCACCATGGGAGTCGGGGTGCAGGGGGGAGCGAGCCTGCAGCCCCCGCGCTGGGCTCCGGCTGTGCTGACGCTGCTCCGGGGGTGCTAACCCAGGGCTGCCGGGTCCCCGGGGCAGGACACGCCGCTGCCACGTCACGGGGCGGAGGGAGAGGACAGGGGCTAAGACTGGTCTTGCATGTGGCACATCCCCCCCCCACCGAGAATGATCCCCGAGGACCACCGGGTCTGGGCCCCAAGAAACAAAATTAATTTTGTTTTAAATTAATTTTAGTGTTAATGAAACTAAGAAAATAGTTGTCACTGTCACCCCGTTGCTCATCCATTTGCTCGAGCGGGCACCAGGAACGTCTCCAGCGTGAGACTTGTTGTGACTGTCTTTGGCATATCGATTACGCACGGGGAGCTTGCCAGGCTCTGCCGTGCGGGCGGGATACTCTCGAGAGAAAATAATTGTAGTGGAAGTAAATTTAGTTAAGAAATAAGTTTAGCTTGTTATTTTTTACAAATAAAGCATCCCACTTTTTTCTTAATTAAAAAAAGAAGAAGCAGCAGCCCTGAGCTGGGCCCGGAAGGCTGTGCAGCGGCTTTGGAAGGCCGGGGCGAGAGAGGTCAGCGAAAGCGCAATCCCCAGGGCTGCTCCTGCGTGAGCTCCATCCTGACCCCGGGATCCGGGGCCCTGTGCGGGAGAAATGACAGTTCCCGGCCCTCCTGTTTCCATACACCCAAGGCCCTCTGGGGCTGCATCCGAAAATGCCACACTGCAGCTGTAGCAGCTGCAGGGACGGGATCTGTCTCTGCGGTGTCTTCGGCCGGGAGGTGCCACTCCCTATGGGAGGCACCAGGGCCTGGGGTCTAGCCTGTCGCTGTGCAGGGTGGGTCACCTCGGGGCCTTCCATAAGCCTCTCTGTGAAGTTCGTCTTGGTTGCAGACTCCAAGGCGGTGCCACCTGAGCCTGGGAAGATGGGAGGCGAATGGCTTAGGCTAGAGAATTTGGTGCTCGCTGCACCATGGTATTTCTTAGTCAGCGCCCAGGAGGGTAACCAGTTTTCCCAGTTCTCTCCCACGATTATCCTTCTTGCTCCTTTAAAAAATATTTTCTATTGGGGCTGGAGCAATAGCACAGCGGGTAGGGCATTTGCCTTGCACGCAGCCAACCCAGGTTCAAATCCCAGCATCCCATATGGTCCCCTGAGCACTGCCATGGGTAATTTCTGAGTGCAGAGCCAGGAGTAACCCCTGTGCATCGCTGGGTGTGACCCCCCAAAAAAACAAAAAAAATAGATAAATAAAATATTTTTTATTTTAAGATAGCTATGGGCTGGAGTGATAGATAGCACAGCAGGTAGGGCGTTTGCCTTGCATGCGGCTGACCCGGGTTCGATTCCTTCCTCTGCCCCTCTGGGAGAGCCTGGCAAGCTACCGAGAGTATCCCGCCTGCAGGGTAGAGCCTGGCAAGCTCCCCGTGGCGGATTCGATATGCCAAAAACAGTAACAACAAGGCTCACCATGGAGACGTTACTGATGCCCACTGGAACAAATTAATAAACAACAGGAGGACAGCGCTACAGTGATATTTTGTTTTGCGTTGCTCTGTTGCTTCGTGAGATCAGATATTTCTCGTGAGTTTAGTGACCATCTTCTTAGTGGCTTACGAGTGGCACGCTTGGCAAGATTCATTTCTGGGCTCTCAGGCTAACCCAGGTGGGTCTCTGAAATGGGCAGCAGCCTACCATGGAAGCGGTGCGTGGAACGGTCTTTTCTGAGAGGTTTAAGAAAATCAGAATATTTCTAATTGCCGCTGGTTAAATCCTTGGCTTGTCTAGTCCTACTGGTCAGTGTCCAAGATTATAATTTCCTCTGGTGCGTACTTCCAAAGCAGATGCTGGACCTATTCTGGGTTGCCTCAGAACCCTGGAACCTGCACCTTGAGGGTTTCTGAGTAGCGGAAGGAAATCATAGATTTTAGTTGCTGTTAAGATCTTTCCCTGATAAATCCCTGTCACGCACTCCCGGGAACTCTATTTGTCCTGGAAAGAAGTGATGAGGTTCGCAAAGGTTATTTATATTCAAAACCTCCCTTTGCAAATTGTACAGTTCTAGAAGCCAGCATCTCTCATGATTTTTTTTTTTCCAAATAGTCTCAGAATTTCTATGGATGCCAGAAACTAAGGGAACAGGGTGATCAGGATACAGGCCCTTTTTTTGCTGCCATTAGATTATGGCCTTCCTGGTGTAGCCCTGGAGCCCTGTTGTCCCATGGTTTATTGATCTGCTCGAGCGGGCACCAGTAAGGTCTCTATTGTGAGACTTGTTGTTACTGTTTTTGGCATATCAAATACGCCACGGGGAGCTTGCCAGGCTCTGCCAGGGAGGTACTCTCGGTAGCTTGTCGGGCTCTCCGAGAGGGACGGAGGAATCAAACCCGGATCGGCCACGTGCAAGGCAAAGTCCCTACCCGCTGTGCTATCGCTCTAGTCCGTGGTGATCACCTAACTTCAGTATAGGAGTGGAGTTCTCCTCCAAAAACACCAGATTGATTCCTGAGTTGCTAGATTGCCCAAGGTTTTCCCGACTGTCGCCTTCGGTGTACAGCTCGGCTGATTCCTTCCAGATCCATTGAAGGTCATCTCTGAAACCAAAATCTAAACAAGCAGCCTGAGGGGGTTTATCCTGTTTTTCTTCTTTACGATAACTCAGTACTGCTCCCTTAAAAAAGAAAAATGTTTGTGTTTATGGATTGAAGAACTGTGATTTACAATGCTGTTAATGATGGTTTTGCGTGGACAGAATTTCAAGACCACACATCCTTGGTAGGGTGTATTTGAAAGGAAGAGGCTTTGGGGGAGAGGGACGCGGGTCCATGGTGCTGGGTGTGGCCTCCCTTTTAGGGGGTGGACTCAAATACAGCTCCAGCTTCTTGTGATTTTTATGACTGGTCATTTACATGTCCCCATTAATCTAGGGAGCATGAGAGGCGCGGGTTGCAGAAACATCGTCCTAGAAGGTTTGGACTCAAAAGCATTTGATAGATTTGAGGAGAACCCTGTCCCTGTGCAGACAGAGAAGAGTTAAAGTGAAGGAATCGACGTTTATCATACAGTGGAGAAATAGAGAGGGGCGCTTCCGGGCAGGATCCACCCCCAGCCCCTGGAGAGGCTGGGATAGAACCTCACCCTGGGGGAGATTTAGGGGGCTCTTTCGCTGTCTTGGGGAAAAGGAACAAACACCAGTGGAACCGGTGAGTGTGGTCCGGCCTCGTGTCTGTGGGGTGTGATGTGAGGACGCACGGAATGCAGCCCGGGGGTGCCAGGTGAGCCGCAAGTCCTGCGGGGGTGGGGAGGGGGAGCCTTGGTTCTGGGGGTGCTGTCATCTCCTCAGCCGGTTGTGGCCATTTGGTCCAGGTGCCATTGCCCTTTGGCCTGAGCAAACCTTACCGTATTCTCCAGGCTCACCAAAAGCCGGTGTATCTTTCTCTTAGCTGTTTTGTTTTTTCGTTTTTTGTTTTTTTTTTTTTTTGGTTTTTTGGCTTTTTGGGTCACACCCAATGATGCACAGGGGTTACTCCTGGCTCTGCTCTCAGGAATTACTCCTGGCGGTGCTTGGGGGACCCTATGTAATGCCAGGAATCAAACCCAGATGGGCCGCATGCAAGGCAAATGCCCTTCTCGCTGTATCGTCACTGCAGCCCTCTGAGCTGTTTTGATGAGAAGCTGGACAATGGGAGACACCTTTGAGCGAGTGGGAAGAGCCGCCTCCGGTGTCAGCAGCGTGGGTCCTGAGAGAAGGTGCCTGGCCCGGAGCCCCGGGTCCTGGTGGAATGCAACTCCTATCTTGATTAGTTGCATCGGTGGCCCTGTTCAGACAACGAGGACTTCTAATCTCCAGCTCCACGGTCTGCCAAATGGAGTCAGTGCTGCTTGTGTTCTGGATGAGGTGACGTGGCTTGAGACCATAGATTCATGTTTAGGCACATGTCGTTATTGCCCCACTGCTAAGCGTGTCTCTGTCCCTGAACCCTCCGAATCCACCCCCTCTGCTTTGGGTACCTTTTGTGGGAGCTTTCCCAGCAGTGCTTTCTGGGAGCCAAGAAGCTACTCCTGGTCACTCCCTGACCCAGTGGGGTGAGCCTGATGGGTCAGTGCTCAGGCCAGATGGTGCTGGAGGCCACCAGACCATGCCATTGACCGCCCACCCAGTGGCCCTTGGGGACCGTGCCAGGGTTTGAACTCAGGGCATCGTGCATGAAATACATTTGCTGTGTCGCTTGAGAGCTATCCTCTTGGCCCCTTTGCAAATAAGTTTCAAATTCCTTGCCTTCCGTAGACAATATGACCCAAGATGGGAAATGATTAACTGGAAGTGTATATTCTGACGGATGCTAAAACAAATGTGCGACGGAGTTGCTTGTTAGGCCTCATATCATTCGGTACTTCTGTAGCGTTCATGAATGAGTGTTGAGGGCTGGAGAGGTAGCACAGTGGGGAGGGCACTTGTCTCGCATGGAACCAATCCAGCTCTGGTCTCTGGTATCCTCTGTAGTTCCCTGAGCACTGCCAGGAGTGATTTCGAGTATAGAGCCAAGAGTAACCCCTAAACATCACTGATGGGGCCTAAAAACAAACAAAACAGTGCTCGTATCCTCTCCTTTCCGTTTCCATCTATGAAACCCTTTTTGTATGCAGATACTGGATGAGGTACTAGAGACGTAACTGGAAAAGGGGTGTCTGCTTTCTTGAAATATATGTTTGGTGAATCAACCCTTAAATCGCTTCCTTTCTAAGGAAACTAAGTCACTTTCTCTGTCTTTAACTCAGTTTCTCCTGTGGGTCCTGAAATGCTGGCCTTGCATGACTGATGAAGACTCCGGGTGTATAATACCTTGAAACAGAACCTGGAGGATCCTGAAGGAGAAAAAAAAAAACAAAAAACGTAAAAGATCTTTAAAGCTAATGTCCAGGGGCCAGAGTGATAGTACAGCGGATCGGGCATTTGCCTTGCACATGGCCGACCTGGGTTCGATTCCTAGCATCCCATAGGGTCCCCCAAGTACCACCAGGAGTCACTCCTGAGTGCAGAGCCAGGTGTAACCCCTGAGCATCATTGGGTGTGATCCAAGAAGAAAAAAAAAAAAGTTATGTAGTCCAGAAAACTTAAGTGTTTAGCTTATGGTGGGCAGAACTAAATCAAGAGAAACCAGCATCTTAGTCTCTGACTTCATACCATGAAATGGGGACACTCACATGTATGTGCAGGTGAAAACACATGTGTGCACACGTGCTCAGCCTTCTGCCCTTCTCACTGGCTTAGAAACTTGCTCTTGCCTGTCCCATCTGATGCATTGTCAGTAATAGAAGCCTGTTGGCACTAGCCCAGGTAAGAGCAGTTTAGGGATGACCCTAGTTCTTGAGATTTAGAAGTGACTTCTCACAGCCAAGGGCAGGAGATGCTCTCTGAGGAGTGAGATTCAGGAGCACGGGCTGGAACTTGCTGCATTGCTGTGTGGTCTTGCTCTCTCTCTCCCTCTCTCTCCCTCTCTCTCTCTCCCTCTCCCTCTCTCTCTCTCTCTCTCT
Organism: Sorex araneus; assembly: GCF_027595985.1. NCBI lineage: Eukaryota > Metazoa > Chordata > Mammalia > Eulipotyphla > Soricidae > Sorex > Sorex araneus. The sequence goes on from NC_073303.1 coordinate 258,685,973, forward strand.
CTCTCTCTCTCTCTCTCTCTCTCTCTCTCTCTCTCTCTCTCTCTCGCTCCCCCCCCACACTCTCCCTCTCCCCATCTCTGTTCAGTGATGACCATGAAGTAGAGGCGGCCTCACCTCTACCCACCCTGCTTCTTTCCTGCTGCTCCCTGCATGTCATTGAAAGGGGACACTTCCGCTTCCTCGCCTGGTAAGTCTGTTCGCCTTCTGATTCCAAAGGCTGAGAAGCGAACAGCCCGCTTTGACTGCTGAGTTCCAGGGAGGCCAACACCAGAGGGGTCTTCCTTGGCCAGCTTTTCTCTCCTGGTCCAAGTTGACTGGGCCAGGGAACACGGGCCGAGTTGTTGACTTACACGTTGCAGAGCTGTATAAGCCAGGATGCCTTCTTGGTCTTCCATTTCTTCTAGAATGCCCAGACTCTGCCCTCCCCCTTTTGGAGCATCTCAGAGGCTTGGTCCTCTCGATCTCCATGCCCATGAACTCAAAAATATTTCCTTGGCTTCTTCTAATGTGGAGCATAGCCACAGGTGCCAGAGCAAATAAGATCTGTCCCTGCACAGCAGACAGGACCTGTCCCTGCATCATAGAGACCCAGCCTGAAGTGTCTGGGCACCTTTGACAAGCACCACGGATCTGGCCTTGAGTCTCACCCAACTCCCCAAGCATTGTCACCTAAGTTTAGAGAGTCCTTCCTGCCTGCAGCCTCTAGCCCTGATTGGGATTGGGCCGGGGCCAAGCAGAATAGGAAAGGTGACAGGTCAGTACTGCTAAACTTGATGTGAGTGGACCATCCTCTTAAGCCGAGACCCTCTATAAAGTGTGTGTGTGTGTGTGTGTGTGTGTGTGTGTGTGTGTGTGTGTGTTTGGCAATAAAGTGAGCGGCCACCGGCCGTCTCCCAGAGTGGTTTCTCCGTGCGCCCATCATCCTTCACCCCACGTCTGCCCGGACCCGGTGTGCAATGTGTCTGGGCAGACTGGGGAAAAACTGTTTCCCAACCTCCTAATAAAGGCTGAGAGATGGGCAAGAGTCAGACCAGTTCTGGGGGCCACCAGAGAGCCTGCTTTGGGGTGGGGGGCTGGCCTCTGGGGCAGCTGTGGACGGTTGGTCACCCAGTCCAGTCCCATGGAGCTCGGCGGCCTCCATCTTCCAGTTTCTTCCAGGAATATCTCCCGAGCTGTGTCAAGACGCGGCGCTAACGCTCACACTTCCTCCTCTTCTCCAGGTCCTTGCGCTCCGCTCAGGTGTCGGCCGGGAGCCGCGTGTCCCAGAGCAGAGCTCAGCTTTTAAGCATCACCCCACTTCGGGTCACAGGTTTGCCGATCGAGAAAAAGGAAATTTATGAGCCCGAAAGAATCACCCACTTACCCATTTTAAATGCTCGGCGTTTAACACTGCCGGCTGATTCCGTCTCAGTCGGGGCAGTGGTTTCTCGACAGGTAGCCGAGGGAACCGTGAAACCCGGCTCGCGGCCTTCCGTGCTCGCTGGGCTGTGAGGTTCTAGCAACCCCCAGGGGAAACCTGGCCGCATGCCCACGCCGGAAGCCCACCGGGAGAAGCATTTTGCAAAGCACTGAGCATATCTAAAAAGCATATTATTGTATGATCCGAAATTTCTAGGACAATACGATTCCTAAATCTTTCCCCGGTGGTCCGGGAAGAACCGGCCAGATCCGAGCAGGACTGGGAGAAGCACCTTTACTACCCTCAGAGCTCAAAGGGGCGCCAGGCTGGGACCCCTGTCAGGTACCACCTCGTCACTTCTCTGAAGGGCTGTGCCAGGCCCCTCTCCTGCCCGAGGGGAGTGACAGCACCCTGGCCTTCTCCGTCACCCATGGGAAATGGCCTTCTAGCCTCATTTGAGAGCGTTTGTGAATGTTTAAACACTTCCGGTACATTCCATTGGGGTTTGTTCAATGGGAACAACTCTCTGTTTCAGAAGCATCCCGAGCCCTGTGGGGGTCACAGTGAGGAGCTTTACACACACACACACACACACACACACACATCCCAAGCCCTGTGGGGTCACAGTGAGGAGCTTTACACACACACACACACACACACACACACACACACACACACACACACACACTCCCTGCACTCTCCCTTCTGCCTTCACTTCTATTTTGTTGCTGTTGGGGGGCCCCATCGGATGGTACTCAGAGCTGGGTCCTAGCCTATGCTCAGGAGCAACTGCTGGCAGGCTTGGGGGACCCTCTGGGGTGCCAGGGACGACCCCAAGTCAGCCACGTGCAACACAAGCACCCGCCTTGCCCTGGGGCTCCCTCCCTCTGCTCTGGTCTGCGCCCGCCCTCCAAGGGGGATCAGGAAGGAGAAGCCGGGCTGGGAGGTGTGAAATCCGGCCACGCCCGTGCAGTTACACAGTTGTGTCCAGTCCTTCCAGCCCATCTGCTCCTCGGCAGGTCGAGGCGGGTATCAGGTCTGGAACTCAGAGCAGATGAGACGGAGCAAGTAGTGTGTGAGGACGTCTACGTGAGATGGTGTGTGGTATGTGTGTCCGCGCACATGCATTTTGGTTTTGTTTTTATTTGGGGGGTGGGGTGGGAGGGGTAAACTCAGGGTAATCCCAGCTGTGCCCAGGGGTTACTCCTGGCTCTGCACTCAGGGATCACTCCTGGCGGTACCGAGGTTCGAACCTCAGGTTGATCGCCTTCAGGCACTTACCATGCCTGCTGTCCTCTGGCTCCGGCCCGTACTCCGGGAGCTTGTTCCTTAGGAAGGTTTCTCGCCCCCATTAGGCAGAGAAAAGCGCCAGGGGAGAAATGAGAGTAGAAATTAGGTGTCTGTCACCTGCTGAAATTCACAGCTGACCACTGGCAGCCTTGAGCCCCTCCCTCTCCCTCCCTCCCTCTCTCTCCCCCTCTCTCTCCCTCTGCTTCCCTCCCACTCCCTCCCTCTCTTTCCCTCTCTCTCCCTCTCTCTCCCTCTCCCTCCCTCTCCCTCTCCCCCTCTCTCTCCCTCTGCCTCCCTCCACTCCCTCCCTCTCTCTCCCTCGCTCTCTCTCCTCTCTCTCCCTCTCCTCCCTCTCCCTCTCTCTCCCTCTCCCTTCCTCTTTCTGCCTCTCCCTCCCTCTCTCTGCTCTCCTCCCTCTCCCTCCCTCTCTCCTCCCTCTGTCTCTCCCTCTCTCCTCCCTCTGTCTCTCCCTCTCTCCCTCCCTCTTCTCTCCCTCCTCTCCCTCCCTCTCTCCCCCCTCCCTCTCTCCCCCCTCTCCCTCTCTGTCTCTCTCTCCCCCCTCCCCCTCCCTCCCTCCCTCCCTCCCGACCACGGGGCTCTGGTCTCGACCTGGTGCTCAGAGGCAGGCAGGCAATGTGCTTTTATATTAAATTGGGATTTTGTTTAAGGGAAATGGAGAATGTTCCTCATAAACAAAACTCACTGTACTATACGGGAAGTGCTCCGAACATCCACGAACACTCTCAGAGGGAAGAAACTGTTGGGATCCCAGAGAACTGTCTTTCCGTCCCAAGGTCAAGCCTGGGATGTGTGTGCAAAGCCGGAAGTCCCTCACTCCCCCGACCCCAGGGCTGCGGCCAGAGCCTTTCCACGCGGCTGCCTCCGGCTGCGTGCCGTTAGCAAGTTTCTCTTTAGAGAACCAGCCCCCGTTATGCAGTGTATTCCAACATCGACTGTGAATGATTCTCTCCATCGGTGCAGGAAATTGGGTGTTGACTGTGTTTAACGTAGGAAGAAAAAAAAATAGGAGTTCATTCAGATTCTATATGAGAGTATTATTTAGGGAGTCAGGTTTCATTTTTAAAAAGAAGAGGGGAAGCAAGAAACCTGAGAGCAGAGTTCAGAAATCTTGGTTCTAGATCAGTTTGCTCCTCTCAGCCGCTACCCTCTTGGGATAAGAGTGTGTGTGTGTGTGTGTGTGTGTGTGTGTGTGTGAGAGAGAGAGAGAGAGAGAGAGAGAGAGAGAGAGAGAGAGAGAGAATACGTGTGTACACACGGGCACGCCAGGCCTGTCTTGTGTGACTCCTATTTCTCATAGTTCTCAGAGGAATCACCTCTGAGTGGCGTCTCTGCACACAAGAACTTTCCTGCCCACCCACCGGAAGTTCCCGGTCCTCAGGCCGCTGACGTCCACGCTGGATCCTAGTAGGAGCAGGGGGTGGCGCTGGCTAGGCCCTTCCCTGCCTCTCCCCTGTCACTGCACATCTTGTCCTACCCAGATGTGGTGAGAGGACAGGCGGAGCCCCCGGGCAGTTCGAGGCTGAGAGAGGGGAGCAGAGCACTGTGAGAGGGGGAGAGGAGAGAGGGCCCCCGCACCCATGACCGATCGCGCCCGTCACGACTTGTTGCTAACGCTGACAGTGAGTTGAATCCAACCTCTAGGTTTAGACAGTGAGGAAGTGGGGATGGTAAGAGGGAGAATAATGGCCCCAGGGCTACGCCATAAGTGCCAGAGCATAGATTTTCAACTCCTGTCTCCAGAATTGATTCATTTTCCCCCTGCTAGGCCGGGGCATGGCGATGGAGAGACGCAGAGGATGGGGCACATTTATACCGGCAAATGCCTTACTCAAAACTCAGCCGTTCTTCCATAGTAGGGTGTTGTGTGTGCGTGCATGTGTATGTGTGTATGTGTGTGTAACATTTATATCAGAGAATGCCTTACTCAAAACTCAGCCGTTCTTCCATAGTAGGGTGTTGTGTGTGTGCGTGCATGTGTATGTGTGTATGTGTGTAACATTTATATCAGAGAATGCCTTACTCAAAACTCAGCCGTTCTTCCATATTCTGTACTGTGGGGGGGGGGGGGTATCTGTGTGTCTGTGTGTGTATCTGTGTGTGTGTGTATGTGTGTGTAGCATTTACAACAGAGAATGCCTTACTCAAAACTCAGCCGTTCTTCCATATTCTGTACTGGGGTGGGGGGGGGGGCGGTGTGTGTGTGTGTGTGTGTGTGTCTCTGTGTGTCTGTGTGTGTGTCTGTATGTTTGTGTAACATTTATATCAGAGAATGCCTTACTCAAAACTCAGCCGTTCTTCTGTATTAGGGGTATGTGTGTGTGTGTGTGTGTGTGTGTGTATGTATGTGTGTGTAACATTTATATCAGAGAATGCCTTACTCAAAACTCAGCCGTTCTTCTGTATTCTGTATTTGGGGTGTGTGTGTGTGTGTGTGTGTGTGTGTGTGTGTGTGTAATATTTATATCAGAGAATGCCTTACTCAAAACTCAGCTGTTCTTCTGTATTCTGTATTTGGGGTGTGTGTGTGTGTGTGTGTGTGTGTGTGTGTGTGTGTGTGTGTGTGTGTGTGTGTGTAATATTTATATCAGAGAATGCCTTACTCAAAACTTTGCCGTTCTTCCATATTCTGCATTAGGGGTGTGTGTCTGTGTGTATGTGTGTGTGTGTGTGTGTGTGTGTGTAACATTTATATCAGAGAATGCCTTACTCAAAACTCAGCCGTTCTTCCATATTAGCATGTCGTGTGTGTATGTGTGTAACACATATCAGAGAATGCCTTACTCAAAAACTCAGCCGTTCTTCTGTATTCTGTATTTGGTGTGTGTGTGTGTGTGTGTGTGTGTGGTAACATTTATATCAGAGAATGCCTTACCTGCAAAACTAAGCCATTCTTCCATATTCTGTATTTGGGGGGGGGGGGGGTGTGTGTGTAACATATCAGAGAATGCCTTACTCAAAACTCAGCCGTTCTTCCATATTAGCATGTCCTGTGTGTATGTGTGTAACATTTATATCAGAGAATGCCTTACTCAAAACTCAGCCGTTCTTCCATATTAGCGTATGCCATATTACCGTTCTTCCAACATAGCGCACACGCACATGTTCTACCAGGAAAATAGACACCACACTAGAGTCCTAAACCATTCTCTCGCCCTCTCTGCAAGCCTAGGAGGTTGAGGGCCCCTCTAAAGGCCCGATTTCTTTAGACAAATGGGAGTTTGGACACCCTGTGCCATCTGCCTGGACAAGGACATAGTAGACAGGTCAGCCCCCACCTCATTCTCGGCCAGTGCAGACCCCGTTGGAGAGACAGGGTGGGCAGGGCGAGCGGGGAGGGCCATGTGGGAGTCTGTGCATGGAAGATGAATAACTGCAAGCAGGGAAGTAAGTCCAGTTCCTCGAGATTTATGAAGCTGAAGAACTAAAATAGAGATAGGCCTTTGGGTGTGGAGCCTTGACGATAAATCATGGAGAGGAATAGTTGGCGGGGACGTTTCCTTAAGGTCGTTTAGACTAGTGCATCCTCTTCATCTTCATGCCCCCGAGGAATTTCCCAGCCTCTGCGTAAAGAGGCTCTGGGAGGCAGAGTGCGTGCATCTTGGAAGATTCTTCCGTGGGGCTCTGGAAGCAGCGCTCTCGCCCAAGGTGAACCGCATCTAAATAATTCTTTTTCACTGGGAAGTGGTATGTGATTGGCTCCGGACTGCTGACAAGCAGGTTGCAGTAGAGAGGAGAAATGGCCCAGGCAGTCTGGTGGAATGTTTTCAAGAGCACGTGTGGTCAGAGAAATTAACGCCAGCACTAATGTGGTATTTATTGGTTTCTGGAAACGTTATCTTCTGAAATCAATCATAAAGACAGTGACAATGCTTGGCATTGAAAGATAGGGATGAAAAGTCTTCTTGCAACTTCCTCTTAAAAAAAAAAGATGAGAGGGGAAGAGTGATAGTACAGCGGGTAGGACATTTGCCTTGCACACGACTGACCTGGGTTCGATCCCTGGCACCCCATATGGTCCCCCAAGACGGCCAGGAGTGATTCCTGAGTGCAGAGCTGGGAGTAAGCCCTGAGTGCCTGTAGATGTGGCAAAAATAAATAAAACAAATGAGAGTGCCTCTAGATGTGGCAAAAATAAATAAAAATAATAAATGAGAGTGCCTCTAGATGAGGGAAAAATAAATAAAAATGATAAATGAGAGGGCTGGAGCTATAGCACAGCGGGTAGGGTGTTTGCCTTGCACGTGGCTGACCCAGGTTCGATTCCTCCTTCCCTCTCAGAGAGCCCAGCAAGCTACCGAGAGTACCTCACCCTCACGGGCAGAGCATGGCAAGCTCCCCGTGGCGTATTCGATATGCCAAAAATAGGAACAACTAGTTTCACAATGAAGACGTTACTGGTGCCTGCTCAAGCAAATCAATGAGCAATGGGATGACAGTGATACAGTGATATTCAAATCACTTGGGGTTAGTTACTTCTTGAGCTTTATACTAAAGGTGTTCATTTAAACCCTGGCTTCTTGGTAAAAGACCACTTTTACCTTCAGTGAAATGGTTTGGTGGACAGCAGGCATGATCAGTAGTTGGATGGCTGGTCTCTCCCTTGAAAGGTCCTGGGAAACAGAGAAGGAATGAGTATCCTCAGTGAGGTGGGCTGAATTGTACCCTCCTCCCCCAACTCAGTCATGAAATTCTTACTGCCATTAGGACCAGGTTTGGGCCAGTGATGTTTCCCTTCTGATCGTCTGTCTGCCTCTCCCCACCGCACTCTTTGTCCGTGCAAAGGGCCCCTCGGGAGGAATCAACCCGAGCCCCTCTTCCGTCTGGGCCCACCCTGCCTCTGGAACCCGGAGCAGGTGCACTTCCGGGGTTGGAACGCTGCTGTCTGTGGCGCTTTGTCCTGACCCCCCCCCGAGTCCAGCATTGGGGTTTTGCTTGGGGTTCTGAAGTTCGTGGGGTTCTTTGCGTGGGGTTCTGAAGTTCGCTTCATGCCTCCCCGTGTGCCCCCCGGCACCTGCCGCACAGACTACCATGCTCCCCCACACCAGCCGTCTCTCCCAAGCAGACTGGCCGATATCGGGCTCCCTGAATCCGTGCCCTTGTCCTCAGTCCGGGCCACTGCTGGGGAGTGGAGCTGATGGGATCCACTGACAAGTCCCTGTCCTCCTTCTGCCTCAGGCTCCCCAACGTCCTTCAGCTCTGAGCACGGAAACACGCTTCCAATGCCAGCCATTCTTTCGCCTTAGGGCATGTGTGTGTGTTTGTGTTTGTGTGTGTGTGTGTGTGTGTGTTTGTGTGTGTTCTACCAGGAAAATAGACATCACCTTTAAGAGTCCTAAATCATAGTCTTCCTTTTCACCTTAGTTCTCTAGTACACCAGCCAGTTATCTAACTTCCATTTCCCTATATTATTCTCAGTGGTGACATTGAAATTTTCGGGTTTTTTTTTTTTTTTTTTTTTTTTGCTTTTTGGGTCATACCTGGTGATGCACAGGAGTTACTCCTGGCTCTGCATTCAAGAATCACTCCTGGCAGTGCTCAGGGGACCCTATGGGATGCTGGGAATTGAACCCCAGTCAGCCGCGTGCAAGGCAGACACCCTACCCGCTGTGCTATCGCTCCAGCCCTGACATTGAAATTTTCAATGTGCATGGGCTTTTTTTGAGAATGAAAATGCAAAGTAAATGTTTCACAGTCATCATCATTAATACTTTCTTTTTCTCAGTATGAAGTGAGGGTCTCTTTTGAACCATGGAAAAGTTTTGAATGGCAGGGACCTCTAAACTATATTTAATTTTTTTAAAAGACTTCTCCTTAGACCTTTAGAAAATGTTTGGTAGAGGGGACTGTACTTTCTTAAGAGGGTGTTAATGGGAATTTTCGTAGCTTCACTGTCACTGTCATCCTGTTGCTCATCAATTTGCTCTAGCAGGCACCGGTAACATCTCCATTGTGAGACTTGTTACTGTTTTTGGCATATTGAATAGGCCACGGGGAGCTTGCCAGGCTCTGCCGTGCGGGCGGGATACTCTCGGTAGCTTGCCGGGCTCTCCAAGAGGGGCGGAGGAATCAAACCAGGGTCGGCCACATGCAAGGCAAACGCCCTCCCCGCTGTGCTATTGCTCTAGCCTGGTACAAATGACAAATGTGATTGAAACAAACCGACCATTTAAATCAATAGCATCGCGTCACAGGAGCAGCTGGTAATTAACCTTCCATCTCGGCAACATCTTGGGCACGCTGGTGGTGTTAGGGAAAAACCTGGGGCCGGCCCAAGCACTGCTTTAATTATGCGCAAGACAGATGAAGGAGACATAATTGGATCTTAGAGCAGATGCTTTTTCGAGGCAGAGCGTCCGAAGGTGATGCTGTGATTCCTTTTACACGGCTGTCCCCAGACCACAGCTTCCCTTCCTAACTGTGCTCTAGGCCTTGCAGGAGCGGGCTCAGAAGGATTAGCCTGTGAGAAGTAAATACATAGGAAGGGCCAAAAGGAGTCGTCAGGGTGGGAGGTGGCAGGAGAGTCACTCTTTGCCTCCGGCCCGATCACTCCCACAGTGCTCAGACGCCGCCTGCCATTTCAGACAACCGGACCTGTCACTCAGAGGGGGAACTCGGAAGCGTTTTATTTGCAAGGAGCTGGACATCAGCTCTGGCGAGGAGCTGCACTAGAGCTCACCCAAACAATGGAGCTGATTTCCTTTCAGTTGCTCGCTCATACAAGGACAAGGACTCCTGTGAGCATAGCCCTGGGGGAGATACTGGGAGGACAAGGCAACAGATGAACTTTGTTTTGTTTTTTGCTTTTTTTTAAGTTCCTTGATATTTTTTAAATTTTTTTTTATTTTTTAATGAATCACCGTGTCTTTTTCCCTATTGGTTGCATCACTGAGTATCTTCATATAAACTATTTTTTTTTACAATCACCAAAAAAAAAAAAAAAACAACCCACTAAAACAATAGCTTTTGATGCATCCAGTTGTTGTATCCTCAGGATATTCTAGATGTTTCCAGGTAACACTGTTAGTTTATGAACTGTGGTTTTGTCCAGCGGGCAAAGGTCAAAATCAAATGCTGTGTTTGTGATCTGAAAGTGTTCGGTTTCTTCTAGAAGGTTCACAAGCTGCTGCAGAACGTGTCTTTCCCTCAGCGTCATTAACCTTCGGTAGAGCGCCACCAATTCATCTGGGTGTTCCTTGTCGCATTTGCCGTTCTTTATTTATTTATCTGATTTGTTTTCCTTTATTGGACTTTTCACTTCAAGAATCTGGTTGGTGGGGCGGGAGCAATAGCACAGCGGGGAGGGCGTTTGCCTTGTACTCGGCGACCCGGGTTCGATTCCCAGCATCCCATATGATCCCCTGAGCACTGCCAGGGGTGATTCCTGAGTGCAGAGCCAGGAGTAACCCCTGTGCATTGCTGGGTGTGACCCAAAAAGCAAAAAAAAAAAAAAAAAAAAAAGAATCTGGTTGTTGTTGGTTCTTAGTAAGGGAGCAGGCGTTCCTGATGTAGGGATGAGGAAGCATAACTGCTTTCCCCGCCACAGGAAAATTAACTCTAGGAAAACAGCTGCTAAAAGACCACATGGGGCCTTTCTACCAGCTCTCCCTGTGCTGGACCAAGTGGGCATATGCTTTAAAACTCCATGTTATTCCTTTCCATAGTCAGGGACGCTGGTGGAAAGATCCAGTAGGCAAGATTATGGTTGTGACGGCGTTAGCCAGAGCAAGGCGGGAAGGAGCTTCCTGTTCAGAGCAACTTCCCTGCCGTCGTATAGAAATACTCCAGCTGGAGCTTGGAGTTCCGTCGAAGGAGAGAAATAAAAGTTGAAGAATAAATGGTAATGTTATCAAAAAGTGTCCAGAGTAGCGAGCGCTACTGTAATGATTACAGATATTATTGCTGACGTGGCTCCACACATCTGTCTCTGCCTCTTGATCTCTCTGCGGGGTCTTGGAGCAGAAGAGATCAGTTTCAGATGTATTTAACAGAGCCGTCCTCGTATCTTTCCCAGAGCTCTACTCTCCGACTTCCCTGGCACTACCAGTCTGTCTTACCCTTGATATGGCAGTCAACAGTAGACAGTCTTCTGGTGTTTTCCATTCTTGGCCAATTGGCATAACCAAATCTCTTGTGTTGCACACAGCTGGCAGCCCATGAGCAGGCCAGCCTCACTGAACACTCTGTCCCGGACAAGAGCATCCGTGACCAGCCACAAAAGCAAGCAGAGGGTCAGTGCTCTTCTGATGGAAACCCCTGGGAAGCAGCCTGCTGTCTGTGAGCCGCTTCCTTCCGGAGAGGCCTATGGCTTATGTTGAAAGAGCCTGTGGTTTTATATTCTTGTGATCTACAAAGCAGCTTTACTGGTTTCCTTTGAGAACTTTCTTTTGAGTTAAAAGCATAATATTGGGAGGTTGCTACTCATTTTTTATTTGAGGAACCATAGCCATAGATGTCACCCAATGCCCGCACCCCCAGAAATGTTTCCAAAGTTATTTTTAATGTAAATGTTATATGAAATGCTCAGTAAGCTAGGTATATATATATATATATATATATATATATATATATATATATATATATATATATAAAAGCCTGGTACTTTGGTTTCTCTGAGACTTAACAGTTGGGAATGTCAAGGTTTTTTTGTTGGTGGTGGTTTGTATCTTTCACAAAGGACTGCCCTGCTAATGAATGATGATGGCCACTTTTCCACATCCCTAATGATCATCCATTTGTTCTCTCTGGGAAAGTGTTCTCCTTTCCCCATTCATTTTTAATTATTTACTTATTTATTGCTTTTTGAGTCACACCCAGTGGTGCTCAGAGGTTGCTCCTGGCTCTGCACTAAGGAATTACTCCTGTTGGTGCTTGGGGAACCATATGGGATGGTGGGAATCGAACCCAGGTCGGCCGGGTGCAAAGCAAATGCCCTATCCACTGTGCTTTCACTCCAGCACCCCTTTCCCCATTTTTGATAGGATTATTATCACTGTCATTGTTGAGTTTTTGAATTCTTTATATCACTTGTATCTGATGTATGGTGTGCAGATATTTTCTTCCATTCAACACCTTTTTATTTTAGTTCAAGTTTCTTTTACCAAGCAAAAATGTTTTAATTTAATGCAGATCCAGTTATTTACTTTTGCTTTTGTTCTCCTTGCTGTTGAAAATTGACCATTAAAGACACCTTTGGGCTCCATGTCCTGGAGATCGATCCCTACCTATAATTTCTTCAGTGTTTTTTTCTATGAATTCTTCTCTAATCTTGATGCCTTTAACATACTTTGAATTAAGTTTTGTATGTGGTGTGAGGGGCTGGAGCGATAGCACAGTGGGTAGGGCGTTTGCCTTGCATGTGGCCAACCCAAGTTCGATTCCTCCATCCCTCTCAGAGAGCCCGGAAAGCTACCGAGAGTATCCTGCCCACACGGCAAAGCCTGGCAAGCTCCCCATGGTGTATTCGATATGCCAAAAACAGTAACAACAAGTCTCACAATGGAGGCATTACTGATGCCCGCTGGAGCAAATCGATGAGCATTAGGATGACAGTGATACCGTGATGTGGTGTGAGATAAAGATCCAGTTTCTTTTCTCCTTGTTCTTGACAATAAACAGCATTTGTTGAAACGTCTTTTCTTCCTCCACTTTATTCATCCAGTTTATTTGTCCTACATTAACTGCCTCTATAGCGGAAGTTTTTTTTTTTCTTTTTGGGTCACACCCGGCGATGCACAGGGGTTGCTCCTGGCTCTGCACTCAGGAATTACCCCTGGCGGTGCTCAGGGGACCATATGGGATGCTGGGAATCGAACCCGGGTCGGCCGCGTGCAAGGCATACGCCGTACCCGCTGTGCTATTGCTCCAGCCCCTATAGCGGAAGTTTTATCACTGGTCTTTAAATTTGGTTCCACTGGTCTTAGAGTCAGCCGTCACACCGTTCCGATTACTGCAGCTATGTAGTATAGTTTACAGTCAGGGAAGGTGACACACATATTTTTTTCTTGTATTTTATTCTTCTATTTTGGGAATTTTATTATTCCATTCACTTTTTAGTGGCATTTTGTCCAAGTTAGTGAAGAATGTCATCATAATATTAATGGAGATTACATTGAATCTGTAAAATTGTTCTGTTATGACAGTCATTTTGACATTGTTAATTCTTTGGATTTGAGAGAGAGCGAGCGAGTGAGTGAGAGGGAGAGAGAGGGAGGGAGAGGGAGAGAGAAGGAGGGAGGGAGGCAGGCAGGGAGGGAGAGAGAGAGAGAGAGAACATCGTCTTCTCTGGGGTGGAGAGGGAGCCCGAGCACACAGCCCAGCATTAGCTGTGAGAGCATGAGTGTGTGAACATGCCCATCTCAAGCGGGGAGGTTCACGTGTGGGCGACCCCTGTGGCGACCCCTGTGCTCGGGCAGCATATGCGCACGCTTCCTTTGTTCACTTTGTCCTGTGTAGGGTTTTCCCAACCTGCCCACACGGGGCTTTCTACCTAGGTGAGGGTCTGTTGCTAGCGTGGTCGCCAACGGGGCAGAGTGGGGTCCAGTGGACGTTTGATTCTGATACTCCTCTCCTGACCTCGGTTGGTGCCGGAGGGGAGGTGCAGCCTTCTCTGCGTCTTCCGTGGTGATGCCAGGCCAAGGTGTTATCAGGCCTTAGTTCCTGTGTCCACTGGGAGAGGTTTTGCAGCCTTGGAGCTATTGGGCTTTTTACTTCCCAAGAGTTGGGTGCTATGGGGGATTGGGGCATAGGGGGGTGAGGGTGTGGGTGGGCTTCCCTGTCTCCCTGCCCACCTGTTTCAAAGGTGTGCCTTGCCCCAAAGCATATGCTGTAGCCACTTCACTTCTTGACCTTCAATAGAAGGTGCCAGTATGCTTTCCCTGGGATTGTGGAAAATGGAAAAACTGTGTGGGAAAGCGAATTACCAGAAGCATTTGCAAAATATTCCCCAAGCCCCTAACTCAGTGCTGATTCAGCCAGAAGGCACTTACTCTTGTTCCTTTCTAGGAATTCAGAGTTCCCAGAAAAAAAAAAAAAGAAATACCTAATGGATCACAAAACAAGGTGATGCCCGTGGCTGCTTTAAATTTATAGCAAGTCGTTTACTGATTTAGTGGTTTCATTGGTTAAGATCTTTTTTTAAAAACAACAGCACCCAAGGAAAAATTTATTTGAGCTTCCTGGCTTTCACCGATACATCCTGATATCAAAGCTAAGTTTCATCTTCTGCCACTCAACCCCATTCCAGCTCTGACTAGAGTAATTGTCAGAGGGATTCCGGAGTATGTATTTACAAGGCTGTTGAAAGTTCTGCTGTTAGTGTTTTGGGGTTTTTTTATTTTATTTTATTTTGCTTTTTGGGTGATGCACAGGGGTTATTCCTGGTTCTGCACTCAGGAATTACTCCTGGCAGTGCTTGGGAGACCCTATCGGCTGCTGGGAATCAAACCCGGGTCGGCCCCATGCAAAGCAAATGCCCTCCCCGCTGTACTATCGTTCCAGTCCCCGCTGTTAGGGTTTTGTCTACTTAGTTGTTTTTTTTTTTCTTTTTGGGTCACACCCAGCGATGCTCAGGGGTTACTCCTGGCTTTGCACTCAGGAATTGCTCCTGGCAGTTCTTGGGGGACCATATGGGATGCCAGGGATCGAACCCAGGTCGGCCGCATGCAAGGCAAACGCCCTACCCGCTGTGCTATCGCTCCGGCCCCCTGTCTACTTAGTTTTGTCACTGAGACAGTGATTTGTTTTGTGCTGCAGTTTAAAAAGCCCTCAGTTAGGCCAACAGGACTAGGAGGAAGGAGGAAGAGACCCTGGATTTTATTAAAATATCTTGGGGATGAAGTGTAGATCCTTCTAGCTAAGAAAAGATCCTGCTTTGTGGGGCTAGAAGCTACTAATAAACTACAAAGCCAAAGTCCCAGATGACCTTTAAAAAAATCCTCTTTCTGCAGGAAATGCAGGTGCCAACATTTAAAGTACCTGAACATGCCCTATTTCAGAGCTTTGCTCAAGGGCGGCTGCAATCAGCTAGTGAAAGGGCCACAGCTCAAGGCCACAACGAGGACAAGAAGTTGGGGGAAGAAGAGGCTAAGCGCTTCTCGATTTAATTCTTTCCACTTCTGTCCAGTTTGGTAATCTGATTTTATCCACAAACAGTGTGTGCAGCCAGTGGAAATAGCCTCTTCTGGTGATGCATTTGTTGCTTCAACACATTTTTACATTCCTAATACACCTCTTGAAGCCAAGCTACCTAGCAGTGAGAGCGTCTTAAAAGCTTTAAATTGGTGGGGCTGGAGCGATAGCACAACGGGTAGGGCGTTTGTCTTGCACGCGGCAGACCCAGGTTCAAATCCCAGCATCCCATATGGTCCCCTGAGCACCGCCAGGAGTCATTCCTGAGTGTAGAACCAGGAGTAACCCATGTGCATCGCCTGGTGTGATCCAAAAAGCAAAATAAATAAATAAATAAATAAATAAATAAATAAAGCCTCCTTGCCATTGAATATTACCAAATTTCCATCACTGTTTTAAAAAAAAAAAGCTTTAAATTGGTGGTAATAATTTATTGGCAAGCTTAGTTGGTGGTCACTGTCTCGTTTAAAACTCATTTCCATGGTATATGTATAGGCCTCGTTGAGTAATATGCAAAGCACTTTGTTTGAATTGGATTCTTCTGTGCTTATTAATCGCCTGCCATATTGGGAAGGGAACCTCAAAATAACGCTGCCTCCCAGAGAGCGGCCTTTTCACAGCTTCCCAGAGCGCACTGATTATTAAAATATAGCACGAGAAATGACTCTTCCTGGCTTACCTATTATGTAAGAGTTTTTAAAAGTCACCAACTGACATACTGTACAGTAGCTATTGTGTTCTTATCACCCTCGTTCCATTTTCACTAGTGAGGGAAGTGACTGTAAAACAAGATGAAAGTCCCCTGAGAGGCGTTTTTCTGAGATGTCCCACACGGAGCTGGTGTGTTTGTGAAGGAGGCCGCAGGGGAGATGGTCCCTGTTCCCGCCCGCCTGCCCGCCCGCCCTCCGCCGTTTATTCAAACGAGGGGAGCAGTATTGACTGTACTGATGAGATCTAAAGGCAGCGGAGCAGCAGATAATGGGGTTGTCATATTTTTAGGTCAGGGAGCTGGAGAATGAAAGCAGTTTCTATATATAGCCTGCCTTCCACTGGTGCCCACTGAATTTCTAGGGGGCATTCTTACTTGCGCATTCAGAGAAACTCAGTAAACTCTGTGTACTTATTTACCTACTTTTCTATGCCCAGAGAATGCCAACAAGAGTCTGAGGAGACTGCAGAGGGGGAGATGTGTTTTAGATCAGTGCTTCCAGAATATTCCAAGGGTCATCCAGGCTTGAGACTAGGAGACCAGCAACTAGAATGATGGGTGGGAGGGGGGGAGGGGGAGGAGCACAATCAGTAGAAGGTTGAGACACATTAGTTTAGATCACTCAAGGATTTTCTACTTTGGGGGGGCTGGAGCAATAGCACAGTGGGTAGGGCATTTGCCTTGCAAACGGCCAACCCAGGTTCAATTCCCAGCATCCCATATGGTCCCCTGAGCACCGCCAGGAGTAATTCCTGAGTGCAGAGCCAGGAGTCACCCCTGAGCATCGCCAGGTGTGACCCAAAAAAGCAAAAACAAAACGAAACAAAAACGAACAAACAAAAAAGAATTTTCTACTTTGTCTTAGACCTGTGTGGATTCACCTAGCTTCTTCGCATTGTCATCCCTGGGCGATTTCTCAGAGCTCGGGTGGGGGTGGGGGGCAGGGAACCCAGGTCGCCAGAGACAGCCAGTGTTCTCCCCAGCCAAGGCAGCGCCCGCTGAAACTTCAAGGGGGTCCCCAGAGAGGAAGTTCTCTGGCCCTCCCTGCCTCTTTGGGAAGGGGGGTCCCTAACAGAACGGAGAAGGCGATACTGGGAAACTCCCAAAACGTCTCTTCCACATTGTCCGAACGATGAGGATGGAGATGGAAACAGCGACCCCAAGGGACGCCCAGGAGAGCAAGATGAGAGCGAGGAGCAGAGGATCTGCAGAAGCAGGGGTGGGGCGCTGGGGGTTTGGGGCGGAACCGTGAGAGTGAACAGCAGCGGCTCATCACTCACCACAGCCCCCTGGGGAAAGTCGGAGGCCCCGGCCACCTCCGCAGGCCAGGACTGGGGGCCCCCGGGGGCCCGGGCCTAGGGACACTCACTGCCCAGGACAGGCTGGTTTCACATCAGCCCCTGCTGGCCTGGAGCTGGAGCCGCGCTGGGTCCCCCTCACAGCTCCAGGGAGCCACAAGCAAGGTGCTCCCCTGGGGAGCACGGCATCAGCACCAGAGCAGAGAGACCTGTCCCTGGAGACCAGAGAGTCCTGTCCCTGCAGGCCAGAGAGACCTGTCCCTGCAGACCAGACCAGAGAGACCTGTCCCTGCGGGCCAGAGAGTCCTGTCCCTACAGACCAGAGTCCTGTCCCTGCATAGATACCCGGCAGGGAGTGTCCGAGCTCATTTGACAAGCACCAGGGATCTGACCTTGAGTCTCACCCCCCCCCCCCCCCCCCGCCACACACACACACACAAGAGTTGTCACCTATGCTTGGCGAGTCCTTCCTAACTGCGGCATCTAGCCCTAGTTGGGGTCGGGCCAGGGCCAAGCAGAGTAGGGAAGGTGACAGGCCAGTACTGCTAAACTTGATGTGATTGGACCATCCTCTTAAGCCGAGACCCCCTATAAAATATGTATGTGGCAATAAAGTGAATGGCCACCAGCTTCTCCTGGACTGGTTTCTCCGAGCACCCATTATGCCTCGGCCCACGTCTGCCCGGACCCGGTGTGCAACGTGTCTGGGCACGTTGGTGGGGTGGGGTGGGGGTGGGGGAACTGTTCGCTAACATTCCTGGGTGCTGAGCTTCTGTGTCCCCTGATAGAGGTGTCTGGGGGTCATCTGCCGGGGTTGCCGTAAGGGGCTGGGGTTTCAGGAATGTAGGATAACATAGCCTCAGGTAGTTTAGGTTTATTGGGTTACTCCCGTTACAGTGCTCCTATTCCTCTTTGTTTATTTGTAGCTTCTTTCTTAGTGTTCTGTTGACTTATAAATAATGTTTTTCTCTTCTCCTTGAGTCTTTTGCATAGTTTATTCAGAGCAAGTCCTTTTTTGTATGGACACAGGAAGACTTAACAAATGTTATGCTTTTGTAACCTGGGAGTCATTTGACTCTACATGATATTTTCCTCCAGGGCATCTGTTCTCTTGACCTAAGCCTCAGCTGCCCTTACTTCCCAGCACCCCCCAAAAGCAGGGTCCACAACATGGGACGAGAAGGACCCAGGGCAAGCGGTGAGTTGTGTGCTACCCTGGCATCGAGATGGGCCTGGCCAAAGTGCCTAATGCTTAACTATAAGTTAAGAGCTTGATTATGGACAAATGTTGTCATGATCCAAACAGTGATAACTAGATTCGGACCCTGTTAGGGTGAGGAATGATTAATCTGGCCTGAGTGCTGTGGTCTGAGCCTGTGGCAAGATGTTGCCAGGAGAGCTGCCCTATAAGCCTCAATGTATCTCTTGCTATGTCCATACAAAAACAACTAGTATTAAGATGTTAAGTGTTTGGACTAAGGAAAAGGAAAAAAACCTTAAGAGTCAGGAAGGGCTTTGGAATGCCCTGCCCTCAGGAAGGGCTTTCTTATGTTGATTTTGCTGCCTGGCTGGGTGTAGCCTAGAGGGAAGGGAGGAGAGACTAGAGAAAGAAGCAGCAGTTGATTCAGAGAGAGGCCAGAGCTGGGAGTGCGGGAGATGAGAAAGATGGAAGATTGAATAAACGGTAACTAATCAGCAACCAGCTTGGTCCTCGTTCTTCCTTCGCCTTTCCTTGACCGCCGACTATCCCGATCCAGTCCACATGCTGCGGTTCCAGAGCACCGAACGCGGGTGGTGAGACAGCCGCCCGGAGAGCCCTCGAGTGCTTTAGTTTTTTACACAGGAGCACTGAGTACGTTCTTGGGGTGCGGCTGGAACTTCAGGGCTTGTCCCTCACCTCGTCCCCCAGCCCCCAGTCATTGGCACTGAGGTCATGGAGGAGAAGGTCGTTCATCTGCCAGCGCATGACAAGTGGCCAGAGATCTCGGTGGCACCTCCAGATGTCAAGTGGCCAGAGCCTGAGCTCAGCACCAACGGAGACGCACAGAGATGGGACAGATATTCCAGGGTTTGGCTCACACACTCAGTCAAGGGACTCAGCGCTGAGGGTTTCCAAGCTTAAGACTCGAACCCCAGTTGCCCTCTGGGAGAGGATTTTAAACCCTGTGCCCTCCCGCCCGCAAGCCTGGGTGTTCCTGGGTGGCCTTGAGCAAGCAGGCGGAGGTACTGAGGCAGGACAGAGATTCACACACCCTGTTCCATTGACCCGAGTCCTCCTTGTAATCCGAGGTCAGCTGTCTGGGGCACTTGTGTCCGTGCCCTTGGGGGTCTGGCAGGTTTTTCTTACTCGGTGGTAAACTCATGGCCCTGAGGCACAAAACGGAATCTGGCTTTCCAAAATGGAGTTGTAGTGGTTCTCTCACTCCCACTGCAGTGGTGGGTAAACTGAGGCGCAAAGCGACGAAGGATGTCACAAGCATGCTACAAGGTGTCTCACCTCCATCCCAGAGAGTTCCCTGCAGGCAGGAAAAGGTGCTCTGGGGGTAGGGACAGTAACGCCTCGAGGGCTGGCCTGGAATTCCCTGCACGCTGCTTCCCAGGCTCCCACTCGCTGCGTGAGGGAACCCCCAGGCTCTTCCCCAGAAGCAGGGACCTCCCGTCCACCCCAGGGCCTGCCGCTTCCTGCTGGGTGGCTGCGTGTCCTCCTAGGCCAGAGCTGCGGCCAACAGCGTGTGGCCAGCGTTGCCCTCTCCCTGCCAGCAGGGAGAGGGGCCTGAGTTCCGTCCTGGCGGTCACTGCACAGAGCTTTTCCCCTCCTCGATAGGCACCTGTGGCTCGGGTGTTGGTCTTAGATGAGGGAACTGAGTGTGTGAATTTTGTGTTCTGTGATTTTACGTGGCATCTGCTGTTTCCAGACAGTTCCCAGGGCCGAGATGGGAGGGTTCTACTTCAGGGTCATTTTGTGCCAGTTCTGCTTCAGCTTTGGGGTTTTCTTTTCAGCCTTTTACTGATTTCTTAGGATGGGTAAGTCGAGGCGGCATGTCTGGAGCAATGCCCAGGAGGGTCAAGGCCAAGCAGGCAGCAGTGGGATGTGAGGATCCGAGGAAGGTGTTGCCTGACCCTGGCGGTGATGGGGCCTTCCAGGATCACGCCTCGTGGTGCTGAGGGTTGTCCAGGGATGGAGGCAGTGGAGCTTGGGGGCCCACGGGGTGCTGGGGATTGAACTGAGTAGGTTCAGCGCCATGTGTGCAAGGCAGGTTCCTTTGCCCTGGACTGGCCCTCTGGCCCCCTCTCATGGTCCCCTTGTGGGGAGAAGAAAAAAAATCATTTTTTATCCCTGCATCAGTTTGCAATGCCAGACACCTCGATAATGACTGCTTCAAAACAGCAAAAATTCTTGCAGAGATGAAGTGTTTGGCCTCTCGCAGTCAGGCCACTTTGAAAACTGTACCGCTTTGGGTAACTTATGATGTTCTAAGAGTTTTTCTCCTTTCGTTTAAATTTTCAGATTCTTCATAATACCGCTTTTGATCATTTTCTAGTGTCTCTGGAGTTTGGAGTGAAAAAAATTTTTTTTCATACCTGATGACTGGAGTGATAGCATAGCAGGTAGGGCATTTGCCTTGCTTGCGGCTGACCTGGGTTTGATTCCTCCGTCCCTCTCAGAGAGCCCAGCAAGCTACTGAGAGTATCTCACCTGCACGGCAGAGCCTGGCAAGCTCCCTGTGGCATATTCGATATGCCAAAAACAGTAACGACAAGTCTCACAATGGAAACGTTATTGATGCCCGCTCAAGGAAGTCGATGAACAACGGGAGGACAGTGCTACCTGATGGCTATTGTGTGGTGTGTCTGCCTTATATATGTGTGTGTGTGTGTGTGTGTGTGTGTGTGTGTGTGTGTGTGTATGTGTGAGAGTGAGAGACAGAGAGAGACAGAGAGTCAGACACAGGGACAGAGAAATGGAGGGAGAGACACGGGGGGCGGAGAGAAAGAGAGAGAGAAGGGAAAGAGGTGGGAGAGGGAAGACGGGGAGAGAAGCGCCCCTGAAAGGCAATCAACTTTCTAATCTCCTCAGAGAACAAGCCTAAGGCTTTGTTTTGTGTGGGTTTGTTTTTCTGTTGAATTTCTCCTCGTAATTTTCTTATTAAGTCCGTGGGTTTAATGTAGTATTATTTTTCTAATTTTCTAAGATGAATGCGTGGCTTATTTTTCAGAATTTATTCTTCAGTCTAGTATGTTCTAAATCTCACATTTCTTCGTAGGGTCTTTTTAAGGATTGCATCACATTGGATATGTATTTTTTTTATCATTGAGTTGGACATACTTTCTAATCTCTGTTGCAAGTTTCATCTTTAAACTATAGCTTACTTGAGTGTGTGCCCTGAATTTGAAATGTGTTAAATGATTCAGTCATATTCTCATGTCGTCAGTATAATTGCTTTACACCATCACAATGATTTCATTCCTTTAAAGAGTGTTGGGACTTCCTTGATTGCCTAGTACAGGGTTAATTTTTGTCAACACCCCACGTGTTGGAAAGGAATGTTTGCCTTCCACATTGGATGCTGTGTTCAACTGTAGTTAATTACGTAGCTATGGGATCTATTTCTTTTGCCAGCGAAATGTATATGTAATTGCTCAACGCTGAGTTGATGTTTATGTCTTTCGTCATCACTCCTGGTAGCACCATTCAGACCAAAGCTTCCTGGGTTCACTGTGTATGAAGCTTAGTGTTGAGCATTTTGCAGGGATTATTTGGCTCAGTGTTCACAATGATCCTATGACCTTAAGCTAAGATTTTAAGAGGTTATAATCATTGGCCAGCACCCGATGGGGATAAACGGTGGGGCGTGGCATGAAATGGTGGGTGATCTGAAACCCCCACTGAAACCTAATTCCATCTTACACCAAGTGGCTTTTGACTGTGCCCCAAATCTCTTTAGGTACCAGTCCTTTAGCACATCACTGTCACTGTCATTGTCATCCCGTTGCTCATCGATTTGTTCGAGAGGGCACCAGAAACGTCTCTCATTGAGAGACTTACTGTTACTGTTTTTGGCATATCCAATACGCACAGGTAGCTTGCCAGGCTCTGCCGTGCGGGCTCCATACTCTCGGTAGCTTGCCGGGCTCTCTGAGAGGAGCAGAGGAATCGAACATGGGTCAGCCTCGTGAAAGGCGAAAGCCCAACCGCTGTGCTGTCGCTCCAGCCCCTTTAGCACGTAGGTGCATATATTTTTATTACTTTGGATGTGAAGACATATTGGCTGTCTGAGATTCTCACAGGGAAAGGTTGGTTTCCACTATTAGTTGGGGGGAAGCAAACTTCCAACTAGCACTGCCTTTCTGAGAAGAGATCTTGTTTATCTGGAGGAGGTGGGTGGGGAAAGAGGGGAGGGGGAGAGGGGAGAGGGAAGGAGTGAACCCTACCTTTCTGTCATGCTCTTAATTGTTCTCCAAGGCTGAAATGCCACAGTAGCCTCTTTCCAATATCTCCACCTGAGTCCACCGCTGTGTCTCCAGCCCAGGGTAATATAGATCCTTTGCAAATATTCAAATTAATGAAAATCATACCAAGAACACCATCACTGTATCATCTCTTTTTTTTTTTTTTTGACCATATCAACGTATGAGCCAGCCGCTGGCGGAAATGCAAGGGGACCGACTTTTCTCGTTCTCTGGATCTCCTGCCCTCTTCTCCCCTGTCCTTGTCCCGAGGGCTGGCAGGCAAGCTCAGAGTCGGGAGCGCAGGCCTGGCATGCAGAGGCATCAGGTTGGCTTCCTGGTACAGCCGGCTGCCAACCAGCACAGTCAGGGTGGCCTGGGGAACCCTCTAGAACAGCCAGGCCTGAGAAACACAGGAGCAAGAGTCACCTGGAGGAGCCCCGGGCCCCCCCACCCCCACGCACTGCTAAGAAGACACAAACACAGTGACAAAAAGTCTCCATGAATTAACTGATGCACAAAAGGCAGAATGCACTGATGCACTCAGACCTGAGGTTTCCCCCCGGAGGCCTGGCTTCCGGTTCCCCTCCAAACGCGCAACCCCACAAATCACTTAAGTTACCCAGGTATTATGAGCTTTAAGTGGTCTCCGGGGAAAGCCATCCTAATAGCCTCCTTTTATTGTTACTCTGGCTGTAAGGAGTTACGGTCAAGCCCTTATTGAAAAATGTATGAGACAAGATAATAAAAGGTGGGGATGGTACGATAAATCACTTTGACCAGGTATGGAAGTAATAAACACAGATGACCTGAGAGGCTGGCACGCTGACAAATGGCGCCGTCGCCGTTTTTTTTTTCCTACAGGGAGCAAGCAGTTCATCTTTTTGCCGAGCAAGTGCTGCCGCAGGAAAACAGAATTGCTCTGACTTGTTTTCGCTGTTGTGGCTTTATTTATTTATTTTATTTTTCTAATTACAGAAGTTTGAGATTGGTTCGGTAATACGGAAAGCTCAAGTTTTATGTGTGTGTGTGTGTGTGTGTGTGTGTGTGTGTATGTGTGTGTGTGTATTATATACCCACACATGAATCTTGTGCAGTGATGCAATAACTTTCCCCATTATTTTAATGGGATTCTTTTTTTGGTTAATGCTTCAATCATTCCAGTAACAGCACACG
This sequence comes from Sorex araneus, assembly GCF_027595985.1. Taxonomy (NCBI): domain Eukaryota; kingdom Metazoa; phylum Chordata; class Mammalia; order Eulipotyphla; family Soricidae; genus Sorex; species Sorex araneus. The sequence goes on from NC_073303.1 coordinate 258,709,440, forward strand.
CAGAATTAATAGGTGTTGCGCAAATTTGGGTATTAAGAGCTTTGGATCTGAATGTAAATTGGGGAAGAGTTTCACGCAGGCACGAAGGCTGGAAGTGGAGCTGCAGAAATGTGTTTTTCAGAAATCCAGCTTTTCCCATCTTCAGCAGTTTTCAAGTCCTCACTTCGGTGAAAAAAGGAAGAACTCATTTAACGGAATAAAAGATGTGTGAGGGGACAGCCTCATTGCTGGCAGCTGCCTCCTCGGGTCCTGCGGGAGCAGGGAGAGTTGGTTCCTAGCCCCCCCATCCCCTCTCCTCAGTCCTAGCACTGTGTTGAAATTTAGTGGCTGAATCAAACACCGTTAGAGTCATCCAGAGTTGGTGGGACCTGGAAGAAGGAAAGTGACCCTTAAAACACACACGAACACACACACACACACACACACACACACACACACACACACACGGGGCCAGAGCAATAGCACAGTGGGGAGGGCATTTGCCTCACAAGCAGCAGACCCGGGTTCAATCCCCAGCATGCCATATGGTCCCTGAGCACACACCAGGAGTAATTCCTGAGTGCAGAGCCAGGCGTAACCCCCGAGCATCGCTGGGTGTGACCCAAAAAGAAAAAAGAAAAAAAAAAACTAGAAACTCGCTTTGTGGAGATATCAGATTGTATTTTTCACATTTGCAAAGTGTGTAATCTCCTGATTTAAAAAAATTTTTTTTGCTTTTTTGGGTCACACCTAGCAATGCTCAGGGGTACTCCTGGCTCTGTACTCAGTAATTACTCCTGGCAGTGCTTGGGGGACCATATGGGATGCTGGGGATTGAACCCAGGTCGGCCATGTGCAAGGCAAATTCCCTACCTGCTGTGCTATGGCTCCAGCCCCATCTCCTGAATTTTTTGGTCTGTGGATACATCCCCAAACTTCCCTCCTGAGCCCTCCAGGTCCCTGGACCCTCTCTCCGCTGGGGTCCTGCCCCGCAGCTCTCACGAATGAGTTTTCTCTTACTGTGTTGGCCATTTCCAACGCAGTCATCATACGGCCCAGGTCCTCTGGTGTTGGTCTTTCGTTCATCTCCTGGAAGTTCATTCATGTGTCTCACAGGTACTGTCCATCTCCTTTCAGACCAAGTAGGACTCCGTGGACAGTCCACCCTTTACCTGGCCACTCACGTCTGAATGGGGACCTTCAGTGTCCAGTATGAGGCTGTTGGTAGTTATTGCAGCAGCTCGGAACGTCGCTGTGGCGTGACGCGTGCATTGATGCCCGCCCGTCCGGAGAGCAGCGGTTAGACTCTGTTCCTGGCGGGATTGGACTTTGAGGGAGGGGCGTCCTCCCCTGCCGCCCCCGGCGTCCAGGCCCTGTTTGCAGTGGTTCTGCCTCTGACCTAAGGAAACCCCCTTGCTCTCGCCTCTGCTGTGTGCTGTCTGCCCTCTGCGGACGCGCTGTCCCTCTGTCCAGTTCTGCTTGCCTTGGTCTCCTGGACTCTCTGCTCTGTCCCCTCAGCTCGGGAGTCCACCGGATTGAACCCGGGACTCCCTCGGCCACAGCGCCAGGGAGCTCTCGGGCTTGAACTGAGGTGGCTGCGGGGCTCTCCTTTCTGTGTCGTTTCTCTCGAACCCCGTGTCTCACCATTCGGGCCTCCAACCCGGCTGCGCCCCACACACGGGAGTTCTCTTTCAGACGGGAGGGTCCATAGGATGCCTGCTGTGCCTTCTGGGCTGGATTTAGACGTGTTCACCTGTGACACGCTCTTTTTAATTTTATTTTTATAAAGTTTGTTCATGATAATTCACTGTAGCACTGTATCACTGTCATCCTATTGTTCATCGATTTGCTCGAGCGGGCACCAGTAACGTCTCCATTGTGAGACTTTTTGTTATTGTTTTTGGCATATCGAATATGCCACGGGGAGCTTGCCAGGCTCTGCCATGTGGGAGGGATTTTCTTGGTAGCTTGCCGGGCTCTCCGAGAGGGACAGAAGAATCGAACCCGAGTTGGCCGTGTGTAAGGCAAATGCCCTACCTGCTGTGCTATCGTTCCAGCCCAATAACTCATTAGATTTAATATTTGAACACCAAAATCCTACCACCATTGCACCCTTGCCACCACCCTATTTCGAATATTTCCACCCCAAATCCCAAATGGTGCCCCCCAAAGCAGAACTGAAACAAATAATTTTGTATTGCTTGTTCTGAATCATCTGCTAAAAATGGTCCAATAAAGCTCCCTCAGAGGAAAGTGGGTAAAGATTGTTGTATTTCACCCTGGAGCCCCTAAGCCCTTGTCTAAGAGATTACTAACAGGTTTGTTAAACCCCATCAAATGTTGGGTGCTACTTTTGGTACATCAGTGGTGTAGAGTATGCAAGTTGGCACGGCTGCGAATGTGCACTCCCAAAATTCTAAAATTTAGAATACGATCATACCGAAGATTCACTCCTCTCACGGGTGAGGCTCATCCATGCCTGCAGAGAGCAGCCATGAGCATGGCGGGAATTGAGTACTGGAGGTTTTTGACGGCCAGGACTCTCTTGGGGTGGGGAGGGGAACTCACCACCCCCCTTTCAGTTGTCCCGGCGAAGACAGCCTCACCCTCGTTCCTACTGTCCTCGGACATTAGTCTCACACTGTGTTTTTTTATACCCCACAAAGGAGTACTAAATAACAGCACTATGCCTGCCCCTCTCCTTCTGACTCGTTTCACTCACCGTGTCCATCCACTTATAGGCAAATTTCATGACTTCATTTTTCCTAACAGCTACACCGTCCTCCACTGTATAGATGTACCAGAGTTTCTTTATCCACTCATCTGTTCTCGGGCACTGGGGTTGTTTCTGGATTCCAGCTGTTGTGAACAGTGCTGCAATGAGCATCGGAGTGCAGGTGGGGTTTCTGCTGCGTATTTTTGCGCCCCTTCCCCTGGGGGTATATTCCCAGAAGCGGTATTGCTTGCTGGGTCATATGGAAACTCAATTTCTAGCTTTTTGAGGAATGTGCATATTGTATTTAGTTATTTACTTAACTTGCTTTTTGGGTCACACCTGGCAAGGCTCAGGGGTGACTCCTGGCTCTGCACTCAGGAATTACTCCTGGCGGTGCTCAGGGGACCATATGGGATGCCGGAAATTGGGCCGGCCACGTGCAAGGCAAATGCCATTCCTGCTGTACTGTCGCTCTGGCCCCATATATTGTTTTAAACGAGCACAGTGATGCTGCTGTAATGTGTGGACCAGAGTGGACGGACGCTTCACTCACTTTCCGTGGGGGAAGGGGAAGGTGCCCAAGGTTGTGTGCAGAAGGTTCCCTCGCTAACCCGTGGACGCGCTGTCTTTGCAGCAGTAGCTGGAGCCGGCCCTGCCCTCCTGCCCTGGGTCCCGCCGGAGCGGGAAGCGCGCTTGGATCCTGTGGGAGTATCCTGGCCGTGATGCAGAGTCCAGGTAGGAGGGTCTGTCTGTGGGGTCCCGGCCTGAGCTTGGGGCTTCTGTTTCCTTCCCAACAGACACAACAGCATGCACTGAACAGGCAGTTTACACAATTGCAGTTAAGGCAATTCTAGTTTTTTGGGTTTCTTTTCTTTTCCCTAAAAAATAAATAAATAAATAAATAAAGCTGCGTTACTGGAAAGGTAGTCCAGCAGGTGAGGCGCTGGCCTTGCGTACTCCTGGCCTGGGATCGGTCCAAGGCACCCCGTCTGGTCCCTGAGCACAGAGTCCTGAGCACCGCCAGGTGTGGCTCAGAACAAAACAGGAAAGACCCCATTATTTCTCTGTATTTTATTACTAAGTTCTTCTGGAAGCTATTTTAATTTAGGAAGTGGGAAGCTTAGTGCTTTTTGACTTCAAGTTTACCGCAATTTCAGGTAGGGGGCAAGGGAACAGAAAAGAATTCCCCACGGGATCCCATTAAGTGTTATCCTGAAGTCAGTATGAAGCCATGGGCAGATTACAGGGTCCGTCACGCGGTAGGTGTTGCATTTTAGAAAGCACCTCTGACTCCCGCCGGGAAGACGATGGGGAGAAGAGGCAGGGTGTCTGCTTAAGATCCTCTGGGAATATTCCATAGGGAAAACTAGAAGGATCAGGAAAAGGGAATTGGGCTGGAGAGGGGAGAGGAAGGCGTGGGAAATGAGAGATTAGGAATGGACTCAACAGAATTAAGTGAACTTTGAAGGATTTGGGCTCACGAAGAGTTTGTGTGCGGAAGAGGGTTAGGCAGATTTTTTGAAAAATAACCCATTCAGAAGGGGTATTTGGGGGCTGGAGCGATAGCACAGCAGGTAGGGTGTTTGCCTTGCACACAGCCAACCCGAGTTCGAATCCCAGCATCCCATATGGTCCCCTGAGCACCACCAAGAGTAATTCCTGCGTGTAGAACCAGGAATAACCCCTGTGCATCGCTGGGTGTGACCCAAAAAGAAAAAAAAAAAAAGAAGAAGGGGTATTTGTTCATGGGGCATTGCAGGCTCTCTGACCCATGGGTGAGGAATGCTGTTGGGGTCGGAGGCAGCCCTCCTCCTCTGAATGGGGGTCCATATGCTCCCTGCGGGCACCGGTGCTCCCTGCACATCTTGGCTCCTGGACTAGCTGTCTCCCGCCTCCCTGGGAGCTTGTTAGAAATGCATGGTGGGGGCCGGAGCGATGGGACAGCAGCTAGGACCTGCTTTGCATGTAGCCAACCTCACTTCGATCCCCGGCATCCTCTCTGGTCTCCAGAGCCTGCCAGGAGTGATTCCTGAGTGCGGAGCCAAAAGTAGCCCCTGAGCACAGCCGGTGTGGCTCAAAAACCAAAAAGAATTTAAAAAAAGAAAAAAAGAGACATACAGAATGCCAGGCCCCACCTGTGACTCACTGGAGCAAAGTCGGCGTCTTAACGACAACCCTGGATGAGCTGCATGCCTGGGACAGTCAGAAAGACGCTGCCAAGGCTCTCGTGAGCCAGAGAAACCTCCATCCTCATGTGTCCTCCCGAGCCTTCAGGACCCCGCGTCCGAGCCCTACGCAGAGATGACCGGCTCTCGAAACGCTTTGACTTTCCTCTGCCTGCTCTCGGGCACCAAGGAAAAGCTTCACGTTCTTCACACTTATTATCTCCCAAGGACTATTTTTGCCTCTTCTGACTGGTTGGAGCAGGTGGGGCTCTTGACATCTTATCACCACTTGTAATTTCCAAACCTCACAACAGCTCTGGCTGTCAGTGGGATTTTCCAGAGCAGTTGGCATCCAGCCGGCTTAGCACGGCTCTGGCGGTACTAATAATAAAAGGCCTCCCTTTGGGACGTCTCTGGAGCAGATGTAAAACATTATCTAGTTAGAGCTAGATTAAAGAAGTTTCTCCTGATGAAGGCATTTTCCTCTTTGTGGTAATTTCCTCTTACTAATGGCCAGCATAGGCGAGCTGAGGCCCTTCGAAGCCCAGAATGTTTTGGGTGAGAGCAGAGACGGCGGCAGGGTGTGAGCTGGGTGTCGGTGGCCAAGCCCAGGGTCTCCCGGCCCAGAGACCTCACTGAGGCTGCTTGTCCGAGTTTCCCAGAAGCCGTTCCTGGCACCGGGCCTGGTTCGAGTCCAGCCTCGCCTGAGTCTCGCTCTCCCTCCGGGGTCCCGCCGAGGCTCTGCCTGGCCTCGCCTGCCCCTCCGACTTCATCCCCGGCTCTCTCTCTCCAATGTGCTCTATCCCTGGGACTCCCACGCCTGTCCTCGAGTCAGCCAGGAAGTGTGTGTCCCTGGGGAGTCCGCACACCTGTTTCCTCTGCCATCCTGCGTTTTCCCTCAGCCCCTCCTCGTCGCGCCACCTCCACCCCTGCCTCCCACTTTGAGTCCAACTCCCAGAGTTTTCCCTGGCCCCCCCCCCTTTGTTCTCTGGCTCGGCACTCCTCCCTACTGGCGGTTATTTATCTCTGGGCTTCCCAGTACCTGTGTGAAGTAATGAGATTCATGAGAACGTGGCTGGTTCCGAATGCACCACCGAATGCAGGGGCCGTGCTGCAGAATCAGTGCTCAGCCTCCGAGAATCATTCACGCAGCAGCCCTGCCTGCGCCCCCGCGGAATCATTCACACAGCCCAGCGCCCCCGTGCCAGCTCCTGGAGGAGGAGTGGCCCTCACTCCCTTTGCCGGGCGGGGTCCTTGTTTTCCCTGGCCCTCCCTGTGCTCTTCTGGAGTGTTCTGTGCTCACTCTGAATATGTGATTCCCCGTTTGACTCCTGGAGGGTAGAACTGTGCCTTTAATTTAAAAAAAAAAAAAAAAAAAAACCTTGTTGCTAAAGTTGCATCAGTCTGTAACATCATCTACATTCCATTACATTCCAGGGATGCGCCACTAGGTTGCTTTTGTTACCTTCCCTTTTCTATGCCAAGGAGCCAGCTCAGGACTTCAGGCAGCTCCTGCCGTGCCTCTGAGCCCGGTCTCCTGCCCCGTGCACCATTGTGAGTGGCACCTGGCTGACCTGCACACCTCCCACCCCTGAAAGTCTCGTTCCACACGACCCCAGATCATTCCCGTCCCACCCCTCTCTCCGGCGCCCCTTCTCTTCTCGTAACCGCTTACTTGTTCTTATCGTCTCTCGGTGCTTGCTTTGCAAGAACTTTTGTTAGTTTATTTACATACCACATAGGAGTGGGCTTATGCATTGTTTATGCGCTGTCGTCGTTGTCGTCTTTGATATTTGGAATAGTTCCCTGAACATGATGGGTCACAAAAAAAAAAAAAAAAGCATAAATGGTGAGGGAAGCAGCCAGCCCCCGACAGAGCAGCTAGCTTGTCTCATACCACATAGAACCAAACTGCTGGCTAGCTCGAGGCAGCTCTGTGAAGGAGCTGGGTGTTAAACGTACATTGATCTGAACGATTCATTTTTGTGTCTAGGCTCTTCCTTGTGATGTTTGGGAAGGGAAACAACAGAGAGAAGCGTCAGTGTTCTGTAGTGGCGGAAGTCATCTGATTCTAAAGGTGCTTCTTGCCTCCCGAGCGTTACCGTTCAGAGCCAGAGCAAATGAAGTGAGGGTTGGGGGCGGAGGCGGGGGAGGGGACAAACATCTTCAAAAATCTTTTACTTTTGACAGTTTCAGTTGCATTTTCTTGACGACATCGAGTAGAGTCACCCCAGGTGGACTTAGAGATTCTCACCTGCGGTTTCCGACACTGGAGAGCAAAGCACATGGCACATCGATGCCCTTTTCGTGGGCTCATGCAGCAGCCGAGTGTCCGTGCGTGCCAGGGACTGTTCCAGGCCCCAGAGGGGAGGGACGGAAGTGGACAGCGCCCCTGTGTCCAGCACTGCTCGGCGTGAACTGTCTGAGCAAGCACCAGAGCGGCCCACCTGCCGAGGAGGCGGATGAACAGTGTAGGAGAGCGCCATGTGCACTGAGGGCGCCCCTTTGGCAAGAGAGACGTGGGAACAGAAAGCCTCCCTGAGCACTGCACCCCCAAAGCTGCCCCCTCCCCCCATGTAAACTGGCTGAGAATAGGGCCGGGTGCTGTTTCCGTGCCTCTGTCCTTGGTACTCCTGCCTCTGAGTGTTCCGGCCACGCGGGGTGGTCGGATCCACCCACAAGGTAAAGGGTTCTGAGTGTCCACTCTCACAGGTCACCAGACTTCCAGGGGGCTTTCTTTGCCCCAGGCACCCGGTTCCCGGGGACAGAACGCTTCCACTGTCAAAAGGAAGTGACCTCTTGCCCATATTTTAAAGATATTATCTTGATGTGTGGCCTTTGGGCCAGTTAAACTACAATTTCCTGGCTTCACTGCCATTTTTCATATTGTGTCCAAAACCGCTGCAATCACTGATGAGATGCAGTGTCAGAGATTAAGTGTCTTGTTATAAAAAAATAAATAAAAGATCTTGACAGTTGTTTGTTATTTTTAAGTCTTATCCCCATGTCTGGCTTTCACTGTTTAAAGACTCTGGTTTCATGTTTCTGGGGGTAGCCAGAGCATTGGTGTTCTTTCATTCCCCTTCCTCCTGCCCTTTTGATTGAGACCCACGGACACGGGAAGCCTCATCGTGGGCTGGAGAGAGTGAGCAGAGACTGGAGCACTGGCCTTGCACACTGTCCATTCTGCTTCTGTCTCTGGCACTTCGGGGATTTAACCCCAAGCACAGAGGGAGGAGCAAGCCTTGAGCACTTCTGGTTGTGGCCCCAAAACCTAAATAAATGAAAATAAAGTCTCCTTAAGAGGAAGCAAAGGATAAAAACAGGACACGCCAGAAAATCATTGTCCTTAATGACCTTAATCTTATTTGTAAAGTGAAAGCTTTAAAATATTCTTAAAGAATAATTTGGAAAGTAGATTCCATGACATGCATGTACATATGGACATTGATAGATATATAAATGGATTTAAAAAATTATTCGCCAGAAGCTTTGCTCTATGAAGTAGACATGACGGCGATAGCTCTAGCCCTCGGTGGGTGGGAAAGGATGGGGCAAGAGAAGGGAGAGAGGACAATTGTCTGAGCCCAGAAAGCAGATTTCCATGCCTGTCCCACTTTAGCGGGACTAACTGGACAGCCACTTTTCACTTTCTGGCAGACACAGGACCCAGTGCTAAGTGTGTAACTCAATGGGGCTCCCGGGGAGGTGTCCAGTAGTGCGTGGTGCAGGCTAATAGCTTCAGGGTTTTAGTAGCTCCTGGGGGGCTATTTCAGGACTCGGGGGAGAGGTTGACAATTTGGGTTGACAGATGGGGGTACCTGATGGTTCCCCAGTGGACAATCAGCTCCGCCTTGTGACACAGACATCAGACCATGGGCTCAGAAGAATATAGTTGGAGGGGGATGGAAAGATGGTACAGCAGGGAGGGCACTTGTCTTGCATGAAACTGCCCCAAGGTTGACCCTTGCACACTGTATGGTCTCCCAGGCACCGCCAGGAGTAATTCCGAAGTGCAGACCCAGAAGTAAGTCCTGAGTGTCACCAGGTATGGCCCCCAAACCAAGAGAAAGGAGCAGAGTTTGAAAGCCACCAGATGTTCCCTCGCCCTCTTTAGGGCTAGAGAGTTATGGCCCAGCAGAAAGCAAAGGGGTGTGTGTGTGTGTGTGTGTGTGTGTGTGTGTGTGTTGATTCACCCACTCACTTCCTGCGTTGTGATGGTCCACAGCGGGTGTAGGTGCTGGAGAAATGTGGAGGAGCTAAGCAAACATGGTCCTTGTCCTCGGGATCCTGATAATCTGATTGGAAAGGCGTGACCACAAGTAATGTGCAGAGACAGAGTCCTGTGACTCATGGTCAGTGTTCGGGAACCCTTGTGGGAGGAAGGCCGTTCCAGTAGGGACAGTTATGCAATGGACAGTATGCAATCTTTTAGATTGGGGGGAACCAGTGACACCAAGGTGGATTCTGGGTAACATGCTGGGGAGCAGGTGGGTTTGGGGAAAGGGAGCCCCATTTTCAATGATGCTGCGATGGAGAGAAACTTGCCAACATCCCCAAAAGCAAATGTCAGCCCATTGAGCTGATGCTTGGCCACCAAGTCAGTGCGAGCATCACCCAGGACAGGAGGCGAGGGACAAATGCTGATGACCCCAAGGTCACAGTGAGAATCCAGGGCCGATTTTTGACAGTCAGAAGCAGGGGAACTGAGCAGAGCCACGGTGACATTCAAGGTCGTTCTTGTGTCTGCAGCAGGTCAGGCCACATTTGAGGGGAGCAGGAAGGAAGCGGGGATCACCTGGCTAGCGTGGCAGCCTAAGGGAATGACTGGCACAATAGAGTTGGGGGAGATCGCCCGCAGGTCCTGAGATACCTCCCTGCTAGGAGAGGGAAGACAAGGGGAGGACGGTTGTTGGGGATGGACTGAGCTATCAGGGCGAGCCCACTAGACTGTACTACAGACAGGAACATTTTCCCCCTTCAAGCTGCCTTCAGAAAATAATTTCAGTATATTAAAAGGGGCAGTTTTCCTTTTCTCACAGAAGCTTTGCTGGTCTTTGACATGCAGATCTCAGGAGCTAGCCAGGCCTGATCTTTGACTTTGTAGATTCTGGGCTCTGGCCCAGCCTAGTCTTTGGGATGTAAATCCAAGTGCTTTTAGCCCAAGAAAGGTTTCAGTTTGGGTTTTGTATCTTCTTTCGAAGGCCAAGATTACTGGCCTGTAGATGCAAGGAAACAATGCATATTCTACTGCCTCAATGTTCTTCCTGTAACTTCTTTTGATTCCTTTGGTGACATCACTGTATTGCGCTCTTTAGAGGTACCATGATCAATAAAGGGCTGGAGCGATAGTGCAGGCAGCAGTAGGGCACCTGCTTTCACGCGGCCGACCCGTGTTCAATTCCTCCGCCCCTCTTGGAGAGCCCGGCAAGCTACCGAGAGTATGGAGCCCACACGGCCTAGCCTGGCAAGCTACCCGTGCATATTGGATATGCCAAAAACAGTAACAACAAGTCTCTCAATGAGAGGTGTTACTGGTACCCACTCAAACAAATCGATGAGCAGAGTGACAGTGACAGTGATGATCAATAAAAGGAGATCCATGGGGCTCTCTGCTTTTGTCTAGAGTCAGAGAGAACCTAGGCCCTCCATGAAATACATTTCTTCCACGTTCCTTGTCTCAGTGCCTTCGACTGCATGAATATTCAGACAACAGACGGTCCCTTCCATACCCCCCTCAGGTCTGGTGAAGCCCCGAGAAGACAGCCACACGCACGCTGCATCCCTTTGTTCACTGAGCTCTGCCTGCCGCCCGCCCTTCCTCCTTCCCAGTGTCTCCTCCTAGTCACTGAAAATCCATCAGGAGCCAGTGGGAGAGTTGATCAGTCAACAGAAGAAGGAAAAGGCCCTCGGCCTTGGGCCACATCATTTATTATCAGTACCACAGACAGGAGTACTCATGGTCTGCAGAACAGTCTGGAAAATGAATCCATGGGCTACTGTGACTGTAGGATTGTTAGGGCAAAGGTGCGGGCAGGGGGTTGGGGGATGGGGGTGTTAGAACCACTCTTAAGATGCCTTTATAGAAATTTCTAATGCAGCAAAAATGTGAGGCTCTGGCTCTAGCTTTCTCCTAGTGAAAAAAGTCACTTGTATTGACTTCAGAATGTTGTCAAGGAGAAACAGACTAATAATATGATACTGAGTCTCTTTATCTATACTATCGACTTCTTAATAAGGATCAGCGTCTTGGGCGTGACTCTGACATATTAGTTTAGTAACCTTGAAAAATGTCAATAATACCAGGTCACACACTCCGAGACCAACACTTGCCTAAGCTAAGTGCCTGAGCTAAGCTAACACTAAGCACTTTGCATCTCTCACTCACCCCTGCCTGCTGCGGAGTTGGGGTGCTCATTTGGTATCCTCATTTAACAGATACGGAAGATCAGGGCTCAGCAAGTGTGGCCTGTAGCTTACCTGATGTAATCACTATAACGGGTCTCTCACAGAGCCTGGACTCAAACCAGGTTCTCAGTACCCTAGTTAGCACTCTTTCTACATCTTGACCTAGGTATGATCCTTCCAGCTTTTCACGTTGGCTGAGAAGGTCAAATTTAAAAATGTGCATGAAATATGTGTGTGAATAAGCATACATGTTAGCCATTGTGTGGTATATGATCAGTCTGTGATGCTTTCTGAGTATTCTGTTCTCTGTGATGGCCGAGGACTCCATCCTTAAAAACACTGAGCATCCCCCTTTCTTCTGCCGGGGCATGAGATGTGCTCCCCTCCCCCCCCCAGCATCTCTGTGTACTTTTGCACTTGCCACTTAATTTTTTAAATGTGTTTCTTTTCCTGAGTCTTGTCAGAGGTGATCTGCTCAGGATAACAAGTTCTTTCTCTACCTCCAAGTCTGTTATTTCGGAGCTGCCAGCAAATAGTGACAGAGTTTTAGGATGTCTTGGGATGATGCAATTTGAGATTAAGGTCCATGCCAACTGCCAACCATCATAGCATCAAAACGTTGAGGTAGATACTCAGAGTCCCAATTAAGGTCACATTCTAGAGGAACTTGGGAGGGATATAGTCCCTCTTGATTTTTTTTATTGTGCTCAAAAAACTGTTTAGAAAAATTGAGTATTGTCTAGATAACACAAGACCCAGCAACATCAGAGTCTTCTCGAAAATATGCAGAGGGGAATGGGTGGATAGGAGTGAAACAGGTAACAGAAGCAGAGAGTTCACAGATGTAGGCATGCAGGTGACAACCCTGAGCACCTCAGATATGTTATTGATTGGGAAATACACATATAGCCTAATTTATGTTTAGTCCGATCAATCACTGTAGCACTGTATCACTGTCATCCCGTTGTTCATCGGTTTGCTCAAGTAACGACTTGAGCACCAGTAACGACTCCATTATGAGACTTGTTGTTACTGTTCTTGGCATATCAAATACGCCATGGATAGCTTGCCAGGCTCTGCCGTGCGGGTGGGACACTCTCTGTAGCTTGCCAGGTTCTCCAAGAGGAACGGAAGATTCGAACCCAGGTCAGTCCCATGCAAGGCAAATGCCCTACCCGCTGTGCTATCTCTCCAGCCCAGTCCGATCAATAATATTTTAAAATGGACAGCATACTGAGATGCTTCACAGTTCATTCGAGAAGAACCAGGCATGGTTCTTCTTCCTAATGAAAAATTGATTTATGTGTGGTACATTTTTTAGAGCAAGGCGATATGGCACTTAGAAAACCAAAAAACAATTCATGTTGAGTCATGTCACACTCGGGAATCACTTCAATTAGCTATAAGCATCCGTTCCTGAGAGTACTGACCCTCACTCTTCCTTGCGTTGTGACCGGGTGAGCCAGCCAGAGCCTCGCTGTGTCAGCCAGTGGCACAATCAGGCAGCAAGAGCGATACTAGATGTAGCAAGTGCTCATGGCCCTGGGTGCCAGGGGTGGAGTGTAGAGAAACAGCTGCCGCGTCCAGAGGCTGCAAAGACAGAGAGGTGCGGCATTCCCCAGGAAGGAGCCAGAATAGGTGGGAAAGGTCTGGTGCTCCCTCAGTAAGAGCCAACCAGCGCCTGTGGCTGGAATCCAGAAGGGCAGCGGCAGGCGGGAAGAGAGCCCCTCGGGAGCCTGGCACAGCTGAGTCCTCAGTGGTGTGTGTGATCTGTGTGCACGGACCCAGGGCAAGGCTCAAACAGAGCCACTGCTCTCCCATCCGTGCGCTGGTATACGGAGAAGAGCTCCTCATCAGAGGAAAGGGCAAGTCCTACAGTAAATGACCAAAAGTGTTCACGGGGGGATGTGTCCGGAGCACTACTATTTAAATACAAACCAAGAAAGGATCCCCAGGAGACTCTCCAAACAATAATAGTGAGTTTTGTTGAAATATTGAATGCAATCAAAGTGAAAGTAAAGTGAAATTTATCAGTTACACAGGCAAGGGGGGGGCTAGGGGCCGGGGGGCTAGGGGTGTGGGGGGACGGGGTGGAGCTATACTGTGATTCTTGGTGGTGGAATATGTGCACTGGTGAAGGGATGGGTGTTCGAGCATTATATAACTGAGACTTAAACCTGAAAACTTTATAACTTTCCACATGGTGACTCAATAAAAAAATTTAAAAAAACAAAAAAGAAAGGATACCCAGGAACAGAGAGGCCACGCCCCCGGGTGCACTGGATTCGTTGCAGAGAAAACTCCCTATGGCGAGGCCATGTGAGAACATTCGCTTTAAGGGCCCCCGTTTCTGTGCATGAATTCCACTTCAGAAAGAGCAATGAGGTCACACCCATAAGCCACCTCCTGCCGGCGCTAGATAATCTCGTCATCGGCCACCATACACATCACACGGCTACTTCTCCCGGAAGGGAGCATAACATGAGGCCTTCATAACCATGCCACCAGACTCCGAGCCAGGCTGTTCCACTCAGGGTGCCCCAGAGGGGGGTGGGAAAGAGCCCTCTCCGCCCAGCCCTGGCAGCTGAAAACCTCCACAACCCAACCGCTGCCACGCTCAAGGCCACTCAAGACCATTCCCCACACACTCAGGCCAATCCTCACGTACAACTGAACGTATTCCTGGGCCGTGAGGCTGACACACCATAAGACACTCCCTCCCCATTCTCCATAGTTACCATGCCATATTTGATGGGGTTCAGACAGTAGGCAACAAATCATAGAGGGAAATACATATATATATGCAGATATACATATGTTCAGGTATATCTACCAAAGCTCACCTCACCCAAACTTTAACAACATGTTAGTGATATCCTATAGAATGTCTTAATGGCTCCTGTCAAAATAGAACAGTCTTCACACCATTTCCTATATGAGCACTTTTTTGTAAGCATGTTCAGCAGTTCTTCATAACAGACAATACAAAACACATTATTTCGGTTGTGTTTTGGGATAGGGATTGAGGCTTGGGATGGAAACATCCCGAATTTGGTGGTGGAAAGGTGTCATGGTGGTGGGATTGGTGTTTGAATGTTAAATGTAATCAAATGTTGTGAACTAACTTATAAAAAAAAAAATAGAAGAGCAATGAATCAAGTCAAACGGGCCCTTTGCTCTGTCTCGTCCATTGTATTTCTGCAGCTCAACTTGATTCCTGATCAAGCAGAACCCGATGGGCAGTGGGCATGATTACAAACACCCGGCTTGGTGTTGCCTAGTAGCTAATTGGATTTTTTTTTTGAAAGAAGATTATTTGCAATCACCTTTGGTTAGATTGGCATGGTTAAGTTCGTGTGTCAGTACTTTCTAATTCTTCCTGTGCCCCCAGAAAGTTCCATCCCAGTCACCGAGTCCGCAAGGATGAGCACAACAGGGTGACTTTGTACTATGACGTGAAAGTGCTTAAAGAAGAAATCAAATAACCAGGTGGACTCATAAACAATCAGTGCTGCAGATAACAAACTAAGACTGTGCACTGCACAGTTTGTACGTGATGTGGGCACATTCGGAATGCTACTCCGTGAGACAGAAGAGGTGAGAAAGCTCGCTGTAAAGATGAGCTTTGGAGATTGACAAGGCAGCAGACATGTGAAATTGGTGGAGAGAAACCCACGGGCAGAGTTAATGGCAAGTGAAAAAGCTATAGGTCAGAAGTGAGCTTGGAGACTCGGTTTCTTAAACAGGAAGAAGCCAGTGAGCTGGAGCATACAGGAGAATGGGAAAGAGGCAGGAAATGAGATTAGCGAGAGAGAAAAGGCCCAGAAGATGGCATACTTCCTAGAGCTGAGAAATGAGTTTATGTTTTATCTTGGGTTCAATGGGAAAACATTGAATGTGTTTTTTTTTTCTGTGAAATGACTGACTTTAATTCTTCTTAAGATTATTTTGTCTTCAGTATAAGGCATGGGTTAGTCAGTAAATCCCTGCCTTAAGAACCACTTGGTTCAATGGTGATGTACAGCTCAACTGCCAAATTCAAATGTCAAAATTCATTCACTGCACAAACATTTGTTGAGCACTGGGAATAAATGGCAAATAAGGTGTTAGCAGAGCCATCACAGGCTATCAAAAGATAGAAGTTAAACAAATAATCCACTGCAGTTTGATTACTGAGATTAAGGGATAGGTATTTTTACCTAATTGGAGTTTAATATGTACTAGAGGATTGGACCTCTGGCCTTACACTGGGGAGGAGGGGCTTGATTTTTTCCAGATTGTATGCTCATTACCACAAGCCTTTCAATTAGCCAGGCCTTCTAAAGCTGCAACAGAAGAAAAATAAATTTCTATATATGTATAGCCATTGCTGGCTCAGTCAAATAGCCATGATTTGGCTTAGTCTCACAGGCCTGAATGAAATTCAGTGTATTCAGGGAGCCTGAAAAATGCAGGTGAGAGATTTGGCAAGGAAGGAACCACAAACCGCTCCATATCTCTGTTATATACTGCCCAGATTCTTTGCAGATCCCTTGGCCGCTCGTGAATCACGGAGGCGCCAGAGTTCTCAGTGGAAAGCAACAAATGAAGGGCTGAGGGCATTGTTTTCTGTGGCTGCGCATCCTATAAGACAGCATTTGGATTCAGAGTCCAGGCGAAGACTTTGAAAGACTTAAAGGAAAAAATGCTTCCAGTGAGAGAAGCTATGTAGAAACCCAGAGCAGATATGGAAACACCAAAAGCCAAGTGGAAATTTTTAGAACTCCAGAGAATAATACCTGAAATAACTCATGTGTTTGAGAGACTCCATGGCAGGTTGGCAGGGAAAAAAAAGGATCAGTTAACAAAACCCTAAATAATTCAGCGCCATCTGGCTTGCACTATAAGAAATAAATTCTCTAGAAAGTTCTTTAGGCTGAGGAAAATCTGCATGGAAACTTGGATCTACAAGAAGCACGATCAAGTTTAATTTTTTCTTTTAAATAGTAAGACTTAAAGATAAGAACCCCTTGATGCGTTGTACAAAAGAACAAGACATCCTGTTCATATGTTCTCGTCTCTTTGTCTCTCGCTTCTAACACACACACACACACACACACACACACACACACACACACAGCCTTGTTTTAACCATGAGAAAACAACAGACAAACCTAGAGTATGAAGCTTTCTACCCAGTTATTGGCCCCGTTATTTATCAGAAATGTTAAGACCATGAAAGCCTGAGGATCCAGCACTGTTGCAGGGAGAATAAGAACAAATTTGGAAAAACTGGTGAAATTCAGAGTCTGTCACCGACTCACCGAGTTCCTCCAACATTGCTTTCTTGGTTTGCTAGTCCCCTCATGCCTACAGAAGGGGTTGCCAGTAGGGCGGGTGCAGGGGAAAGCCACCCAGAACAGCACTCTACTTAAATTTCTGTCTTTTTTTTTTTTTTTGCTTTTTTTGGGTCACACCTGGCAATGCACAGGGGTTAATCCTGGCTCTACACTCAGGAATCACCCCTGGCGGTGCTCGGGGGACCATTGGGATGCTGGGAATTGAACCCGGGTTGGCCAATAGGCTCACGTGTAGATTAACTACAGTTGGGATGTCTGCGTTTTTTCCTGAGATATTTTAATTCGAATCATTTACTTGGGTATTTGGGCAGTGCCCAGCTCGCTTCTGGCGCTTGACTCCAGGCTCGTGTCTGGTCATGCTCGGGGCATCCTGTGCATTGCTGACCATGGGATTGTGCTCTGCTGCAGACAGTACCCTGGGCTATCTCTCCAGCCCTCTGGGATGGCAGACTTTATTCTCGAGTCTTTGTCTAACTGCATCTCGCCGTAGCAGAGAACGCGACTCTTCCTGATGGCTCCCCTGCAGAAAAGTGTGATGACAGTTGAACAGAGGGTCCCGTGCACGGGCTCTTGATGAGCAGTGCGGGAGGGGAGCCTGATTGAGTGAACTCATGTTCTCACAACCTCCAGGCCACCACTCAGCGCACTGTCTTGTTCACGTCCAAGTGCCAGGGGTGCCACTGAGAAAAAGCTTTTAATTCTGTTTGATGCTGTGTCCGCTTTGTTAAATTGATCGGGGCTGTTTGGCTTACACTGTGGTTTATGATGGTGTTTCCCCTCCGTCCCCCGCTACCCCCAGCTGTCGCCGTGCATATAGTTCCAGCACCACGCCCATCACCAGTGTCCCCACCTCTTCCCCAAGGACCCCGATGCACCCCTCCCTCTCAAACACCACCCAAAAACTCAGTCATGTGGATCCGTTCTTCCTTTGTGTTGCCTTGGCCCTTTTCTGCTATGTTGCAGCTGTGTATCTCCGAGTCCCTCATCTGAGAGATGGTTCTGTCTCTGTTTCCTTCTGGCTGACGGCGCTCAGCACGATATCCTCTAGTTCCATTCATGTTGCAACAGCTTGCATGATTGTGTTCTTTTTTGGAGCTGCGTAGTATTCTGTGGTGGAGTAGTATCTACCTACGGCTCCTCGATTCATTCATCCTTAATTACACATGGGAGTTGTTTCCATATCCCGGTGTGCTAGAGGCTGCCGTGAACACAGATATGCATAAATCCTTTCAAATGAATGTTTTTGTGTTTGGAGGATACATGAGTGCCAAGAAGTGGTTTCGCTGGGTCATATGGGAAGTTCTATTTTTTTTGAGAGAGAGAGATATCAATATTTCTTCTCATAGAGGAAGAACCAGATGATAGGAAATGTGTTTTTAAACATAGAGGTCACATGGGTTTATGAGACTCTCAGTGCCTGTATATTTAAGGGGCCCAATGCTGCCATGCCATGGCCACCACCCAGGGGCTATATTGTCCCCCACCACAGTCCCCTGGACCTCTTCCACCCTTCCAGCACACTGACCCCCCCATGCTAACCTCTGTCCCAAGCTCAAAGCTAGGTATTTTTGTTGCTGTGTTTCCCTTGCTTAATTTTTTTAAAAATATACTGTCTAAGTGAGATCATTTGGTTTCACTTATCGCCATCCAATTTTTATCCCTTAGAATGACCCACTTCTAATTCCATCCATTTTTGTTGTTGCAGAAGGTACGATTTCATCTTTCCTAGTAACTAAATTCTGTTGTGTCTGTGGAACACATAATCTTTATCCACTCATCTGTTTTGGGCACTTGGATTATTTCCAGATAATAAGCTGTTGTAAATAGTGCCACAAAAAGCATACAGATATCTTTTCAAAATAATGGAACTTGGGAGCGTTGTTATTTGCATAGATATTTAGGGGTAGAAAGGCTATGTTCTATGGTAGTTCTAATTTCAATTTTTTGAAAGCCTGCCAGACTTTCTACAGACACTAAATTGGTTTCCATTCCCACCAATAGTGAAGGAGGATTCCTTCTTCTCCACACCCTCGCCAGGACTTGGTTGGTGAATAGAGGGCGAACAAGAATGAAAAGAGGAGATCCCCAGCCGCTTCTTTCTATGCCCATCTCCCACCAAACTCCGAGCCAGACATGCATAATCAAATTCAGAGCAGTGTAACTAAAGGCCAGTCTCTGATTCAAAGGTTAAAGTGCTTGCTTCGTACACATCCAGCCTTGGCTTGATCCCCCATCACTGCAAAAGGTCCCTCAAGCACCACCAGGAGTAATCCCCGAGCACAGAGACAAGAGTAAGCCCTGAACGCCACTGTGTGTGGCCCTGAACCAAAACTTAACACAAGGCTGGATACAAGTGTGTGTTTTGTATGCAAGAAGCCCAGGTTTGGTTCCTACCACCACACGGTCCCCTGAGCAAAATTTCTATATTTTGTGTGAAGAACTAATACATATCTTTAAGTGGGCAGCAAAAAACAAGAACACAGGTTGTTTTTTCTAAGAGTTTTTTTTTTATGCAATGATATATATGTTAAATTTTTGAAGAGGCTGTAGATGCTGAAGAATTCTTTTTTTTAATTAAAAAAAATTTAATGAATCACCATGAGGTACAGTTATAGATTTACAAACTCCCGTGATTACGTGTCAGTCTTACAATGATCGAGTCCCCATCCCTCCACCAGTGCCCCTTCTCCACACCCAATGCTCCCAGCATCCCTCCCCGCCACCCCCACCCCATCCCCCGCACCTCTGCGGCAGGCACATTCCCTTTCACTCTCTCTCTCCTTTTGGGTGTTATGGTTCGAAATACAGATCCTGAGTGGCCAAAATACGGGTACTAAGTGACCATCATGCCCGGTCCACAATCTACTTGGTGCTGAAGGGTTCCTTAGGGGATTTTCAGAGCTGATCGGCAGCATACGAGAACAGGGAAGTTCAGCTGGCAGGCTGGGAGGCCCAGGCAGGTGTCGGGGCTCCCCGCCCCCCCTCCTCTCCCTTCTCCAGTCCAGGGCGCTGGGAGGACTCTGGAGGGGGGTGTGCAGTGGCCCAAAGGGGAGGAGTGTGTTTTGGGGCAAGCTCACGGCAGGGAGAGCCCGCCATTCACCCCCTGCCCACACCTCTGAGCACTGAGTCACCCCTGGCCCTCCAGCCCCTGGGCAGAGTGACTTGGCCGCCTTGGCAGAGGGTATCTCCCTCTGACCGTCTCCTTCACTACTGTATTTTCCTGTGTTGTTGCTGTCGAAGGACCATGGTCACACTCAGTGATGCACAGGGGTTCCTCCTGACTCATGCACTCAGGAATTACCCCTGGCGGTGCTTGGGGGACCCTATGGGATGCTGGGAATCGAACCCGGGTCAGCTGCGTGCAAGGCGAATGCCCTCCCCACTGTGCTATTGCTCCAGCCCCAATATATAAACAGCACTGTAGCACTGTCATCCCATTGTTCATCGGTTTGCTCGAGCGGGCACCAGTACCGTCCCCCTTGTGAGACTTGTTGTGACTGTTTTTGGCATATCCAATATGCCATGGGGAGCTTGCCAGGCTCTGCCGTGCGGGCGGGATACTCTCAGTAGCCTGCCAGGCTCTCCGAGAGGGAAAGCAGATGGTGTGCGTTGGCCAGGAATGGAACCCGGGTCAACTGCTTAGAAGCAGCCACGCTCACCACTATACCACCAACGCCATGTATAAACATTTTAAAATATAATTAGATACCTCAGAGTTTATATATCTTACACATAATTTCAATATATAATTTGTACCCTAAGTAAAACTTTATGTACGAATTATACGACCCCATGTAATTACCTATTAAACAGGAGCATAATTATTATCATATATAATCTAATAAATTCACCCCCGCGAAGCTTCCCTCCCTCGGGGTCACCTGGTTTCGTGCTCGCTTGCTTCTGGAACTTCACAGCAGTTTTTCTCAGATGTGGCTGTTCCTGGCTGTGGCGGTTGTCTGGGTCCCCCTAGATGTCCTCTGCTCCCCCCACCTCCCCCGGGGAAAGTAGAGCCTCTCCCCGTGGCCATCTCTCGGGGCCTGGGGGGCACCCAGGAAGCCCGCCAAGAGCCCGATGGGCCTGCAGCCGTGTGCGTTGCCTGGGAACGAGGTTTTGCTTCTCAGCCTGACTTCCCCGAGAGAGATGCTCTTGGCTCCCCGCCAACACCGGGCCGGGCAAGAGACCCCGCTGCCTGGCCCAGCCCACGGGCTCAGACACAGCGGGAAAGGTGCTTTTCTCTCACCAGAAAACGGGTGTGGGCGAGCTCGAACCTCACGATGGTGGAGCAAACGTGCTTGTCCTCCCGGCTGGCCAGTCGGAGCTGCGAGGTCCCGGGAGTGGGGACCGTGCCCTGGCGTGGGGGCCCTCTCTCTAATGAGGTCTGCCCCAGAACCCACGGAGGCAGATGGCGCAGCAGGCTGGAAACCCTCGGCAGACTCGCTGGGCATTGGCGCGGCTGCCCGTGGACCAGTGCCCGCCCCTGCACGCCTCCGTTTCTCAGCCTCCGCCCTCCCTCTCTCCCTCCTCTCCATCTGCTTGTTTTTTTTTGGGGGGGTGGTGACCTGCACCCCGGGATTGTCCCCTGTTTTATTCAGCTACATTTATTTTACTTGGTGGGAAAAGGGGCCTCCAAGACAGTGCTCGGGGACGCCTTGACGAGTCTTAGACAACTGATTAATTGCTCAGGGCAGGGATGTGGTATTGCTGGGGGCTGCAGGGAGGTGGGGGGAGGGGAACCTTGGAGACCAAGGGGGTGGGGGCTTCAGGGTCTCGCTTTGCTGTGATCGCTAATGAGACCAGCGTCATGCAAGGCAAGCAGCTTAACCCCCATGCAGTGTTCAGCCCCAGGGCCCCGGGCTTTCCTCTCCCCCCACCCCACCCCTGCATCCCATTTTCCACCTCCCCCTCAGCATAGTTTGGCCGAAACTGGGCTCTCTTCACCTGGATCCTTTCTGACCCCATTAAATTCATGTTTGCTCACAGGCATCCCGTAAAGAGGTCATTATAAATCGATGTGGGCTGGCGGGGGGAGAAGACGGTGCCGGTGCTGTTAGAGATAATTCTTTCAGTGTCTGCTACTTCACTTGAAGACTTTTTTTTTTTGCTTTTTTTTTGGGGGGGTCACACCTGGTGATGCACAGGGGTTACTCCTGGCTCTGCACTCAGGAATCACTCCTGGCGGTGCTCAGGGGACCATATGGGATTCTGGGAATCAAACCTGGGTCGACTGTGTGCAAGGCAAACGCTCTCCCTGCTGTACTATCGCTCCAGCCCCCTTCACTTCAAGACTTTTCTGCTAGGGAAAAAGAAAAAAGTGAGGAGGTATGTAGGTGGTGTTTTTGTCATTGGAGGAAGCTAGGGGTAGGGGTCTCCCTGCCCATGGCCAACCTGTAGAGCGATGGATGCAATCCGGGTCCCTCCTAATGCCAGCCAGCAGGGGGATGGGGCAGGAGGTCCCTGTATCCTGGCACGTCCCCTGGGAAAGGCTGCCTTCTGGCCAGCCACGCGGCACTCTCCCATGGGTTACTCTGGCTAAATGGCCTTCTGAACGGGGTCTCCTGGAGCAGAGGGACAGTCCCCCAGTGTCATTTGGGCACCACAGACCACCAGTGGGCTCCTGCTTCTCCCTCCAAGCCCCACCAGCAGCGCCAGAGTGCTCTTTCCTAGACCAGATGATGCTGCTAAAGAGTATTTGGAAGTTATCGGGTTGGCGAGGGGCGGGGGCTTGTGGGGGAGTGGGAAGGAGGGGACAGATGAGACGGGGTGGGGTTGTTGGTGAGGTTTGTGACTGCTCTATAGACGTCGGATATTAGCCTGTTCTCTGATGTATTGTGTGCAAATATTTTCTCCCATTCCAACGGTAGGGTGTCTTTATAAAAGCTTGAGTTTATTCTCCAATGCCAGGGCTTTGTAACTCATGTCAGTCCCCCTTGTTTACTTTTGCTTTTGCTGCCCGGGTCTCTGTGGTCCTCGCACTGAAGACATCCCTGTGGTCAGTTTTCTGGTCTAACTCCCCATCTTTTCAAAATTAAAGAGACAGTCGTGGAAGTAGCGCTAGAGGCCACCCAGATCTCCCCCCACCCTGCACCTTTGTCCCTCCCAATGCTCACACACACACACACACACACACACACACACACACACACACACACACACACACACACACACTCCCGCCTCTCAAAGCTCTCCTCTCCCAGGTGCCTTATCACGTTGCCCCAGGCCTTTGGGCTGGCTGTGCCCTGGCTCTTTTTCTTTCTGGCCAGCTTCCACTCTTGGCTGAAATCTCCGCACTCGGGCTCTGCCAGCCGCCCAGAGAAGCTGGTGTTCCTGCCTTCCCCATGAGCTCACACACTGGGCACCGTTGCCGCTGTGTCGTCTGCGCGGTGGCTGTCTCCAGGACCAGCCACAAGACTTTGCCTTCCCTGCTCACCTCTCGGACTTTACCCCTTAGGAACGCTGTGAGCAGTAAAACGCAAACAGGAAACAAGACGACCATCCCTCCAAAGCGTTTCTATGCAGTCATGTAATAGGAACTGATTCCTTGTACGCAGACTTTAGCCCTGAGTGGAGAAGGGTCGGGTGGAGGTGGGGGATAGGGCAGTGGTGCTCTAAGCGGGTGGAATGCGGGTTTCACCGTCACACCCACGCTGAGACCTGCCCTGTGCTACATGGAGCACTTGGCTCTGTCCCACTCTCTGTCCTCTTAGGAGCGCCAAGAGGTATGCCGTCTTTCCTATTTTATAAAACAAAAACCCAGTGGAGAATTTCCCCAGTATGTCGATATTAAGGAAGTGTGTTGGGATTCGAACCTACCTCCAAATAACACCTCAGCCTTAGTAACTGCTTTTACTGAGTCATGTTGATCACATTGTGCTAGCCCTAGAACTTGGCCTTCATGAATGGAGCGATCAAGGTGTCCATTAGTTTTAGTGAAAACCCCCAACCCATAATAGACTCGTCTTCGTTTTCTGGCAGAATTCCACTTGTGTGCGTGCCAGGGAGCAGAGTCTTCATGGGCGAGTGGATCTTCGGTCACAAGCAGACAGTAATTCTTGTGGGGTGTCTCTCTCGGGACTAAATCAGAAATATATGATTCTCCAGGGCACGGTGATTCAGGAGCCGATTTTTTTCCCCTGATAAGTAGAGTACAAATAATATATGCTACAGATAGTATATTCTAGTATCTTTAAACAATATATTAGGGGGCTGGAGTGATAGCACAGAGGGTAGGGCATTTGCCTTGCATGCAGTCAACCTGGGTTCGATTCCCAGCATCCCATATGGTCCCCTGAGTACCGCCAGGGGTAATTCCTGAGTGCAGAGCCAGGAATGACCTCTGTGCATCGCCGGGTGTGACCCCCCCCCAAAAAAAAAGCAAAAACAAACAATATATTAAGACCACATTGAATTAAAAGATCACTTTTATCCACAAAAAAAAAAAGAATGTGAAGAGTGCACTTGTTTCATTTTAATATTTTTCAAATATTGCTGCTCTCTTGTAAGATAATTTATATGCTATGGAAATCTTTGCAAGTCACGAGTATTAGAATATCTGCAGAAACTGACCTCAGCATGTCAGAACCTGCCATATCTTTGTAAGTAAGTGAAAGCCCCTTAAATGAGGCTCCCAGTGCTGGCCTGTCCATTTCACTTTTTCTTAATTTACCCAAGAAAACCCCAAATTTGATTGCAAAAGTCAACAGGCTGGTACTCCGTCATATAATGAAATCAATCAAGCCACACAAACCTTTGTGATTACTTCCCAGCCTAGTACCAAGATCTCAGAAGGGAGCAAACTATTGGGGAACTTTTGTTTTTAAAGGGAGAATGGCAAAGTGAGGTACAGCCCAGCTGAAAAGCAAAGCATGGAAGGGCTGCAAAGCGGAAGTTTGCCTAGCCCGGGGCTGACCTGGGTTCAGTCGCCAACAGCCCTGACAGTCCCCTGAGTCCTGCCAGGAGTGAGCCCCCAAGGAAGAGCCAAGAATAGACTCTGAGCACTGCAGGGCACACCCAAAGCAAGAAAAGTAAAATGGAATTCTTTGCCTACATTAAAAGGAAAATGAGATTCCGATTTCTAATCACTGATTGGGAAAAATCAGTAAAATTACATCCGTAAGACCAGCAGTTAAGACTTTCTATAAACTGGGGAATTCCACCCCACAGTAGCTCCTTTGTATCTTTCCTATCTAGCCTCCTCCCCACTTCCGATCTTTTCCTCTTTGGGAGCTTTTTCTGTCGGCTCCACCTTGCTTTTACTTTAAGTAATAGTAGCACTGTAGCACTGTCATCCTGTTGTTCATCGATGTGCTCGAGCGGGCACCAGTAATGGTCTCCATTGTGAGACTTGTTGTTACTGTTTTTGGCATATCAAATATACCACGATAGCTTGCCAGGCTCTGCCATGCAGGCGGGATACTCTCAGTAGCTTGCTGGGCTCTCTGAGAGGGATGAAGGAATCGAACCCAGTCGGCCGCGTGCAAGGCAAATGCCCTACCTGCTGTGCTATCGCTATGGAGTTTATTAACTCAGTACTTCTAATTTTGCAATATGCAATTATCCTTCTAGTCTTTTTCTCTTTTTTGTTTTTTTGTTTGTTTGTTTGGGGAAGGGCAGACCCAGCTCTGCTCAGGGCTTACTCCTGGCTTGGCACTAAGGGATCACTCCTGGTATGGCTCAGAGAGACCATATGGGGTCCCGGGGATGGAACTCAGGTCACCCACATGCAAGGCAAGAGCCGAGGCCACTGCTCTATCTCTCTAGCTCTTAGTTATTTTCTGTATTGTCCTTCTTTCCCAACTACACATAACGAAGCTCTCTTTTCTCTGTGGTTTTATGAATTTTAGCTTGTGCTTTACTCATTGTAGAAGTTTAAAAAATTATTGACTGATTTATTGGATGGATAAATAAATGTCTAGGTGGATAGATGGAGAGTTGGGTAGATGATGACTGGAGGGAGGGATGGATGGATGGATGAGTGGATGGGTGGATGACTTCATGGATGGAGTTAATGAATAATAACTGGGTTCATGGATGGATGGAGCGATGATGACTGCATGACGGAATGAATGGATAATGACGGGGGTGGGTGGATGGTTGGATAAATGAGGATTATGCCACCAGTTGCAATGTATATGGCAGTGGTGTGATAGGAAAATAATGAATAATTCCATGTGACAAAACATCACAAGACTGTTGATGTAGTTAGAAAAGACGGGACGAGAGGTGTCACATCAAGGAGCAGTGAAATCGATAGAGGAAGAAACTTTAGGAAGTCGTTTAACTTCTAAATATCTAAGACTTTTTTTTCCCTGCCCCTTGGGGGCGGGACACTCATGCCCCTCATTTATGGGGCTGTTCTGGGGCACAAGATAATGCATAAAAAGCTGCTGAGTGCTAATTAGTTCTATCTGTCAGGGCACAGGAAGCCAGCAGGTCTGAGGTCTGATTGCAAGGTCTGTAGCTGAAAATACTTCTTGCCAACTGCCTGGAGGGGCTGATAAGGGAAATGACTGCATTCTGTATATTAATATATTCTAAGCAGGTCAGAAGGCCCCGTTGTAAAAACAGTGTTAAAGATGGAAAGCGAGGTAAAGCACCCCCATCTTACCTACCGACCCAAGCAATGAAGTTGTGAATCCCTTGACAAGATCCTGGAGTCGGCCGTGGGCGGCACCTGAGTTTGACTCTTGCGGGTAGCAGCCTGCCCAGCTAGGAATGATGCCATTTGCCTCACCGTGCCAACTTCTTGGCGCTCTTCATTCCAGCCCTTCCCTTCTTGGGCTCTCTGCTCCAGAATTCCTCTTCCCTTTAAAGGCAGAGTGTCGTCCAATCTGCCGCACCATTGGTGGAGCTGCCTTTTTTGGGCAATTTCTCAAGTTCCCATTGCTGCATACAACACAGTTAAGGAGAAAGAGTGTCGGGCTAGACACCAGCAAAGACAGGGTTCTGGTGCCACTTCCGGTTCCTCAACCTCTTGGCTTGCACAGCTGAAGTTCAAGGAGAGAGAGAGAGACTGCAGGCCTGCCTTGATCCAAGTGGTGACCCATTTCTGACTCCTTGGTATGGCTCACCCCTCCTTTTTATTTCATTATTTTTTTAAAAAAACATAACCACGCTAACCCCCCCCCTTTTTTTTTTTGCTTTTTGGGTCACACCTGGCGATGCACAGGGGTTACTCCTGGCTCGTGCACTCAGGAACCACTCCTGGCGGTGCTCAGGGGACCGTATGGGATGCTGGGAATCGAACCCGGGTCTACCGCGTGCAAGGCAAACCCCCCCCCCCGCTGTGCTATCACTCCAGCCCCCACACTAATCCTTTTGTTAAATATTTTTCATATCATTGATCGACTCTCTATTCAAAACAGAGGAGGATTTTCCTCTCAGATCAGCGCGGGCTCAGGCCTGGTGGCAGGACCACTCCTCAGGAGCACCGTGATCGACAGTGCCCAGATGACATGCGCAGGGGAAGGAGACCCTTAGAAAGGAAAGGATGCTTGGCAGAAAGGCAGCTCTGGGGCCCAAGATAGTACAGCAGGCACGGCGCATGGCTCCCATGCGTCTGACCTGGGTTCAACATCCACCCCCCCCCCCCCGAGGTTCCCAGAGTCCACTAGGAGTGATGGCTGAGTGCAGTGCCAGGAGAAAGTGCTGAGCCCAGCTGGGTGTGCCTTCAAAACAAAACAACGAAATAGGTCACTCCTGCCCTACTGTTTTTCACCTTTAAAGTGATCGCCTCCAGGAGGTGATGGGTAGATAATCAACTAGTGAAAGTTCATAATATCATATGTTTTTTTTTGCCATTTTATGGCTGCCAGACCCTTGCTCTGCCAGCTCCTCATTGGCCTATAATGTGGGAAAAAATATGAAGTGGGTATGAGAGCCTCTCAGGAAGAACCAGGCATGGAATCAGGGCCCAGTGTTTGCGCCTCCCTTCAAGCCAGGTCCTGTACCATTTACCAAATGTTTCACCAGTGCGAATCGTCTCTGAAGAAAAGACCATACTGTAGCACTGTCGTGCCGTTGTTCATTGATGTGCTCGAGCGGGCACCAGTAATGTCTCCATGGTGAGACTAGTTATTACTGTTTTTGGCATATCGAATACGCCACAGGGAGCTTTCCAGGCTCTGCCATGCAGGCGGGATACTCTCGGTAGCTTGCCAGGCTCTCTGAGAGGGACGGAGGAATTAACGCCTGATCGGCTGAGTGCAAGGCAAATGCCCCTACCTGCTGTGCTATTGCTCCAGTCAAAAGAAAAGGTCATAACGGTTGGAATTAGTCATCTGTCTGCCATGCCATAAAATATGAGTAGGTAGAGGCATGAGCCAAATAGATCAAATTGCCCATATAATGTGAATGCTTTGGGGGTTTTGCTCCCACTCTAATTCTTCCTTCCTCTTCTGTCCTTGTCTCTTCCCCCTCTACAACTGTTTCTGTGGAACTGCAAAAGGGAAATGTATCGCATTGAACCCATGCGTCTTTGGCAGGGGCCAGGCCAGGCAGAAGTTGTCCTACTGGGCGAGCGATGCTCATGGCTTTCCCTCCAGCAGCAGTCGGGATATCTGGTGTTGGATTCATGCTGGGAAGAAGCCCCTCTCCCTGGGAGCTGGAGCCCCGGGCCCCGAATGTTCTCTCTGTGCCATTTCCTCCTTGGAAGAGGAAATCCACCGGTAAGCCTGGAGTGTGGCGGAGGAACAGTCTGGTCCGGGTCGCTCTTGCATGCTCCGTAATCAACGGAAAGTGGGTTCCTTGTCAGAAGCTTCCAGAAAGAGAACCAGAAGATGAGTGCAAAGCTCTCCTTCCTGGTTGCAGTGAGAGGTAGCAGACAGAGCACTTAACTGCACACTGGGGAGGCTGGAGAGAGAAGACAGCGGGTCGGACACTAGTCTTGCCCGCACCTGACCTGGATTCAGTCCCCAGAACCCCAGACAGTCCCTGTAGCACTGCCAGGGGTGACCCCTAAGCCTGTCTCAGGGATGAGAACGTGAGCACTGAGCACCACTGGCGTGCAAAAATAGAAATAAGTAAACAAGTGACAAGTTGGGAGGCTCCCCTCGGCCTTCTTGCCCACCAGTTCTCTGGCCTTTGCTCTTCTGGACTCGAGAACTTAATGACCCTGCTGGGGACATTTGTCAGCTTTGTGTGGCACCAGACTGCTTTGTGGGAGTGCTCTCTCCCCAGAAGAGCCCCCAGCCCTTCAGAGCAGAGCACCGAGTGATGAACCGCGCGATTCCTCTGAGCATCCCCGCCGCGCCGGTCTGTCTAAACTGCCCGACGAGAAGGATTTGGGGTGTCCCCTGGTGTACGCTGAGCTCGACAGCTCTGTGAAAGGTCGTCACTGGAGGGCTGGGCGAACAGACAGAACCTGAAAGTTACCGTCTTGACTCCCAGCAAAACTTAAACCTCTCAAAAAAAAAAAAACTTAAAAAAAAAAAAAAACTTAAACCTCTCTTGATCTCTCTCTTCCTCGGCCCACACAGTTTCCCATCCCCTGTGGCACTGCATAGCGACTCAAGTTTAACTTTCACAGGGAGACAAAAGGGACTTCCCGGAGCGAAACTCCCCTTTATCCTCAGAGACCTGCGCTAGCTTCCCGCCCCCGGCCTGCGGGAGCAGGTGGCGCTCCCTCGCCAAGCTCTGTGAAAGTTAATCTTCTTTGCTTGGTTTGGTTTTTCCCATTATTTTGTTTTTTTGTTGTTTTTGTTTTTTTTGCCATACCTGGCAATGCTCAGGGATTACTCCTGGCTTTGCATTCAGGGATCTCTCCTGGAAGGGCTCAGAGAACCATATGGGTGCCCAGGATCGAACCCTGGCCAGCCGTATGCAAGGCATGTACCCTCCCCGCTCTATTGTCACTCCTGCCCAGTGTTCTAACCCTCCTAATTTCTTGGACCCCATCCCCAAAATACTATAAGACAATAGATGTTAAAATGAATGGATAATGGGACTGGAGAAATGGCACAGCGGGTAGGACGTTTGCCTTGCACACGGCCGACCCGGGTTCGATTCCCAGCATCCCATATGGTCCCCTGAGCACCACCAGGGCTAATTCCTGAGTGCAGAGCCAGCAGTAACACCTGTGCATCGCCAGGTGTGACCCAAAAAGAAAAAAAATGGATAAGTGAATGAATAAAAGAAATAATCAAATGTTTCAGCAATGATAAGTATAGGAATCTCTTCTTCTTTAAAATGTTTTTTATTGAATCACTGTGAGATAGGCCCTTTGAAAGCTGTTCATGGTTAGGTCTCAGTCATCCAGTGTTCCAATACCCATCCCTCCACCAGTGCACATTTTCCAGAACCAGTGTCCCCAATTTCCCTCCCATCACCCCCCACCCCACCCTTAGCCTGCCTCTCTGGCAGGCAGGAATCTCTTCTGTGATTCACATTCAGAGCAGATTCCTCTTAGTCTTCTCACAAACCCATCCACAGGTGAAATTCAATATTGCTGGCTACCTTCTTGTCATGGGCAAATTTACGGGAGAAAATCCTGTTCTGTCTTATTCAAAACTCAACCCCTTGGGTAGGTTATTCTTAGCTCTCAGCGTGTGGGTGCTCGGTAGACGACTCCCCGTCTTTGCCGAGGTTGAGTGAAAGGAGAGATGGGGCACTGGGACGCGGCAGATGGGAAGGACAGGAGTTCAGTGGGACAGGGGGTGGTTAGTCACTTCTCCAGGCTGATTTGTCTTATTGCTGTCCTTACACGCTGAGTATTTGTCTTATTGCTATTGTTACATGCTGAGTGGAAATAATGTTACTCGTGGTTTTACTTCTGAGGCAGTGATGGTGTCACTTTGCTTGACCCAGCTCCTCAGCATCCTGACCTCAAGATAATCCATTTGGTTTCTGTTACTTACAAACCTCTCTCTCTGCACACTGTAGCCTTGGTGTTTTGCGCATGCGATTACCTAAAGATGATTTATTATGTAAGTTTGCTAATTAGAAGGCTAAGGCAAACCCACTAACAGAATTTATCCTATAATGTGTGATGAGAGACAGAGGAGAGACAGAGAGAGAGAGAGAGACAGAGACAGAGAGAGAGATTGTATGTGTCTGTGTCTGTCCACGTGCATGTGTGGGCAGAAGGGAGAGAGAAGAGAGAACACATGTCTACTTCCTGCCACGCGCCCTAGTCCCCAGGTTGCTGGAGGGTACCAGCCCGGAAAGTAAGGTTGAGCATCTGGGCGTGGAGGTGGTGACGGCTGGGCCTGGACCGTCTGGAGCTAAGGTGATGGAGAGAGTTGGTCGCCGTGGGTCCTCACCTTCAGTTCAAGACAGTCTCACACGCCACACCTCCAGTTTGTTTTTCTGTGAACTACGCCTCTGGAAAAAAAAAACAACAACAACAAACTCAAATCTGCCAGGATGTGAGCGTATTCCTGAGAGGCACTCCATCATCCGTGGAAATTTCCGATTATCACTTCTCTGAAGAGCTTCCAGAGCAGCTTTCCTGCCTCTGCACGGACGACTTGTCTTCCTCACACGCGCTCCTGCCTAATGGATGACACCGGTCGCGGCTGCCTGGAGAGCCGTGATCAAGGAGCACAGGCCCCCTGCTGAGAAACACATTAGCACCATATCCTAGATGCGCTCTTCGGGCTCCGTTGATCAATGAGATGTGCTCTCAGTTCATGAATACTGGGCTAGCCTCGGTCCTGTCTAGAAACATCTGTTGCCAGGCTCCTGGAGGCGGGACAAAAGAGAGACTCTGGTAATTGGTTCAAAGTGCTGGGGGTTTCTTCCAAAATAAAATCGTAACTCTGGACACTTAAATAACATAATTATAAAGTGTGCGCCGAGAGTTTATTCCTCCTTAAAAAATATTAATTAAGCTCTCTTAACTCTCTGTTGCAGATCTCATTATGGACTTGTTTTTCTTCAAACTGCCTCTTTTGATTCTGCACAAATAGGATTTAATTACATATAGGTGAAGGTTATTATATGCAAATACGTTTCAAAATTATGTGAATAAGATGCGCAAGAGGCTGTAGTTGTCTCATGCAAACGAAGCAGGTTTGGATCCAAATGGGTAATTTTCTCTTTCGGTTTCCACCTTGCCTGTTTCTTTTTTAAAAATTAGTACCTTGAAGCTGGTTAGAGAATAAAAATAAAATAGTACTTTTGACCTCTAGCTGATAGATAATGCGGTTTCTTTGTGTTTCCCCCCTCTAGCTGGTGAATTCCCCGCCAGCGTCGCTGTTATCTCCATCTCGTTGCCTTGCTATCTCCTGTGTCGATCTCTAGTTCAGACTTGAAGATCCACATCTGAAACCAAGTTGTGTTTTCAGGGGAGATGTGAAAGGAAGAATGTTTAGGGGACAGGCGAAGCTATAATTCTTCTCAGTCACGCTCGTCCAAGCCATCAATATGTTGCTTCCCCGCCAAGAAGGCTTGCAATGAGCAAGCTTTCTAAAGAAAAGAAAAGGCGATTTTAAGACTGGTTTGCCAATTGATTTGCTTTTATGCTGACAGGCTGTTGCAGGAGAGGACTCGAGCTCGAACCCGTGGGAATGCGTGTGTGCGTGTGTGAGAAACGCTCCGTTACCTGTCAGTTACCATAACAACATCTCAGGGAAGACTAATACCTCATGGAGCATGTGAGAGAGAAACCCACCTCATTCCTTCCTTCCACCTACCCCCCTCCGCCCCTGTCCTGGAGTTTCTGGCAGTGATATTTTAGGAGGTTCTTTACTCGGTATCGGAAGACTAAGGTCTCTAAGGGACCCAACTGAACAACTTACCTCCTTCCCTTTGAGTGGACCTGGTGTGGACTGAGAGGCAGAGAGCCAGGCGCCCCCGGGGGGCTAGCACAACGCATGTGCCTTGGACCCCAGAGTTTTGGGGATGCTGGCCCAGAGTGGGGCCTGGAAGCCTCAGAACAAAATCTCAGTAGATGACCAAGGAAGTGCATTGCCTCGGGGGCTAGAGCGATAGCACAGCGGGTAGGGCGTCTGCCTTGTACCCGGCCGACCCGGGTTCGGTCCCTGGCATCCCATATGGTCCCCCAAGCACCGCCAGGAGATCCTGAGTGCATGAGCCAGGAGTAACCCCTGAGCATCGCTGGGTGTGACCCAAAAAGAAAAAAAAAAAGACGCAGAAGTGCATTGCCTCACCTGAGGAATACTTCTGACGCCTTCCCAGCGGCCAGCACGGCTGCAAAGGGGGAGCTGCTCCCAGCCCCCCCATCTGGGGAGGACTGTCCATCCGTTCGCCCGACAGAGAGCCCTTGCGCATTGGTCATGCTCTGAGCACTGCACTGGGGCGTCCGGAAGAGAGGAAAGAAAGGCTACGCACCAGCTTTGGAGAAGGGGTTGGTGGGAAAAGGAAATGTCTCAGAGTGGGGCGGGCAGGGGGGAAGGAGGAGGGTGGGGCTGTCTCGAGTGAGCTAACTAGGTCAGGAGCAGCCTGGGACCTGCCGGATTTGAGTCATGGTCTGCATGCATGGATTCTTGTACACACACACACACACACACACACACACACACACACACACACACACACACACACACACACACACACACACACACACACACACACACCCCAATCAGAGGCAGTAAATATGATAGATTCAGGGGAGAGAGATTAGTATATCTGGCGATGTGAAAAATGAGCCCCTCGCCAGTCTTATACATCAGGTGTCTGAGCATC
The DNA here is from genome assembly GCF_027595985.1 of Sorex araneus. NCBI lineage: Eukaryota > Metazoa > Chordata > Mammalia > Eulipotyphla > Soricidae > Sorex > Sorex araneus. The sequence goes on from NC_073303.1 coordinate 258,742,691, forward strand.
GACGTGCCCGTGGGGTCCCGCCCTGTGCCAGCCCTCTGGGTGAGTCTCGCCAGATCAACCCAGCCCTGGCCCCTCTGCCAGCCGCCGCCCCTCTGCCCCAGCCACTTCCTCCCCGCCTTCATCCTCCCTCTCCTCGGGGTGAGCCAAGGCCCTCGGGAGGCACTCTGTTGGACAGAACACCTATTTTTACTTCTTTCTGCTTTTCCGGCCTTTCTTTTATACTCAGCGGCTCTTTGAGGACAGTGAGGAGGACGTTCTCCCGTTGTCTGCGAGGAAGCGGTGCAGAGTTGCAAAGGTACAGTCAGACTCTATGCTGGGGAGCGGCCCCCGAAGCTCCCGAGAGGAAGCCCCCCCCCCAAGGCAGGGTCTGCATGGATAGACTCCCCCGGCACGTGGATTATGAGTCCGCAGCCAATTCTGATCTAGTGAACCTATTTGAGCGTTAGTTTACGTTGACACCTGCCTTGGGGTTTGAGTTCCGCTTTAGTTTTCCAGGGGCTTCGCAGTGACCTCTCCAGAAGGAAGGGCCTGGTTGGCACCCAGTTTCTCCCCGAGGCGGCAGTCTTGGCAGCATGTGCACAGGCTCCGCCCACGTAGGGTGGCCCAATGGTGACTTCACCTGCAGCTTGCCAGGCACCTCAAGACACGGGCTCCCCGAGGTTGGCTAGCTGCCAGGAAGTGTGCCAGCATGGGAGGAGGTCAGCTTTCCCTCTGAAGGAACCAAACTGTATACCGAAGGTAGGAGAGTCTCATTAGAGAGAATTTACTGGAAAAAATATATATATATATTAGGCTTGGGACAGTAAAAGGGGCTGAACCAGGAATTAAAAATCTATAGAACTCGGTCATGTATATCCCCTTACTTACTTTGAACGCTCAGTTCTTGTCCAACTTGATCATTTCCAACTATTATTGTCATCCGGTCCCTTTTCTGTCTTACCGACCCTTCATCCCACACCCACTTGTGGTAGATTCCTGTAGGGAGCCATTTTACCTTACTGATCTTATCCTGTCACTATTTGTTTATCACTAGCTAACCCCATGCCACACCTAGCAAAGGTTGCCACTCCTAATCTTACTGATCTTATCCTATCAGCATTTGTTTATTACTAGCTAAAGCCCGTGCCACACCCTGCATTTCTATTGGGGGTCCTGGCATGCATACTATACCACCTCCTCGCAGCAGGGAGGTATAAAATACTGTAACTGCCATAGAATAAATGCCTTTTCTCCCTCCTCTGGGCTCTGCGTCTGTTCATTCGACTGCGTCCCCTTCTCAGCCCCACGAAGGTTTTTCCCTGCTGAACAGAACGAGACCTCCACATCGACTTCCACAGCTTCCAACCACTGACCAGCCGTCCGAGCCCTTGTTCCCCCTGGCCTTGGATATTAGTCACCTACTATATATTTTTAATACTTCACAAGTGAATGCAGTCATTCTATATCTGTCCCTCAACTTCTGGCTCATTTCACTCAACCGGGAACACTGGTGCTAGGAAATGTGTCCCGGTGGAAGAATGGGTATTGGAACACTGGATGACTGAAACCTAATCACAGACAGCTTTGTATGGGTCTAACTCACAGTGGTTCACTTAAAAAAAATTGGGGGGAAATAAATCTACAGAATTTGGAAGGAAAGCAGAGTTACTGCCAGAGAGAAGGCACTTGCCTTGCGTGCTGCTCCCCCTGGTTGGGCTCTCAAAACCACGTATGGTGCCCCAAGCACCACCAAGAGTATCCCCTAAGCACCATCAGGCATGGACCCATCTGCAGCCTCCACACACCCACGGCCCCTTCCTCTATTCCCAGGCACTTCCTGCCCAGATCAAGACATCAGCTCCTGGACACTGACCAGCTGCCAGGACCTGAGCCAGAACGGGAGGAGGTCAGCTTTCCCTCGAGAGGAATTATGCCGTATACCGAGGTTGAGAGTCTCTTCAGAGAGAGTACACACACACACACACACACATACACACACACACAGAGTAGGCTTGGGAGGTTCTTGAATGGGAGCCCCTGAGTTGGAAGATAAACTCCAGGCGGGAGTGAGCGAGAAGACTCTTGGGACCAGCTGGCGGGAGGCGAGCTGGAATGCGGTTCATGCGCATCCAGCCGGGACTGGCGGTGCCATGACTTGGCCCCGTGCCCGGAGAGAGACAGCAGTGAGGCGGTGGCATGGGTCCCTGCGGAGCCTGCCTGCGAGTGGGAGGAGCCCTCCCTTCTGAGCTGGCACTGTGGGTCTTTCCTAGAAGCCGGCTCATTGCCTTCACAAGAGGCTCACGGTCTTGACCTATCTGTGTCCGAGAGGAGCGTGAAGGACCAGCGTTCTCGGCTCTCAGTGGACCTCGGTCCGACCTTCTTCCAGTCCTCATTCAGAATCCCCACAGTCATTTCTTTCTCCGCCACATCACTGAGGCCGAGACGGTTGCCCCTCGAGCCCGCAAAGGGAAAAGTCCAGCCGTCCAGCCATGTGCTAATGCCTCGGAACTGCTTTGCCTTGCTCTGCAGCTCCGTCCGTCCGGGGTTGATTAATGGGAGCGTTATTGGAAACCTCAGCACTCGCTTCTGTTCGGGCTGGCGGCACATGGTTCCGAGAGGCGGGCCTATTAATCTCTCTTACCTTGTTTACCTTTCTCCTCCTCCTCCTCCTCCTCCTCCTCCTTTATAAATGCCTGGCAACGCCACTGCTGTCTCCTGGGGATGACTGTGGCCCTTAGGCAGAAAGGGACAGGGGCGCACAGGGAGTCACCCCGGCCGCCCACCCCGATCCACACAGACTCCGGACGCTCTTCTCCATCCGGAGACTCCACTGCAAGTGAGCAAATTAGTGCCCATCTGTGTTTTCAGGAGGTGCCCGAGGCAGCCAGGAAGAAAGAAAAGCATCTAAACGTTCTTTTAGAGGGGTTGGAGTGGTCTGCTGCCCCGCAAGGCAAGGAAGAGAAAGATAACAGATGAGGCGAAAGCAAGAACAGAGCTTTCAGCTCTGGCCCTAGGGACAAGGACACCTTCTCCCCTTGCAGGGGAAACAGCGTCTGAGAGTGCTGAGCCCCGCAGGTGTGGGGGTGAGTCAGAGAGGGGAGTTGCAAGGAGACACGTAGAATCCCTCTGGCTAAACTGCCCCGCAAAGAAAGGAAAGTCTTGGCTCTTCCTGGGAGAACACCTGGGATGGCTTGGAATCCACAGGAGACGCGGGAGTCACCTGACCGCGCTCGCCGCTGAGGGCTGTTCACCTGCCTCCCTCCGTCACAACGGCCTTCAAGCACTTGCCCCTGCCTGTGACGCTTGAGACCATCCAGGCCCTTCTGCAGTCAGTGCCAGCCTGTCTTCTGTCCCCGTCCGCTCTCAGCCAGGGAGTCATCCTTGGTTTCTCTCCTCGGTATTCACAGTCACGTCCTCAGGTCCTCATTGGGTCAGATATACTTTCTGAAAATGACTTCAAAAACAGCTATTTCCAACGATGAGCCCAGGCTGTCTCTTTCTGGAGCCACTTTCCATGACTCTTACACACACACACACACACTTTGCTCCACCCTCCACCCCAGAAATTCAGCTTTCATCTTACAAGCACAGCGATAATATTACTCTGCAGAGAAACAGTTGAGCAGTTTGGGGTTCCTCTGAGAAGCGGCGACAGAGCTCCATCCTGGGACATAGCTGCATGCGGTAGATCAGTGGTATTGCCGATTTTCTTTCTTTAAGCCGGTAGCCTTTATTTAATTATTTATTTATGCATTGCTTTTTGGGTAATGCTCAGGGGTTACTCCTGGCTCCACACTCAAGAATTACTCCTGGTGGTGCTCAGGGGACCATATGGGATGCCGGGGATCGAATCCGTGTTGAACGTGTGCGAGGCAAATTCCCCAACCCGCTGTACTATTGCTCCAGCCCCCTTGCTGTCACTCGTGTGCATTCTTTGATTTGCTGGCATATGTTTGAGTGCCCATTCCTGCACCATCCTAAGGGCAGGGTCTGAAGTAGAGGGAGCCGAGCTCTGCCATCCTAAGTTCTCAGGGAGGCGTGGAGAAATGCGTGCCACCACTGGGAGTGGCCAGGCACAGGGAAAGGAAAGCAAAACCAGAAAAGCAGGAGGGGTGGTGGGGGTAGGCATGGGGACAGTACCAAATTAGGGGTCAGAGGGGGGGGGTGACGGGCGCTGGGAAGAGGAGTGTGTCAATCCCCGGGGAACCACTGCAGCTAAAAGGATAGCACACGTTTGAGTTGAGGCACGGCCAGAAGTTGTGCGAGTGAATGAGGCGTGTGGGTAGGAACTGGCATGGATCACGAATGACCTCCGGGGCAGAGGAGCAGTGAGGCTGTCGTCGCTGGGCGGGTGCAAAACCTTGGAGATTTGGAGCATCTGCCTGCCAGGGAAAGTGTTGCCTGTGGGGACGAGGAGCAGGGGAACCAGTCGGGAGACGATCCACAGGCGGACAGGAGAGGCGTGCGTGGACCCCACAGAATAGGGGCCAGGAAGGTGGGCAGGACTGAGACCAGTGGCATTTTGGGTGGGAGGGAAGGAAGGAAACAAGGGCAGAGCTGGGTATTGAGGGGTCATACCTCAGAGGCCTGTGAGCAGGCTAGGAGGCCCGAGGAGGGGCGCCTTGGACCTTCTCAAGGAAGAAGTGAGGGGCTTCGGGATGAAGAGGCGGGAGGCAGCCCCTCCCCCACCCATCCCAGCACGCCAGTAGGTGAGGGACGCCTCCTGATGGATGCTCGGGACTCCTTCCGGCCTCTCCAAGCTTCCGCTTCTGTGCTTCCAAATTCCCGCATGGGACACAGTTGGCTGAGCAGGGCAGTGGGCCTGAGATTTGCTGTCCCAGTTCACTGGTGCTCCCTCATGAGGCTACGAACTCACAGCCTCCGCCCACACGGCCACAAAGCACATCCCTTGTCATGTTGTCCTACGGACCACCTTCCTCTGACTTGGGTTTCTTAACCCGAGACCCTCCAGTGCCATTCAAGTCCCCGCCAAACGCAGGATTCCGTCCTCTCTTGTGGTTGTGTTGTATTTCATTACAATCTGGAATCTCTCCTTCTCTCTGGCTGTATGCAGGGACTGTCACTTACAGGCTACCAAAAAAAAATTAAAAATTAAAACTCCACTTACTCTTAGCAGTTCCTGCCCCATATCCAGCAACGACACGATTGCGTTTGTGTTCAATTCTAACCATAGAATGTGCTAAGTTCCCGCCCTTTAAGATTTCTTTGTGGATTTCTAGTCTCGGTATCTGCACAATCATGTGAGTTGCTATGGTAATATTATAAAATTATTCCAAATCACGAGGGAGGCCTCCCTGAAACCATGCGTGCTGGATTGGGAAATGGCATCGCCAAACACCCTGCATTTCAGATAAGGAAGGCCTCGAGAGGCGGCCCTTGACTCGGTTGATTGCCCAGATTTTCCCTGCCTTTGGCCTGCCACTAAGTCCTTGCTTTTGAGTATACGCTGAGTAAGGAACAGCGACTCCCTGCTTACCAAAAGGTAAATCATAACCTCGGTACTTAGAAAGAATTCTGCAGGTGAAGCCCAAGTCGGGGGAATCTCTGCTCCACCACAGGCTAACAGACAACTCTGAGATGCCCACATGCCACGCCTCAGTTTACTCAGCTGCCAAATGAGGATGAAAATATTACACCAGCTGTTAGACGTTTTAGAATGCGTATATGTTATTTTGTGGTCAGAACACCTACTATTTGCTTAGCATTCTTCTTTCTTTCTTTCTTTCTTTCTTTCTTTCTTTCTTTCTTTCTTTCTTTCTTTCTTTCTTTCTTTCTTTCTTTCTTTCTCTCTTTCTTCTTTCTTTCTTTCGTTCTTTCTCTTCTTTCTTTCTTTCTTTCTTTCTTTCTTTCTTTCTTTCTTTCTTTCTTTCTTTCCTTTTTTGGCTTAGGAATTCTTTTTAGATGTATGTATTTTTCATGTAGGCACTGTGGTTTGCAAATGTGTCCATAATAATTTCCAGCACCCAGGGTTCCAGTGCTCATGTCACCTTCCCTCAGCTTGCATCCCTGAGCCCCCTCCCACACCCCAGCCTACCTCCTGACCGGGCACATACTGAAGCTTATTGATTGTGGTTTGGGACTCATGCTTCCAGCACTGACTTTCTGTGTTTAGATTTATGTCCATGTATCTTCACATCTCTGACGAGTCCGAGGCCCAGACCAGACCAAGTTAGAAGAGATGTGCCTCCAGGCCACCTCTTCTAGCTTTCTTCCTCCATTTCTTTCTTTCCCTGGCCTTTTCATTCCCATAAAAACAGGGCCAAGGAGGGCTAGAGGGATAGTACAGTGAGTAGGGCTTTTGCCTTTGCATTTGCACGCGGCCCACCCGGGTTCAATCCCCAGCATCCCATATGGTCCCCTGAGCACTGCCAGGAGTGATTCCTGAGTACAGAGCCAGGAGGAACCTCTGAGCATCACTGGGTGTGACCCAAAAAGAAAAAAAAATAGGGCCAAGGGTCTGTCCATTTTACATTTCCTTGTCATGTTATTCATTTCAGCTCAGTTGCGTGAGATCACCCCATATTGACCACCTTCTTCTGTCTTAGGTCTCTCCACGCAATAAACTCCAGCTGTCAATTGCATGATATCATCATTTCTGGTGGCTCTATTTCATTGTGTAAATACCTCAGACCTTCACAGCGCATGCATCTCTCCTTGGCCCCGGTATTGATTCCACATCTTAGCTGTCATACTAAGTCTCAGCACTCTTTTACTGTGCGTGGTTCTAGAACTCAAACTTGGGGTCCCCCACATCAAGGCATGTGCTGTACCACGGAGCCCCCTCCAGGCCTTCTCTCGGAGTATTTCCAAGGGTGCGATTCAGCATCCTTAGCTCAGCAAGACCTCGAGAACTTACTCGTCTGGCGTAACTGAAACTTTATGCCTGTTGAGCAAGTAATTTCCATTCCTGCCTTTCCGCTCACCCTGGCGAAGCACCCTTCTACTTTCTGCTTCTATGAGTTTGACTGTGTGAGAGCTTTCCCGGAAACGGGATTTGGTACAGCTCTGCCTTCTGTGCGACGGGAGGAAGACATCACTCCCCCAGCCAAGGTATGGGTGGCCAGCTCGATGTCAGTGAACAGGTGGATGGGTAAGGCAGACAAGACATCGCTGTGTTGGGCGTAAGGACAGGATGACGGAGTGGGTGACAGATTGCTTGTGCCACAGCTGCCCCAGTGTGCAGAAGGCTGTATCCATCCAGGATCCAGATGTGTGCAGCTGTGCTTATGACACGGGCACAGAGAGAAAGTCACCTAATGTCACCGTTCTCAGCACATATCCCATCATTAAGGGATGTGCGACTCTATTCATAGTGTGTTATTCAGCCGGAAAGGCGAGAGGTGGGATCCTGGCATATGCAGCACCCCAGCCTATTAGGACTGCAGCCAGAGGCAGCCTGGCATCCGTTCTGTGGCGGGCTCGGGGGCAGGAGATGGGTCTCCCCCTCCCCTGGGGTCTCCCCACTCTCTCGGCACGGGGATCTCACAAGTCTGCTCCCCCAAACCCGCTCCTGTCTTCTTGGCCGTCTGCTCTCCTGTCTGCCTGCTGAAAGCCGGAACACATGGCCCGTTCCGGAACATGCTTCCGAGGGAAGAGGCAGGACCCAGGGAGGCCGTTTCTCCACGGGAGGAGCCAGGGGTGCTGTGATCTGGGTGAGATCTCCCGGGCACTGAGCCTGTGCCCCTGGCACAACCCAACTCACATCGCAGAGGGAGGGAGGGAGAGAGAGGCAGCGGGACAGAGCCCTGCCTGCAGGACTCGCTCCCGGGAAGCCCTCCCCACTTCCTCCAGGCCCCTGGGCTGAGGCAGGCCCACCATTATGCACGAGCAGCTGCAGCGTCAGAAAGAACAGGTCTCACGTGGCTGCCACAGGACAGGCCCTGTTGGGGCTGCACATCAGCCCCGTGGCCCGGCTGGTCCCGACAGAGCTTTCTGAAGTCTCCGAACTGTTGGCAGGCGAGCTCAGAGCCCTCTGCAGTCCGCGCCCCGCGGCCTCAGGGAACTGAGTGTGTCGACTTTTGCCCGTGCCCTCCTGGGTCTTACAGGAGGAGAGAGAGACAGAGACAGTGACAGGCCAGAACATTGGAGAGAAAGATAGGGGGAGAGGGAGAGAGAGAGACAGAGAGACAGAGAAGGAGGAAGAGAGCGCAAAGCAAACCCTGCCTTGCACCGCACACCATGCGGGTGGAGAGTCCCGGCTAAAGGGCTCAGAGTGACGTGAGTTGCATCTGGGCCTGTGCTGTTCCAGACCCTCTCACGCTCCTTGGGGTCGGAAGTGGCATGAGCCTTACTGCTGCTTGGCAGGCGCCAGCCCAGAGCAGAGAGGGAGAGAAGGAGAGAAGGAGAGAGAGAGAGAGAGAGACAGAGAGAGAGAGAGAGACAGAGAGACAGAGAGAGAGACAGAGAGAGAGAGACAGAGAGAGAGGGAGAGACGGAGAAAAGAGAGAGATAGGGGAAGGGAGGGAGAAAGAGAGGGAGGGAGGGAGGGAGGGAAATAAAACAAGAAAGAAGGAAGGAGGGAAGGAGGGAGGGAGGGAGGAAGAACAAGAAAGAAGGAAGGAGGGAAGGAGGGAAGAAGGGAGGGAGGAGGGAGGGAGGGAAGGATGAAGGGAAGGAGGGAGGGCGATCAGGCTTCCAGGATGGGTCAGGAGGCTGGAGAGATCCATTTGACAATACTCAAAAACAAAAAACAGAGAGGGGGACGGTAGGGGTGCGGGTGGGGGGGCCTCTGGGACACTGTACAGGGAAGTAGCCAGTCCAGTGGTGGGAGTGGTCTGGAACCAGGTGTGTGTATGAAAGCATCATTCACAGTTTTGTAAACCACTAAAAACTTAGTTCAAAGTAAGTTAGAAGTGGAACATCAGATGAAGGGAAGAGGAACTTAATTTTTTTCCCGCCCAAGAGGTGAAAATCAGGGCTGCTTGTCAGCATTACCGGAGACGATCAAGGACCCTTTGCAAGCCCTCCCAGCGTGGAGTTCCCCAGACGCAGTTAGGAACGCTCCTCCTGCTTGATTGCTCCTTGGCTGGTTGGAGATGCATTATTAATGCCACCGAGCCACCGGGGAGGCTTCTGGAAGGGCTTCTGTTCCCTCTCCAGGGCATCAGCCCTGATTTGGGCTTCCCTGATGAAGCATTCTTTGATCTCTTGTGCTGTTTTATTGAGCACCTACCATCTGTCAGGCTGGAAGGAACTGAGCCTTAGCAAACAGTTTCTCCCCGCGGAGAGGAAGAGTCAGTGATCGCCTGGCTGGTTAAGCGGAGAGGAGCCAGGGAGGCCGTGGAGGTGCCGAGGCTGGCCAGGAGGAGAGAAGGCCGCGGGGCAGGCGGTGTCGGTGAGACTCCAGTGGGTCGGGAGGGGTCTGCAGGGCTGGAGAACCAACCCGAGGAAGCCCCGGGAGTGGACATGAAAGTAAATGGTGCTGGGAGCCTAGGAGAGGACATCCTGGTCAGAAGGGCATTACCAAAGTGCCCCCCACCCCCCACACTATGGGGCATAGCCGTGTGTCAGCTTGGACCCGTGTCACCCAGTCGAAGTGCAGACCATGTCCATTAGAAGCTGGGAGCTGGCCAGCCCTGACTGACTGGACAGCCGAGAGAGTGTGGACCATACAGCTGCACAGGCCAAGGGTCTGAGTGGGGGGAGGGGGCGGATTCACTTTTGCCGGGTTTCCAGGAGGGGAGGCAGAGGCATCGATGTAGGTGATGGGCTTATCTGTTGTCTTAAAGAAACTTGCCTGGTGTCAAAACGGGACCCTTCCATCAATGCCGTGGCCTTGGGCAAGTCACCTGTCTTCACTGCTTCCCAGACTGCAGCAGGGAGTGAGTGGGCCATAGGACCTGCCTTATGGCCACGAGGATTCACACGCTAGTAGTTCACATGAGCTCTTTGGAAAGAGTCACACAGAGAATGAATACAAAATAAGCAGCTGTTAAGTGGCAGCAACATTGAAATCTATTAAGTCATGAGCTTTGATTCTCCCAGACCAGAGGCGTTTCCTGGGAAATCAAGAGAAGTGAATTAAGCCCCTCTGCACTGCCCCCCCTTCCTCACCCCGCCCCCGTTATCTCAATTTTCTGGGCACCAGAGGTCCTGCATTGCCTGGCACATCAGGAGAATTATCATATCTCTCAAGGGCCAGGATGCCTAGAGCGAGCTGGCTGGGAATTCCCGGGAAAACATCCTATTCTGTCCGCCGTGGTGGCACTGCTAAATGTAGTTTGGGGTTGACTTGTGAAAGCAGGAGGAGCAGCGTGGTCGCCTCTGCCAAGCAACGTGGGGAATTTATCTGGCAAGGCTGCAGAGCTGCCCCAAGTTTCCCCGTCAACGTAGCTACAGAGTTCAGCTAGAAAAGCTCGAGAAATCCTTCCCAGCGGTCACATCCTGTAGCCCGGATAATTAATTATGTGTGCTTGCCTCTGTGCAAGCGCAGAGCTTGCATATAATTGCCTGTTTTAATAATTCAACAAGTATTTATTGAGTGTGTCCTATGTGTCGGTCACTGTCGTAGGTGCCAGGGGTAAATTAATGGGCACTAGGGCTGGTCCCGGCCTCTGCAGAGCCGAGAGATGGATGAGGGACCCGGGAGGAGCGAGCCACAGAGCTTGTGTGTGAGCGGTGGGGCCAATGGCACTTCCAGGTCCAAGGGCTGTGAGAGGGTCTGGGAATAGCTTTGTTTCAGACCCAGACGAAACTCATGTGTGTGAGTTCAAGTGTGGGTACGTGTGGTGGCAGAGAACGGCCTTCCCAGTGCCGGAACAAAGAGATGGGGGACCGCAAGGCTGGTGGTCAAAATGACCCGTTGAATGCAGAGCTGTTAGCGTCCTTAGAGTGCATCTGAGGGGGTTCGAGGTACAGGACTGCACATGGGTGTGACTGATCACAGCTCTGTAAAGCGTTTGGGCAGAGGCAGGTCTCGTGGGGGGATTAACTTGAGGAGACACTCTGGTCTCCCAGGGACGTCTATATTGCTTTTCTCTTTCCCTTGCTACTAGCAAATATTAAGCAATTAAGCTTACTTCTTATTAATATTTGCAGTTATTTGGATAAACACAGCCGGAGATGTAGATTCCAAAACGTAGTTCTCTGGGCTCCAAGGGCAAGCGAGGCTTTTATCGTAAGAGACTAAGTCTGAGCTGGTTCAGCTCCTTTTTCCCCATGAAGTAGTTCACTTCAAGTGTAAAGTCCAGAATCACGGAAGTAACCAAGCCTGACTTGGGAAGTAGTGAGTGAGAGCCAAAGCAGAAGGAACAGTTAAAGACAAACTGGGAGGATTAGGGGTGCTCGTAAGAGCACTGTAAGCTTGTCTGGGGGGGAGAAAAAGTGTCAGTTCATTGAAGCCTAAAACACTTGGGGTTGCATCTCTTCACAGATTCATGAAGACATCATGACCCCTATCCCCCCATCACAGAGTCGTGCCAGGATCTGTGGGAAATAGCTAAGATTTTTAAATGGTGCCATTCCAAATAAATCTTGCTCAACTGCTATGAAAAAAAGATGCACAGTCAGCAGCCATGTTTCTTGAAACCTTTGGCTCTCCCATGCTTTCATCATCCCCATGAGTCCACAAGGCTGAACTCCCCCCTTCAAAATCTTAAAATGTTCCCCCGCCCAAACCTTAGCTCACTCCATTCTCTTTCCTCCCAACTAGTCGTCAACAAAACCTAGAGGGGTAGGAAATGCAGAAGTGTTTGAAAGGGCGGTAGACATGAGTGATTAGAGCAGGGAAACTCTCTAAGGAGCAGGAAAGGAACAGGCTAGCAGTACTCATGAACGTAGAAATTTATTCTATCGCAAATTCCTGCAGAGAGTAGACTAGAAAGTTCATTATTGGTCACATCATGTGTCCTTTTTATGTGAATATGGGAATATGCCCAAGCATTATTACCAGGAGAATCTATGCTCCTTCTAAACAATATCAGCAGATTCTGTCTCATGGATGCAGAGAGCCCTCTGTCCACACCCAGGACATTAACAGGTGTACACCACAATCCCAGTAACACGCAGAGTCCTGTTTTCAGTGTGCAAACCCAAGAACCTATGTATTAGTGTTATATCTGAATTTGATAGTTTCCTGTGCTTGCTTTTTCACCTACTGACTCTCTGTTTATATCTTATGCAATTTTAGAAATGGTTTTTAGATAGTCTCTGGAATGAGGTGATGTAGTAGATGAATAAATGAAAACATACAAAAAATTGGGGTTAATATCCAACACATGCCATTAGGACTCTGTCTGCCAGTACTCTAAACTCATGGTATCTTTAAGCCAGATGTTGTTTGGTTTGAATCTGTGGTCTTTTTTTTTTTTTTTTTGCTTTTTTGGGTCACACCCAGCGATGCTCAGGGGTTACTCCTGGCTCTGCACTCAGGAATTACTCCTGGCAGTGCTTGGGGGACCATATGGGATGCCGGGGATTGAACCCAGGTCGGCCGCGTGCAAGGCAAACGCCCTACCTGCTGTGCTATTGCTCCGGCCCCTGAATCTGTGGTCTTTTTAAAGAACTACGATTCGCTGACTGATCGTGTCAGCACTGTAATTGTTTATGACCCTTCTCCACTCCTTTTGAGTGTGCAAATAGTAAACTCAGTAAAGCCTCACATGGAATAGATGACATGGTCTCCAAGAGGTTATTCCAATTAAAAGCAAGTGAAGTGGGGGGAAGGCTTGTGTTTTTGAATGTGTAGAGTATTCCCTACTGGCTAATTGACCGTGTGCCCTGTAAGTCTTTCTTGCCTGAGAAAAGCCATTTATCAGACCTATTCAAAGGTTATGTTGTCTCCTTTTAATACATCCAACAGTCGAGTACCTAGAGAATGTGAATAATGAATATCTTTCACGTCACGATTGTGTTATCTCAAGGAGTCATCTCAGTTAAATGCTCGCTAGGCATCTCCTCTCTGTAGACCACTAAGTATGGCAAACAGACATGCATACACAAAGTTTCCCTACACCCCAGAACCTCACTACCGCTTCAGAAAAAGGAGAATTAGAAATGATTAAACTCGGTGTGTGATAAACCAGGATGAAAGAGCACTTCATTTGGCAGCTGAAGGTTGACATCTGATCCATACTCAAAAAACAATTACATAAATAATACCCAATGCTGGAATGCACGTTAGCCCTACTCTCCCTCTTGTCCGTTTCTCCCCCAAAGAGAAGGAACTTACCCATTGATGAGGCCAGAGAAGTACCTTGCCCAGGAGGGGTAAGGCCATTCTTCTTTTGCAGCCGTGGTGGACTTCATGAGAGGGTTGTTGTTCCGTGAGTAGAAGATACCAAGATCAGGGAAGGCCAGGTGAAGGTTCTTCTAACCTTATTCTTCATTTCTTTGCAACTTCTTGTGAATCTGTTATTCAGTATGCAGCTTCCCTCTTTCAAAGGTGGGAGTTGTCTGTGTGTCTCTCTAAGGCTTGATTGTCTCTTGAACAACCACGAACTATCTGTGGCTCTTGAGCACTTGAGGTATCTTTTTTTTTTAAGCAAATTTCCTCTCAAGGAGTTTATTTATGACACTACTTAATTTCCCTCCTAAAACAATGATTGTTCCATCAGTCTAACACAACCCAGAATTTCTTCTTCATAATAAAAGATGGCGAAGGACAGGCTAGCGTTACTAATACTTTTCCCGGCTTCTGCTGCACTGGCCAACACTGCTGCTCTTCTCTCTTTGAGGTCTTCCTTTATCACACCTCTGTACAGCTTTGTGAGCTCGGACGTTAGCTTGTGGTTGACTGAGGCTCAAAAATCAGGGACGCTGTCTCATTCGCCAAGGCATGAAAAATCAGATGGGCCGGTCATGTAATGCGATTCAGAGACAACTGCTGGACTAGAGCTGTTACCAACTGGATTCCACGGGACGTCAGAAGACCTCGTGGCCGCCCACCAACTGGATAGTCAGATTTCTTCGTCAAATCCCTGAATGAAAAATTTTGAGCGTCTTCCTGTTCCTGGAGCAAGCAGATATCATTGGGCTGCACTACCATGCGACAGGGACAAATGGAGACGTTACTGGCGCCCGCTCGAGCAAATCGAAGATCAATGGGACTACAAGTGATACAAGTGAATAAAAGATGACACTTAGAACCGGATCACTTGCCCCTTTCTCTGTGTATCACCTCCCAGTTCCAAATGCTCGCATCTCTTAACGGCCAGCATCCTTTCATATCTGCAGTTGGGCTCAACGCATTCAAGTCTCAGCACAATCTTCTCTGTAGTTTTAGCCTTTTCCTGGAAGATTGGCTTAGCCTGACCTCCGTAACCACTGTGCTTCCTGTCATAACGATGCCTTCCCTGGGCATACGGAGAATCCTTGCCCTTCTTGTACGGTGTGACTTTGTGGGGCTGATGTTTGCCACATTTCTTACATTTTCACCATGCTTTCGGGGCGGTATCTACGAGGAAAGGAAGCTTGAGATGTCTTTTACGGGTGAAACACATTCCAGACTTAGTTTGACACAAGGTGGGAGATAGTGTATCAATGATTTTTAACTGATTCCCCACTGAAATGACAACGCTTTGGGCATTTTGGGTAAAGTGAACATACTATTGAAATTTATTGTGCCCCTGCAAAAGTGCATGTGACCCTACAATATTACTTCCTGAATGCATTCCCAGGCCTGTACATATCAGATTACCAAGGATTCAGTGGTCCTAAATGCTCTTTAGGTCCCTAGCCTTCATCTCCTGAATCTGAAACTGCCTTTCAACAAAACTCCCGTGTGATTTGTCGGCACACACGTTAGTGTTTGAGTCTTACTGTTCTCTGTCATGCATTTTAGATATAAGAGGCCAAGGTAAATCCGCAGGACACCATTCTTTATAGCCAGGAGACAAATGCATTGATTTCCCTTTTTCTTTTCATACAACCCAGTACCATAAATCTTAATTCCTTGTTAAGTGAAAAAAGAAGCATTCTTGGTCGTGCCAGGGGCTGCTTTTACTCTTCTGCGAAGGAAAGGTTAACAACAATCTCAGCCACTTTTCTTGCAGCAGAAGGTGTAGTTGAATATAGCTCTGAGCTCAAAATGCTGTCTATTTTTAACCACTTAAATGGTTCTTACAGACGAAGATAACACAGTTGATCTCTTGGATGTTGCTGGCTTTGTAACTCATCCTTGACACCAATTTGATTAATTCTAGATAGACATCTTACTCCCAATTATTTGTAAGAGGGAAGAACGTGCTCCTTGCTCTCTCCGAGTCTATTCCCTCTCAAATTCTCCTGTTGTGCACAGCATGCCTTGAGGATAGTTCGGTGTTTTTCACCATAACTGGCTTGATTTGTGATCAGATTAAATTTCCCAGATGCCCAGCTGATCTTTCAGTTCATTCCTCATCCTTATGCCTCAGAGCAGGCACAGGCTTCTGCCGTCTCTTTCTAGATCAGGCTGTTCCTGGCTACATGCGTCTTCCTCAGTGATGGTTGGAGGGGATATTTCTGAATGGGAGATGTGTGCTGAAAGTGGGTGAAGGACTAAACATGATGGGATCGCCTCTCAGTATCTGTATTGCAAAATAGAATGCCCGAAAGAAGAGAGAGACAGAGGCTGAGGGAAGGGGGAAGAGGAAGAGGAAAATGAGGAGGAATAAGAAGGAGAAAGAAAAGGAGGAGAAGAAATAATAATAGTAGTAATAATAGCACTGTAGCACTGTCATTCCATTATTCATCAATTTGCTTAAGCGGGCACCAGTAACGTCTCCATTGTATTGTGAGACTTGTTGTTACTGTTTTTGGCATATCAAATATGCCACAGGTAGCTTGCCATAGGTCTGCTGTGTGGGCGGGATACTCTCGGTAGCTTGCTGGGCTGAGAGGGATGGAGGAATCAAACCTGAGTTGGCTGCATGCAAGGCAAACGCCCTACCCACTATGCTATCATTCCAGTTCAATAATAATAATAATAATAATAATAATAACAATAATGCAGGCTGGAGGGCAGGGGGTAGCATGAGGAATACAGGATATTGGTGGGAAATGTACACTGGTATAGGGATGGGTGTTGGAACAATGTATGTATGAAACCCAGTCATGAAAGTTTGTAACGATCTCACAGTGATTCAATTAAAAAAAATAAATCTAAAAAAATGTGTCTTCCTCTTCTTACTCCTCTTTCCAAAGCACTCACCCCAGATCACGGATGTGGTAAAGTGTGTACCTCGTGTTTTACCCCTGGCATTGCAAAGGTAAACAAAACTTAAATTCAAAATTTTTTAATTTAAACAAAACTAAATCCTGCCTCTGTTTAGCTGTCTGCTGGGAACCTGATGCTGTGGACTCTCCCTGACCAGACTCTGGAAAACAAATGACAGAAGGAAGCCCAATGTAAATAGACAATGCCATAAAGAGGGTCCCTGATCCACCAAACCCAAAGGCACTGGACAAGGCTTGGTCGCATGGTCTAGTCCTATGGTTTCCGTGGTCGAATGGTCTAGTCTGGTGGTTTATTTGATCCAATATCCCAGCCCTGTGGCTTTCGTGGTCGAATGGTGTAGTTCTGTGGTTTTTGTGGTCTAATAGTCGAGTCTTGTGGCTTTCATGGTCCAGTGATCAAGTCCTGTGGCTTTCGGGACTTCACACCACACAAGGAGAAATAGTCTCTTCTGCTTGTTCCCACGAAGAGAAAGAAAACTCCCAAATTTCCACGTGCCCAGGAGTTTTTGGGTTTGGGATTTTTTTTGGTGTTTCATTGGTGGGTTTTTGTTTTGTTTTGTTTTTTAGTGAAGCAAGATAGATTCAACTTGAGGGAAATTTTCTTAGAAAGATGTGAGAAAAAAGAGAGAGAATTATGTGTTCCAGAGAGAACATGGGCTTCTCCAGAGTGGAGATAAGCAAGCTTATCTCCATGCTCAAGGGAGAACCCAGCCTTGAAGAGCGAGCCTTCTTTTTAAATGGTGCCAGGGGAACAAACCAGGGCCACCGCTGTGTGAGGCAGGTTCTATATGCCGAGCTACCTCCCAGCCCGTAGCTTCTTGGGTTTTTTGTTTTTTGTTTTGTTTTTATTGGATTACCATGAGATAGAGCATCACAAAATTGTTCATGATTGCATTTCAGTCATACAATGTCCCAACACCCATCCCTCCACCAGTGTCATTTCCCAACACCAGTGTCCCCAGTTTCCCTCCCACCCCTTCAAGCCACCCCTGCCCGCCACCCCAACCTGCCTCTATGGCAGACACCCCTCTTCTCTTTCTCTCTCTTTCTCATTTTAGGCATTATGGTTTGCAATACAGATGCTCTGATCGAGTGTTGAGAGCAGGTAAAGGGATATGGAGGATCGCTTCTTGTTTCTAATTGCCGTGGTGTCTACCCCTGAATTGACCTTGGTATCCGAGTAGGTGGCTCTGCTGACTGGCTCACTGATTGGCCTGCAGATAGGCTCACGCATGTCACATGAACCCAGGAGGACACAGGTACCAGGAGAGAGTTTCTCATCACGCCCAGAAGAAGGGGATGCCTAGAAGGTTTCTCTTGGTGGCACTGAGGGAGGGATGCCAGACTGCACGTTGATGTCTGGGTTCAGAGGCATCCGGAAATGGGAATGACTCTTAGGATGTCTCTCAGAAGGCGAAACCATGCCGAAGCCTTTCATTCAAAGACAACGCTGTGCAGACACAGAGAGCTCCACAGACAACCCGTGCAGGGGGTCTGGGTTTGATCCTGGAAGCACACGAACCTCTGAGCTTTGCCAAGAGTGACCCTCCACCACACACCCACCCAGCACTGAGCCTGGCATAGGCCTTGAGCATTTCTGAGCATACACACACATACACACACTCTCTCTCTCTCTCTCTCTCCCCCTCTCTCTCTCCCCCCCCTCTCTCTCTCTTTCTCTCTCTCTCACACACACACATTCTCTCTCTCTCACTCTCTCTCTGTCTCTCTCCTCTCTCTCTATTTGTCCTGGTTGGTTTTTTTTTTTTTTGTCTCCACATGTGTATCTTTTCCCAGGTGTGATTTCACCCCTTTCTGTTCTGGACACTGTCCATTTTCTGCCGTTAGTCTGAAATGTGGGGTTTGTTCAAACTCTCAGCTCGAAGCTAACTTCAAGGCCACTTAATTGTTAGCTTATCTTTCTTCCTCTTCAGAGACCAGTAGGTTGGCTGTCAAAGGGGCCCTCTTGATCTCACGCTGCCTTCATACTCCCTAGCGCACAGCTGAACTCGGCGTTGCCCAGGATTAACTGGGACTCCCCTCCCGATGGCGCTTCTCTTTGCTCTGGCGTAACCGCAAGTCCCCGGGTGCTGCAGTCAGAGTCCCTCCGAGGGACTGGCCAGCGGGGACCCCTCCTCTGTCTTTATAGCTGTCTTTTCTCCCCTTGATTTTTTGACAAGATAATGGTTACAAGCTGATCTCATTTACAGAGTTCAAAAACAGCCTCTTGAGCCAATGCAAAGTATGTCTTCCCTGCCATCCTCAAGAATTTGTGTATTCCAACATCTGAATAGAACAGTCTTTTTAAATTTGAGCACAGTTCTCCTTGTTCTTTTTTTTTTATGTATTTTCCTTCTAATTAGTTGCTAGTCCAGTGACACTTGTCAGCCTCTATCGGTGTGTTTTGTGTGACTCTGAATGACTTAAATTTTGATAGGTGAAGTCTCGTGTGCTGCTACATGTTTGGACCCATCCGAACGAAGGAGCAATGAGAACACAGTTTAAAGGTCACCACAGTACAGCTAAGGCTACATTCTACGTGACAGCGCTGACTTATTTGAGCTAGTTTCAAAGTTGTGGAGTTTGTCACTCGCAGGTTGATGTTCAGACAGGCAGACACTAGGATCTGACACTAGGGCCATTCTACAAGCGTGCTGCTGCAGGCCCCTGCTGACCCCCTGCCCCTTCTTCCAGCCTGGACGTTGAATCCACAATGAAGAGCTCTTCTCCTTTGTCACAGGGGGAGCCAGAGGGCACAGGCACTGAGACAGTGGACACTGTTCGCTGACACTGGACACTGAACACTGGACACTAGAATGAAACTCTGAACCCTGGGCTTTGCACACCAGACGCTGGACCGTGGATACTGTGCCCTTGATCTTGGGTCTATATACTGGACACTGGACTTTACAAATTTGGCACTGGATGCTGGCACTTGACATTGAACACTGGCCACTGGACTTAGCACACCACACTGAAGAGTGGGGCCCTGGCAGTGGGGCACAGACCTACCCACTGCACTATCTTCCTGGCCCCTCCTTTGTCTGGTCCCTCAGCTGCGCAGACCAGGACCTGGGGCATAGTCATCCATGCCTGCCCCGCCAGAGGCCTCCCTTTGAAGCCCCCGGCATGGTCAGAACTTCCTCCCAGGCCCCTCAGAGTGTGCAGGTGGGGATCATCGTGAGTGTGTGCCCCACGTGGAGTCATGCCCTGCATGGGCGGCTCATCTCATTGGCATGTGGCATCTCCACCTGGGGGGTGATTTTCTCAGTACTGACATGAGGGAGATCAGGGGTGGGAGCTAGGATCCGTCTTAGCACACGCTACTTTAGTCCTGTTTCTTCCCTCCCGCCCTAGTGCTCCTCTGGCCTCCACTATTCAGTGCTGCACAGGCAAGGGGAGGCGGTGAGGGGGGTGTCCTGAATCCCACCTCCATGCTAGGGGGTCTCCTGCTCCAGAGTTCACCCTTAACCAAGGCTGGGGGTCAAGGGCTCCCGGAGGCCCACTGGCTCCATTGCAGTTTCTTCCACGGTTCGCTCAGTTACTGAGGACTTAGCTATGAGACCCGCAATCCACAAGAATCATCATAGTCGGGATGAATATTTATTTCCTGGAAACTTTTAATACGGTCGCTAGTTATTGTCACTGTTGGAATGGACTCCTAGGCCTGGTGAGAAAAGCATGAATTAGGGGAGGTCACCAGCTGTGTTTTCTGGGTGAGGCGACACAAGTCCAGAGAGGGCGAGCGATTTGCCTGAGGCAGGCAGCTAGTCAAGGGCAGGATTTGCTCAGGATTCTAGCCAAGTCTCTCTGACTCCAGGGTGCGTGCTCATAAATAGCTCTTTCATCTACCTTTTGAAATTCAGATAATTTCCTCGTGGTCAAACAGGGATCTATATGGTTTGCTGCTTCTGATAGCATTTTGGTGAGCATTTTTAATGATTCCTACAACTGTAACGAAGCCAAGTGCTCGATCTGCGTCGGTCAATAAAAAGATTGGAAGCCCCCGTGTGTTTATCCTTTAATCAGCTATTTTCATCACTTATTATTGACTCGATGGCTGGAGAGTAGTGTCCATCCAAACTAAATTATGGTCCATAAATATGCCAGCGGCTTCATCAAGTGCCCATGGACTTGTAAGTTTCCATTATTTCTCACTTCTAGGTGGTAGAAAAATGATCCAAACCCACACCTGTTATTTAAACTCACGTTAATAAATTTAAAAGTGATTTTTTTCACTACACAGCATGCTATCACTTTCCCTGTCACAATAAGCAACAAAAGCAGGATGAACGGTGGGAAAGATAATACAGCAGGTAGGGCTCTTGCCTTACCTGTGTTCAGTTCCCCAACATCCCATATGATTGATCCCCCAAGCTTGTCAGGAGTGACCCCTGAGCCAGGAGAAAGCCCTGAGCACAGCAGGGTGAGCCCCCAAAACAACAACAACAAAAAAGCAGGACAAAAGGATAAAAAGATAAATTAGGTCTAACAGAAACCAGGGAACTAGCTTTGCATGTGGAAATCCTTTGCATTTGAAAGGCCCAGATTCAGTCCCTGGCACTGCGTGGTTTATCCCCTGAACACCATTGGACATGACCCAAGAAGCCCCCTCAGCGACGGCCTGTTGGCTCTCACCGTGATTTAGAGCAATAAGAATCATCCCCAATTGAAAGTCAGAAGTCAAAAGTTTGTCTCTCAGTAGACACAAGAACCAGGAAGATTGCTCCATAGTTGGCAACCCATGAACGGGGGGTGGGGGGGGGGGGAGAAGGCAGCTGGGATAGAGAAAGGATCATAAAGAAGATGACGGTTGGAGGAATCAGTCGGGATGGGAGATGTGTGCTGAAAATAGACAAAGGACCAAACATGATAACCTCTCAGAATCTGTATTGCAAACCATAATGCCCCAAAGTAGAGAGCGTATGGGGGAAATTGTCTGCCATGGAGGCAGGGGGAGGGTGGGAAAGGGGGGGGGTGGTATACTGGGGAGATTGGTGGTGGGGAATGTGCATTGGTGGAGGGATGGGTGTTTGATCATTGTATGATTGTAACTCACACATGAAAGCTTGTAACTATATCCCACAGTGATTCAATAAAATAAAAATAAAAAGTCTGTCTCTGCTGCACAGGAAGTCAAGGCAAGTCCTCTCGACCCTGAGATCTCCTGAGTAGCTTCGGCCCATCCAAAGTTTCTCCCGGCACCACTCCTTTGTGGGCCGTCAGTGTGAATCTGAGCCAGTGGGGCTTCAACCACCAGTCCCTGGCCCCATGCTGGTCCACAGGTCCTGAGAACAACTGGTCCACACCTAGACTGCTGGCCTGGCACAGTGGCCAGTGCTGGCCTAAGTGAGAGCCAGAGAGGTGGCCGTCTCCGCGGCAGCCGGGAGCACAGGGCAGCTGAGTCCGTAATGCAGAGCTGGCTTACCAGGCTGGGGTGCATGGCTGGCCTGCACGGAGGGAGGCCCGGCCCCATCTTCCACACAACACGGCCCGCTGAGCACGGCTGGATGCAGCCCTGGCGGCTGCCAGCATGCCCGGCGCCTCTCCCCTCGCCTCCCAGTCAGAGCAGTTAACCTGTGGTCTTCCAGGAACTCACGAGCCTGAAAGAGAGGCGTTTAGTCACTGCCAGGAAAGCCGTTCAGGTTCTCCATGTCATGACTGCTACTTAGGCCTTCAGCAAAGCATCGATCGATCGGCTCATGATATTTTCGCTGAATGCAGTTGCACAGAGCTCCTGCCAGCGTCGCAGCCTGGCAGACAAAGGCGCTACAGGATGAGAAGAATGGTGCAGTGACTGACCCCCCGCTGCACCTTTGCAAAGGTGGCCGACAGGGAGCTAAGTGCTTCTGTGTGTTTTTTTTTTCATTCATTGCGGAATTTCCCTTCCACCGGAGACCAGAGAGACCACCACATCGACTTTCTCCATTTCCCTCTGTGCTTACAGAGTTACTCGGTCACATACACAGTATTTCTGCCCCGGTTACTGGGTAGGGTGCTTTTGCTAAGTGATCCTAGAGCACTGGGGCTCGGCGTCATGCCTCGCCTGGAGATTTGCCTGCACAGCACAGATGAACCTGGGAGACATCCTGCGGCGTGGAGGGAGGGTTACCAGAAGATGCCACCTCCAGGGGCTGGGAGAGTCGGAGTCACAGGCTCCAAGGGGCGAGGCTGGTTCCCGGGGGCTCGGGCCAGTGAGGACGTGTCTGGGTCTAAAGCCCCAGTTGTGCACCATGAATTCCTTCCCCAGTTCTACCCCACAGCACGGTGCTCTTGCTGATGGGTCTGCTCGTTCCCGTCAAGCGGTGCTGGTGGCTGGGTGGTCCCGCTAAGCGCTCTTCTCACAGGGAGACAGGCCTGCCTGGGGAACAGCCTTGCCCGGGGAGCCTTCCACCAGACCGCAGAGCTGGGGAAAAGCAGCACAGTCCCCTCCAGGAGGTCCGGGTTTCCTTTCTCCCATCCTCTGATGCTTCCAAGGGAAAGTGTCTCCCAGATCCAGTACCGGGATGGAGAACGGACCAGCCACCCCTCCTCCGAGCTGCAGAGGGCCCGAGAGAAGCTCAGGGTGTTGGTTGAAAGAAAAAAAAAATGTATGTGATATTTTTGCAGGCAGAGACATGCCGACTCTGACATTGTTCCTCACTCTTTCATCAGACTGCTTTTTATCTCTTTCAGTCGGTGATTTATTTCCCACCCCCCTCTTTTTTTTTGTTTTTTTTTGGGGGGGGGCTCACACCCTGTGGTGCTCTGGGGTTGCTCCTTGCCATGCTTGCAAGAACCTAGGATGCCCGGAATCTGAATTTATTTCAGGACCACTCCCCTGGCCCCCTGGCTGTGCCAGGGCATACTCCTGGCTTTGTGCTCAGAGGTCATTCCTGAGCATTGCTGCCAGGGATCGAACCCAGGTTGGCTATATGCAAGCCAAGTGCCCTACCTTCTGTACTCTCTCCAGCCTTTGTCACCGGTTTTTAAGTGAAAAGCACAAATATTTTCATTATGAAGACAGAGATAGATGTCCAGCAGATCTCTGGAAGTTTCTCTTCTTGCATAGTTGGTACTTGATGTCTGATTCCTCACACCCCCTCCCTCCCCCCCAGCTCTGGGCACCCACTTACTCTTCTACTCTTAAAGAGTCTGACTGATTTAGACCCCTCTTGGGGTGGAATACATCCAGTGTTTTCTTTGGTGATTGGCTGAGTCCCTTCATACCAGGCCCTCCTATCCATGTCATCACATGCAGTAGGATGTCGGCCTTTTAGACCCATCACATGATGCGCCAAGTCTGGTGTGTTGCCGTGTTAGGTGAATTAAGTGCAAAGGTCTCTTTCATCCACGGTCTCTAGAGGAACACAGCAGGGGAATAGGCAGCATCGAGCAGTGACAAGGCCTTGGTGTTGGATTAGAAAACTGAGAGTTACCAAACCGGGGGCAGAGAGGTCAGGGAGAGGCGGAGTGGAGGTGACGTAAGGACCGTGGGTCAGCGTCTCGGGCACGTTGGTGGTGGTGAAGGTGTAGTAACTTTGTACATCAAAAGCAGAAACCAGAAACAAAACCACTCTTGTCACCATGTCCTCCACAATTTTAAAACATTAAAGAATGAAAGTTAAAATCTCAGAAAGGTCGAGTCAGCTGAGTGAGTGGCAGACACAGCCACACTCACAGGAGCAGCTGTGGGGACACCTGTTGGGCCTCACCGTGGACAGTCCGGCCTACTCAGCAGATAGGTGACCAAGGAGACATATGGGAAAGGTAAGAGCAAGCAGACAGCTGATGAAGAACACGGTCCACTAGCTTCCTCAAGGGCCCCAGAACCATAAAGGAATGATTGCCAGGAAACAGATCCATTTGTCAGTCAGTGTAGCGGCCAGATTTATTGAGCAACTAATTCAATCCAAGTCATCAGCCACCTCTTGCCTAGCAGTGCCCTAGCCCAGGGCGGGCGGTGCCCACCAGGAGTTTGGGTTATCTTTGCCGTGCGCTGGAGGGAGCATCTGGAATGATAAAGCTCAGTGGTCCAGAAAAGCAGACATGAGAAGAATTGCTTGGGTTCGCACAATTCATCTTCACTCTCGTCACTCTGCAGTGCCTTTCCTCACCCCGGGCTACCTCCGCCAGAAATTAACTTTCTTCCTCCTCTGCTCACCCTCGGGGTCTGACGCTTTCCAACTTATCAAAGCTGAGCAGTGGCACAGTGAAGGGTCTCTCCTCAGAGACTCGAAGAACTAAAGACAAAGCATCATAATAGAAGTGCAGGTTACCAGCATGCCCAAAAGGGGAGAGAGAGTATGGGAAAAATTGTCTGCCGTAGAGGCAGGGGGAGGGGTGGGAAGGTTGGAAGGTGGGGATACTGGGGACATTCACGAATCACGAATCACGAAATCCCATTGATCATCGAGTGGCTCGAGTGGTCTCAGTAACCTCTACATTCGTCCTATCCCTGAGATTTTAGAGGCCTCTTTCTTCTTGGCCTTCCCAACGATGCCGCATTGGAGGCTCTTTCAGGGTCAGGGGAATGAGATTCAGCTGGTTACTGGCTTTGGCATATAGATACACCATGGGAAGCTTGCGAGGCTGTCCCATGTGGGCAGGAAGCTCTCAGTAGCTTACGAGTTTCTCCTAGAGGGAAAATTAGGTTATAGATATCGCTTCTAGGAGCTTGCTTATAAGTCTCTGGATGTTGGCCGTTGATGGGATTACACACACCTGGGTTCCTCTGCTGGTATCTTCATGCTCGAGACCTGTCCGAACGTGTGTAGAGGGGCCTTGAGCATGGCTGTGGCTAGGTTCCGGTGGTCTTTGGCTGCCGGAACCTCTGCTCGGGTCAGGGAGGGAAGCTGGAGCCCATCCCCTCCAAGGGGCCCTGGGGAAGACAGCCAGGCGTGCGGGCAAGAGACTGGGGACATTGGTGGTAGTAAATGTGCACTGATGGAGGGATGGGTGTTCGATCGCTGTATGACTGACACTCAAACATGAAAGCTTTGTAACTGTATTTCATGGTGATTCAATTAAAAAATAAATACATAAGAAATGCGGATTACTAAGCCGTTAGTATCAGCCTCAGAAAGCTTGGGCTTGAGGCCTTTAAATGGATCCAAAGAGTTCAAATGGTTGGTAGCAGTGTTATGTCTAAACAAGAGTCAGTCGGTGGGGCTGGAGAGATAGCACAGTGGGTAGGGCATTTGCCGTGCACGCAGCCAACCCGGGTTCAATTTCCAGCATCTCGTAGGGTCCCCCGAGCACTGCCAGGAGTAATTCCTGATTGCAGAGCCAGGAGTAACCCCTGAGCATTGCCAGCTGTGACCCCCCAAAAAAAAATAAAACAAGAGTCAGTTGGTATTCCCCAGAACACCACGGAGCCGGCTGTCACGGACTCAGAGGCTGAAGCCAGCCCCGGTGGAGAGAGACATCACAGAGACCCTCGAAGCTCACAAATGCCAGTAATGGGACTTTTGTTCTTCCCAGCGAGTCTTGGCCGGGAATGTCCATGCCGTGAGGGGAAATTGGACTGACTTCCACGACCCACATGGTCTTTTAGCAGTGGCAAACACGGTGCTTCAGGAGAGAGCATGAGAACCAGGGAGAGAGGGCATGGTAAGAAGGTCTGTGCCCTCAGTCCAAAGGGAGGAGGAGCGAGGGAGCATCTGCTCCCACCAACGAGACCGAGTGACATTCCTGAAGGGGCACGTCCACAGCGTGCGGACGGGCAGTCCCGTTTACCAGGACACATTCCAGTGCCGCAGGGGCCCAACTGTTCTCATTGTTAAGCCGTGGAAATTAATTAATGGCAGCCACGTTGGAGAAGAAAGATAATTTATTTTCGGGCATGGGAAATGTCTAGTTGTCCCCTGGGAATGGAATTGCTTAGGAAAACAAAGGAAATTGAATGTGGTAGATTTATAAGTTTCATTTATGCCTATAATTTAATTGAGTTGAAAGATAGCCAAGATGAAACCTCCGGGGCACACGACAGCTTCTGTGGCACGTGGTCAGGTTTTCTGCGGTAGCCCGTTCAGGACTGTCAGATCCTGTCTGGGGTCTCCAAGTCTGCTTTATTTTTTTCACAACTCGCCAAACTCACTGGTGCTCTGTTTTGTGGATGCTATTAAGTACCACTAGAAAACCCTGATTAAAGCATGATGATTAATTCCAGCATATTCATCTCCACTTCATCAGTTCTGTTCCTGTGGCTCTGTGCTCAAGGCCTCTCCTCAGCCGCTGCTCCTTTCATTGGATAAATAAGAAATCAAAATAGCTCCTCAGTGCGACCGGCAAAGAGGGAGAGAACTGGGGACCCACCGGGGGGTGCTTTGACCCATTTGCAGCTTCTTCCAAAGCTGGGTGCCGATAATTTTATTTATACTAAGAACATTTTTAGACTTGGACTTTTCTATCAGATGTGGATTTCAAAGGAACTTGAAGCAGCATGTCCCTTCCTCATTGAAATATCAAGTATCAAAATGGTCTTTGATGTCCAAGGAACTTGTAAAACTCTTTCAGTTCCTTTGAGCAAAAATGAACATGATGTTTCTACTATCAAAAAGAACATTAAATCTAGGGGATCCTTGCGACATTTTCCTCCGCATACCTCTCCCCTGCACTGTGACAAGTCCCCCCAACCTCACTGATGCTCTCTGTTTTGTTTTTACGTCAACAATGGCTTGGTGGATTTTCTGCTCCAAGACTTCGAAGGAGAATTCTCCATTCCTGACGCTCTGTATTTGCTCTGTATTACCATCGATCCCCCTTCATGAAGAAGAGGGACTGGGTGGTCGGCATGTCACTGGATTGGAGGCTGTCACTGGACAGAGCGATGAACTGACACAGGAAAGAGGGAGCATTTGGAGAATTGTGGCCCCTTCCTCATGAATGCAGCCAGGCTTTCTCCGGTATCCCCTCCCCCTGAGGATGGCCTCCCCCCCTACCAGGGGGCTGGGGTCTTGAAGAGCCCCACTGAGGCCCTCTAGGTTTAAGCCATTCTTTCAAATCATGCCCTTCCTAGAGATCAGCCCTGACTGTGCTATGAAGAGTCTGCTGGGAAATGAAAAACGTTCCCTCTCAGAAGTTACTTCTCCCCCCGCCGCTGTGCACGGCCCCTCCTGCAGAGCAGACCTGGAATGACCAAGGGGGAGGGGACAGTGCAGAACAGCAAAGCTGGAAACCCTCCCGGTCCTGACCTGCTGCTCGGTTCCATGGGTCAGTGATGTAACCGCTGACGCTGTCCTCACAGTGGCCATTGCAGATGCAGAAAGTGACCCTAGAGGATAGCTGGCCAGCACCGCAGTGGGCCAGAGCATCTGGGAGGGGCTTCCGGAGAGGAAGGCGTGAGTCTGGCTTCCGCCAGCAGGACACAAGCCACAAATGCAGGATTCTCTTTGGGCACAGTGTTTCGGGGGTCTCAGAGGACATTCACCATTTCTCTCTTGCTCTAAATGTCTATTTCCCCTAATTCATGCACCGTTCTTTTTTTTTAGTTCATAATTTACCTTGGAAAGTAAATTTCTTGATTTTTTAATAAAGAAATTTTTATAATTTTAATTTTAATAATTTTTATAAATTTTATAAATTTTTTATATTATTTTATAATATATATTTAAATTTATATAAAAATAATCCAATAGTATCTATTGGATCACCGTGAGAAACAGTTACAAATTTGCATGATTACATTTCAGCCAGACAAGCTTGAGCACCCATCCCTCCACCAGTGCACATGTCCCACCTCCATTGTTCCTAGTGTCCCACCTGCCACCCCTACCCCATCCCACTCCCTGCCTCTGTGGCAGGTACATTCCTTCTTGCTCTCACTCTAATTTGGCACGTTATGATTTGCAATACAGATACTAAGAGGCCATCCTATTTGGTCCTTGGTCTACTTTCAGCACACATCTCCCATCCCAGGCGATCCCTCCAATCATCATTGACTTAGTGATTCCTTCTCCCTCCCAACTGCCTTTCCCCCCAGCCTGTGGGGCCGGCTTCCAAACCATGGCTTGATACTCCCGATCCTTATCTCTACTATCCTTAGGTGTTAGTCTCATATTATGCTACACTATCTTCCACAAATGAGTCATGTACCATTCTTGTTTATGCTCAATTTCAGCAAGTGGCAAGCCAGATTGTGAAACACCAGATAGGACATGGGTATTAGGACATTGTCCCAAATCACCTATATGTAGGATCTTAAAGGGCAGCAGACACTTCAATGCTATTGAAGAGAGCATTAGTATTTTATTATACTGTGTTACAAACATCCTAGAGTGCATTTGTATATTATTTCAGTGTAGTATTATATACAAACTACCAGAATCTATTCGTACAGCTAACCCATTGTCATCTACTCCCATGTAGGTATGAGTTGATGAAAGAGAAGGTTTAACTAGAATATAGATGGCTCCGATAGCAATTCAGCATCTGCCTCCCCATTCTCTCAAGGGCCCGAGGGGCATCATTGTTCAGATATCAACACAGCCATGTGGGTACTGGACATGCAATCTGAGTCTCATGAAGTTCATTGGAATCTAAATGAGACATCAGGGGGCTGGAGTAATAGCACAATGGGTAGGGCATTTGCCTTGCATGCGGCCAACCCGGGTTCGATTCCCAGCATCCCATAGGGTCCCCCAAGCACTGCCAGGAGTAATTCCTGAGTGCAGAGCAAGGAGGAACCCCTGAGCATTGCCAAGTGTGACCCAAAAAAGCAAAAAAAAATCATCTCTACGTGAGACATCAGCTATGCATGGATTTTTGTGGCAGTGCATCATGGTCTCATCTTTCATGAGGATTAAGTTCTAAGATCAATGCATGAAATGAAAACTAGGGGGCAGAGATATAGTACAGAGGGTAAGGTGCTTGCTTTGCATGTGGCCAACCCTGGTTTGATCCCCAGCTTCTCATAGGGTCCTCTGAGCCCTGCCAGGAATCATCCCTGAGCACAGAGCCAGGAGTAACCCCTGAGTACTACCTGATACAGCTCTAAAAAGAAACACAGGTAGGGCGTTTGCCTTACATGCTGCACGCGGCTGACCCGAGTTCGATTCCTAGCATCCCATATGTCCCCCAAGCACTGCCAGGAGTAATTCCTAAGTGCAGAGCCAGGAGTAACCCCTGTGCATCGCCGGGTGTGACCCAAAAAGGAAAATAAAAAGAATACTCGAGTCCTTAAAGCATAGGAGAGTAGAGTTGCTAAATTCAACAAATAAAAACATACTAGGAAGAAGTTCGCTTGATTTTTCCACAGTTAAAATGTAATGGAGTGCCCTGTCTTTTTGTCTGATGCCCTAATTCCAGGTGCCTCCCCCCATGGAAGAGAACCAAGGCAGTCGTCTCCGTAGGGACAGGGCAGCTGGTTCTCCCTCCATCCTCGGAAAACCTTGTTTCAAGACTTGAGAGCAGGAGAAGACAGCTGGCTGCAGAGACCGTGCCTGCACAGGAGCGCCCCTGCGGTGGGCTCACCCCTCCATGGTGAGTGAGGGTCTATACATAGAGCAACCCGCGGGACTTGAGAGCAGAGGGGCTCTCCATGTCCTCTCGGCATCTGCTTAGTGAGGGACCGCTGGACGGCAGTTGGTGCTCTGTTCTGGCGAGCGAGGACAAATTCACGCCACGTCAGGGGCTGCGTGAGGGAGGAAGTGCAGTAGAACGTCAGGAAACATCACAGCAGAAGTGATGGGTCGAGCCCTCTCGCTCCGGCAGAACGTCCAGACGGAAGAGAGGCGCGGTGTCCAAGCAAGAGCCAGCCACGTGCTCTTCGGCCACGTTTAAGAGCCTTCAGGTGGCACAGGCAGTAATTTTCAGCACCGCTAAGTGACAGCTCCCTTGTGGAGCCTCCGTCCATTTCTACTGCGATGTGGGAGTGCTGTCACGCAGGGAACACACCAAGAGAGGAGAGTGGAGATCTTCGCAAACCTCATTTTCACAAACCAGGAACTTGAAAATAACATCGCGTGCTGGCATTCATCCCCCTGACAGCCTGCCATCAAAGACAGAAAATGAGTCTTAACATATATATCCAGCAGATAGCAAATATCTCCTCTTCGGTCCCCAGATAATAGATTATTCCATATTCTATTACAATCCACAATAAGGTAGAGCAAAGTATCTTCATGTGGATTTTCTTATTGTCACTCGTTACCAAAAAAAAAAAAAATCCTCAATCCTTTGAAGCCAAATTACTTCAATTACGGACTCACCCATGGGCTGCAGTGATAGCACAGCGGGTAGGGCGTTTGCCTTGCATGCGGCCGACCTGGGTTCGAATCCCAGCATCCCATATGGTCCCCTGAGCACCACCAGGGGTGATTCCTGAGTACATGAGCCAGGAGTGACCCCTGTGCATTGCCGGGTGTGACCCAAAAAGAAAAAAAAAAAAAGGACTCATCCAAGCATGGATTTTTTTTTAAAAAAATGAAGAAAAAGCTATTAAAATTAATAGAGTAGTGGTAGGAGAATGTGAAGTCCCTAATTTGTTGGCTTTTCAGAAGATCCGATTTATTTAAAATTTAAAATATTCATTATACATATATATTTAAAAACTCACACTTAAAGTTAAAATTTGTGTCAGCACTCCTGTTAATGAAATTCTGTTTATCTTTGCACATTTAGTTGATTGTCAAAATAGCCACCGCAGTTTATACCAGGGAATCCCCAGCCACTGAGAAGCCACCACGGGCTGCTGTCAGCGTCACAGTAAAGTGAGGCTCCTGGGTCCCACCTGTCCCGGGCCTAGGGCAGCAATTTCTCACAGATGCTCCTGAGGCAGTGTTGATGCGGGGGAAACTTCCAGCAGCCGGAGAAACTAAGTTTCTTGAAATGGAAGAAAGTTAAGTGATTCTGTGCTACTTAAAGCGATTTTTTCCCCAGCAGAGAAATTAGACAGTCAATTTCCAAGTGGTTTACAAATAATCATGTGTTTATTTGGTTATCAAGAATGCTGTAAAAGATGGGGCTGGAGTAGGTAGCACAGCGGGTAGGGCGTTTGCCTTGCATGAAGCCGACACAGGTTCAATTCCCAGCATCCCATATGGTCCCCTGAGCACTGCCAGGGGTGATTCCTGAGTGTAAAGCCAGGAGTAACCCCTGTGCATCGCCAGGTGTGACCCAAAAAGCAAAAAAAAAAAAAAGAATGCTGTATAAGAGAGAGAACGAGAGAGAAAGAGGAAGGAGAAAGAGAGAGGGAGAGAGAAGAGAACAGCTTTGTGAGGGTTTATCTCACAGTGACTCAATAAGAAGAGAGTGCACTACTCCCTAAAGGGCATCAACCATAGGAACTGGATGCTGATTTGGGGGTTGAGACCTTAGAGTCAGACCAGGAGGTCTCGCTCAAATGCATCCCCTGTGTGCTGGCATTGGGGCTGGGAATGCGGGTGCAAGAGGTAAGGAAGTAGCAGGGGCCCGCCTGGTGCTTTGTTGCCTCTCTGCTCAGGTACTGAGGCTGGACGTGCATTTGATGTCCTATATCTGCTTGATAAAACATTTTTTTCTTCCCTTTCGCCCTCCCTCCATCCCTCTTTTTTCCTTCTCCCTCTCCCTGTGTGTTTGTAAAGGGAGTTGGTTATAGAGACTGAGGCAGAACTGGGAGCATTTTTTCTTGTCCTCACCCCTTCGGTCCTCTACACCTTCCCCGTGTACAAAACAGCGTGTGGAAGGGACGTGCCGTGTTGCTGCCAAAATCTTCTCTCATTTTGAACATTCTCTAATGAAAATTGTTCAAGTTAGTCCTAAGTCTTGAGTGCTATTCAAGTGCTACATGTTTAGAAGTCAATGGTGTCTCGAGTTTGTATTGTTTTTCTATTTTTTTTTCCTTTTTAGGTCACACCCGGTGATGCACAGGGGTCACTCCTGGCTCTGCACTCAGTAATTACCCCTGGCAGTGCTCAGGGGACCATGTGGGATGCTGGGAATCAAACCCGGGTTGGCCGCCTGCAAGGCAAATGCCCTACCCGCTGTGCTATCACTCCAGCCCGTTTTTCTCTTAATTGGTACATTTTTATCACATGTTCAGAAAATAGAACCGCTGTCAATATGTCTCCTTATAACAGTCACTTGAGATTCTTTACCATAAACCTCAGAATCAGCTTGTGAAGTTGTTCCACATTCTATTGGGATTTGGATTTAGGTTGGCCTTGGATTGGTTTGAGATACATTGAGGACCACTGATGTCTTCACGGTATTTAGCTTTCCGGTTCATGGACATGGTATACTTCTCATTTGCTTATGTCTTCTTTGATGCCTTTGAATTAAATTTAAAAATATTTCCCATGATGAATTGCATGTCTTTTTAGATTTGCAATTTAAATTCCTTTTGTCCAGGTAATATGCACACAAGTGACATGTTGCTAAGCTGTCTTTATTGGAGCCAGAAACAAGTGTATTTTAAATCTGAACATTATATTTTTTAATACAGCATCTGTACATTTGTAATGATTTTCTATGTGGGCAATTTTGTCACATGGTGATGTTGTCTTTCCTTTCCATGTGTTTATCTTTCGCCCTTATCTTTCATAGCTTCAATAATATAGTGTTGAAAATTTTCCGGTGACTGGCTTTGACATTTTCCCTAATCTTAAAGACATGCTTTAGTGTGCCACTATTTGGGTTGGGTGTGGGGAGGGGGAAGTGGCGGAGGCAAACCCAGCGATGCTCAGGGATGACTCCTGGCAGTGCTTAGGGAACCTGGTAGGATGCTGGGGATCAAACCTCAGTCGGCCTCGTGCAAATTGCCTACCAAGTGTGCCACTATCGAAAAGAATGCTTCCAATAGGTTTTTTGTCCTCTCTTCTCAGGTTAAAAACTAACCTGCATTTTTAGATGCTCCATTTTTATCATCTGTGGAGGTTGAATTGTATTGACATATTTTCTTTGTTTTGTTTTGGTTTTCTTTTGGGGGTCACACCCAGCAATACACAAGGGTTACTTCTGGCTCTGCACTCAGGAATTACCCCTAGTGGTACTCAGGGGACCATATAGGGTGCTGGGAAAAGAACCTGGGTCAGCTGCATGCAAGGCAAATGACCTACCCTCTGTGCTATTGCTCCAGCCTCTTTTTGTTTTGTTATTTTTTTCTTTTTTGGGTCACACCCAGCAATACGTAAGGGTTACTCCTGGCTCTACACTTAGGAATTACCCCTGGGGTGATGTATTTTTGTTTATAAGATGATCATGTTTTTTTTTCTCTTTAATGTGCTCATATAATTAATTTTAATGGTTGGATTTTTAAAGGTTGCCAAATCAAGGCTGGACCGATAACTCAAAGGACTGGACACATATGTGGGATTACTGGAGTCTCAGTTCTGTCCAGTGCATCATTGGAAGCGACTCCCAGGTACCAGGCCAGAGCCGGCATCTGCCAAGACAACACAAGGTATGGCCAGAAAACTTTAAAGTTTTTTAAATCTATCTTTCATCTTTGGCTTGAACTTTTGGTTTTGTTTTCATTTTTATTTTTATGGTAGTTTCGGCAACATTCCTTCATCATGTTAGTATGCATGTTTTTGATATACAAAATTCATGCACTTTTAACCTTTTTATTATTGTCTTATCCTTTACTGTTTTCTGCTGGATTTTGTTATTTCTAATATTTAGTTCAGAAGTTTGCATGAGTGTGCACGAGTGATTGAGACTGGACTCTGGGTTTCCTTTCTCTTCCTTCGTGTCATGATTTTTCTCCTCTTACATAAGTGGAACTAGAGTGGCAATTCTTCCTTTTTTGTTTTCTGGAGTTATCTAAGATAAGGACCAGCTGTTCCTTGGATAAAAGTCACAACTTGCCTAGAATGCCATCAGAACATTGTGAGATTTCTTGGTGAGATTTTCAACTCTAGATTTAACTTAGCTGATGGTTCAAGAATCAAGTAAATATTCTCTTTCTTTTGTTTTCTAAGAATTTCTCCATTTTCAGATTCACTGATTTAAAATTATTTATGTCATCATCATATACTTTAAATATTTCTGGGATTGATGGTTTTTTCACCTTTTATCGTTTTGCTCCTTCTCTTCTCTCCCTGTTTGCCTGGTCCCTTCTGGGTTATCGCTCTTGTATATATTTTATTTCACTCAGTTATGTTCTGTATCTATTATCATTGTAAAATAATTTTGTTCTTTACTCCTTTTTTAATATTTAGCTGATGGTATCCAGCTCTGTGATATTTTAGCTTACTTAACTTACTGAGGTCTATTTTTTCAAAAGTAAACTTAGGAATTTATGAATTAAAATTTAATTGACCACACCCTACACATTTTAATACATATCACCTCTATCATAGTCAAAAATACATTCCATTTTACTTTAAGATTTCTCTTGTTGAATTTTGGTACAAATACACAATGGAATACTATGCAGCTGTTAGAAAAGATGTAGCACTGTAGCACTGTCATCCCATTGTTCATCGATTTGCTTGAGTGGGCACCAGTAACATCTCCATTATGAGACTTGTTACTGTTTTTTGGCATATCCAATAGGCCATGGGTAGCTTGCCAGGCTCTGCCGTGGGGGCGGGATACTCTCGGTAGCTTGCTGGGCTCCCTGAGAGGGACGGGGGAATCGAACCTGGGCCGGCCACATGCAAGGCAAATGCCCAGAAAAGATGAAATCATGAAATTTGCATAGAAGTGGATCAACATGGAGAGTATCAGGCTAAGTGAAATGAGTCAGAGTGAGGGGGACAGACATAGAATGATGGCACTCATTTGTGGAACATAAAGTAACAGAATAGGAGACTAACACCCAAGGATAGTAGAGATAAGGGCCAGGAGGTCTGTTCCAGGGCTTGGAAGCCGGCCTCACATGCTGGGGGAAATGGCAGCTGGGAGAGAGAAGGGACCACTAAGTGAATGATGCTTGGAGGGCTCGCTCGGGATGGGAGATATGTGCTGAGAGTAGACTATGGACCAACCATGATGGCCACTTACTACCTGTATTGCAAACCATAACATACCCGAACGGAGAGAGAGAGAATAAAAGGGAATGTGCCTGCCACAGAGGCTGGGGGGGAGGGGTGGAAGGAGGGGGGAGGACTTGGAGGGGGGATAGTGGGGACATTGGGGGTGGAGAATGGGGGCTGGTGGAGGGATGGGTACTCGATCATTGTATGACTGAAATGTAATCACAAAAGTTTCTAACTCTGGAACTGTATCTCACGGTGATTCATTAAAAACAAATTCCTTTGTTGGGCTGGAGGTAAGACAGTACGGGAGTTAATGTGGTTCCACCCCTGGCACCATATATGTTCCCCAAGCACCCCCAGGAAGAATCCCTGGCCACGGGATCAGCAGTAAACCCTGAGCAGCACTGAGAGCGGCTCAAAAGCAAACCAAGGTTTGTTTTGTTACCTATCGAGTGTCGTATTGTGCTTTTCAGTTCTACAGAGTTACTCTTGCTGTTTTTTAAATTTATGAGTTTTTAATCCATTGAATTGTGTTCAAATATGTCATCTGAATACGGTCAATACTTTGAAAATTGTTAATGATTAATTCATGACCTAACTTTTCACTTTAAAATGCTTAATGCATGCTCAGAAATAATATTCTCAACTTCTGTTGAAATTATGCATTCCGTCCACTCCTCTTTTAATCCTAAATCTTTATTATCCTTTCTGACTTTTGGTCTGCTCAATTTATCTACTTCGAGGAGTGGATTTATTCTGAGTTAGATTTGCCATCTTTTTTTTTTTTCATTGTAAATTCACCATGGTCTCTTCAGAATCCACTGTATTTTTTTTCTTATAATCAAAAACTTGCATGATTCAAGTTTATTCTGAATTTCTCTCATTGCCTGGCAGACTTTCACTTGTATGCCTATGTTTCTCACATCCTAGATTATTCAACAATTTGTGTTTCTTGTTGCAAGTGAAATTATATTCATTTTAGATAAAGAAGAAAATGAAAATCTTAATTCCCAGAATTTGTACATTTTATTTCATGGGAATGGAAATGGAATATGATTCCTAGTTTGTGAATGAAATGTGTGTGTGCATGTGTGTGTGTGTGTGTGTGTGTGTGTGTGTGTGTGTAGAATTGGTATGTAGACACTTGTGGAATTGGTATGTAGACACTTGTGGGCTTTTTTGTAATTTTAATTGTTATGGAGGGGGATGGGGTGGGGAGCAAACACTAGTTTCTTAGATGGTGAAGGAAGTTTTCACTGACAGTCGCCTTTGCTCTCATGGGGCAGTCAGCTTCGATACTGATATTCTGTCTTACATGGTGAGGTCCTTTAGTCCCTCACTTTGCTTTCTCTTAAAATTCTTTCAGCAAAGACTGGAGAGATAGTACAGGGGTTAAGTCACTTCCCTGGCATGCATCTGACCCCCAGTTCTGTCTTCAGCACCACTTATGGTCCCTTGAACACCACCAGGACTGATCCCTGAGCACTGAGCCAGGAGTAAGCCCTGAGCACTGCCAAGTGTGGCTCAGCCCTCTCACCACCAGATTCTTTCAGCAAAACTTTTAGCGTAGTGAGATTTGTGTTATTCTCTGCTTCCTATATAAGGAGTAGTAGGCCATAACATACCTGGATAGAGAGAAATCCTAAATCATCGGTGCAGATAAAGAAGTTTACCTAAACCTCACTTGAGACAGAACTCTTTTGCAGAGCCTAATGTATAACTTTATCCTCCTCCTCCTCCTCCTCATCATCATCATCATTATCATCATCCCATTGGTCATCAAATTTCTCGAGTGGTCTCAGTAACGTCTCCATTCATCCTAGCCCTGAGATTTTAGAAGTCTCTCTTTACTCATCCTTCCCAAGGATGCTGCATTGGAGGCTCTTTCTGGGTCAGGGGAATGAGATAATCATTATTACTGGTTTGGGCATATGAATACACCATGGGGAGTTTGCGAGGCTCTTCCATGTGGGCAGGAAACTCTCGATAGCTTTCCAGGTTCTCCCAGAGGGAGAACTAGGCTATTAGGTGTCCCGGAGCTTGCTTTTAAGTCTCTGGATGTTGGCCGTTGGTGGCATTACAGGGCGCCAGGGGCAGTCCCTGGGTGTGACCGCCTAGCTACTGGAAAATGGGGAATCTGGGTGGAAGAGGCCCAGTCCCGATCCTAGCAGGCTTGGAGGTCTCAGCCCCGGGTCCCACACACCTGGGTTCCTCTGCCGGTACCTTCATGCGTGAGGCTCATCCAAACGTGTGGAGAGGGGCCTTGAGCATGGCTGTGGCTAAGGCTACGGAGGTCTTCGGCCAACGGGGCTCTGCTTGGGGCGGGGAGGGAAATTGGAGCCCAATGGATAACTTAGAAAGCTACAAATCATAGAGAGGAAAAAATATATATATATGCATATCTACATATTTTCAGATATATACACGTAGGCTCACATCACTCAACTTTTAACAGCATGTTATTGATATCCTAAAGAATGTCTTAATGGTTCTGCCAAAATAGAATGATCTTCACGCTATTCCCTCTATGGTTACTTTTGTAGCATTTTCAGCAGTTTTTCATAACAGATGATACAAAATATATTATTTTCGTTCTGCTTTGAGACAGGGACAGGGCTTGGGATGGAAACATTCAAGTTTGGTGGTGGGAAGGTGTAACGGTGGTGGGCTTGGTGTTTCAATATTAAATGTAATGAAATATTGTGAACTATTTTATAAAAATTTTTTTTAAAAATTTTAAAAAGAAAGTAACTGAATCCCTGATAAGAATGCAGGAACAGTTGTCTTTCCTGGGTTATTATCTCCCTCCCTCAAGGGAAAGGAAGGACTCTGGGGTCCCTCCTCTGTAGCCCCAAAGCAGCCCCAGAGGGACACAGCCCACCCTGCTTGCAGCTTCTCTTGCATTGTCCTAAAGTCTTAAAGTGGCTTTTTTCCTGAGTCTCTTCCCTTGCTGCCAGCTTGATGTGTCTGTCTCGCACGTTTGTAGTTGGTTTATCTGCGACGTTAACTGGCTTTCTCAGGAGGGAGACATTACACTCCTGTGGGCAATAAAAACCCTTCAGGCAGACAGTTACCAGGCAGGACCTCAAGGATGAGTAAGATTTTGGCATGCCTCAGTTGGAAAAGGGAATTCCGGAGAGCAGGACAAAAATCAGTTCTATACAATGGTTATGGGTTTTTGTTTGTTTTTTTCCAAATCCATCGCTCCATGGAAAGTTAAATAGAAGGACGTATTCATGGAGGTTTTGAAACTGCTATCTAAATATATGGGCTAAAACACCATTTTCAACTCCTTCACCTGTTTAAATGCACATGCTAACATACAATTTGCCCAGAGAGAATCATTTCTAGCCAGCTCCATCCATATCTTAGTTACAAAGTTCCCCAATAATCCTGACTGAGATGTTTATTATATTAAGGTTTCAAGTCTTATTCTTTTGATAAGATATTGAATATTATATGGGCTCTAACCTGGTATTATGAGAAACAAGGACATTTCAAAGTTAAATTTTATATATTCATTGAATCACCGTGAGATGCAGAGTTACAAAGCTGTTCATGGTCAGGTTTCAATCATACAGTATTCCAACACCTGTCCCTCCACCAGTGTACATTTCCCACCACCAATGTCCCCAGTTTCCCTCCAGCCACCCCCCATGAGTCTCTATGAAGGTTCTCTCTCTCCCTCTTTCTGTCTCTGTCTCTGTCTCTCTCTGTCTCTCTGTCTCTGTCTCTCTCTGTCTCTCTGTATCTCTCTGTCTCTCTGTCTCTGTCTCTCTGTCTCTCTCTGTCTCTCTCTGCCCCCCTCCTTTTGTGCATTGTGGTTTTCAATTCAAAGTTAAAATTTAGAGTTGGTGTTTTCACAGACACCCCCCCCCCCACCAAGCCATTGGATTTGTGAGAACCCATCTTTCACCAACCAAATCATCTGCCAAGGACTCAGATCCTTAAACACAGTTTGTTTGCAGCAGTTCTGGTGTGCAGTAAAGACCTGGGAGAAAGCTGATCGGTTAGGTGGGGGGAAAAGAAAAAAACAAAACCAACCGCTGCCCTGAGGGCACGGGTTTCCGAAGAGGCAAGAGCGGTGTGTAGAGGGGCAGCTTCCATGGCACCCAGCACAGACAGGGCCGTTAGCTCAGAGGCGCTTCACAGCAGACCTTGTGAGGGGACTGGGTGGGTGGGCAGTAGCAGGAAAGATGGATGGATGGTGGGGTCACAGGTGGGCCCCCCAGACCCTGCTGCATGGAGGACAAGGTGTGTGTGCTGACCTCGCCAAGGGACTGGGCACCAGCCTCCGCGTCTGCCCTTGGCATCTGGGCGCCAGACCTTCCCCAGCTTCTTGGGGAAGTACCCTCCACCCTCGCAGCACACACACACCCTCAGTGCAGAGGCTGGATTACTGTCCCACTCTCGCAGCTTCGTGCCATGGGCATCTGGCATAACCTCTTTGAGAGCCGTTTACTTCTTCTTTTTTTTTGCAATTAAAAAAATTTTAGTTTTTTTAAAATAAATTTTAATAGTGAATCACCGTGAGGTACAGTTACAAACTTACAAACTTTTACGTTTGCATTTCAGTCATACAGTGATCAAGTACCCATCCCTCCACCAGTGCCCATTCTCCACCACCAACGATCCCAGTATCCCTCCCATCACACCCACCCCATCCCACACACACACCCCGCCTCTGTGGCAGGGCATTCCCTTTTGTTTTATCTCTCCTTTTGGGTGTCGTGAGGGTTTTTAGCGATTTTTTTATACATTTTATTTTCATAAAGTAGTTCACACAAGTTCATTACAGATAATATTCAAACACCCATCCCACCGGTGAGCACCTTCCCACCACAATAAGAGGGAAGTGTGTGAAGATTGTTGTATTTCATTCTGGAGCCATTTAAGCTCATGTATAAGAGAATACAAGCAAGTATGTTAAAACCAAACAATGTGTGCTACTCTAAGTACATCAGTGGAGGTCCAGGAAATACTGCGTCACTCTCTTCTGGGAACTTTATTTTATAGTCTCTGAATTTTGGCCATTGATAAGATTACGTTGTGGGGGGGGGGAGCATTTTGTGGGTGTGGCTGCCAAGCTACTGGAAAATGGGGAATCTGGGTGGAGGATGCCCAGTCCTGATTCAAGCAGGCTTGAAGATCTCAGACCCGGGTCCCGCATACCTGGGTTCCTGTGCTGGTTCCTTCATGAGTGAGGCTCTTCCAAGCTTGTGGAGAGTGGCCTCGAGCATGGCTGTGGCTGGGTTCTGAAGGTTTTCGGCTGCCAGGGCTCTGCTCAGGGAGGGAGACTCAACTGGCCCCGCCTCCAAGGTGTCCCGGTGAAGACAGCCTGGCATGGGGGCAGGAGATTCTGCCAAGCCATTTACTTCTAATTCCGTGGGGAGCAGATGAAATAGTTGTGCAGCGTAGGCGTCTAAGAGGTGTTCAGAAAGGGCAGCAATTTGGTAATTTTGTTCCCGGGAAGGGAAGGGTAGGGAAGGGTGGTAGTGAGCCTAGAACTTTGAAATCTCTCCAGAAGCCTTGGAACAAATCCTTCCCTGCTCCTTTCACTCAGCAGGGACCTTGAAAGCACATCCCCTTTTTAACTAATGCATCTCGACACCCTGTCTGCTAAATGTCCTGTTAGTGAGAAATCACTTCCTCACAGCTTCCTGATGGCCATCTCCAAATGAGAGAAGCCTCACATCGATAGGCACCAGCAGAATAAAACTCTCTCCCGCCAGGGCTGGATTCGCCATGGCAACCAGAGCATCCTGTGACACGTTCCCCAGACTCCTTCTCACCTCTATTTGCCACCAGGCTCCTTGAAACAGACGCGATAAACAGCACCGTACACTTGTAAAAGTTACATTTGCAACCTAACTCCTCGGCCAACGCTGCCCCTGCCTTGTCGAAGGGTAACACCGTCCAGAAGTCGCCGTGCTCAGAAGAGCTGACATTCCGAAATGCCTGTTTGGTGCATCGGACTTGGCATTAGCCTCTCAATGAATTATCAAGAAAACCTTAAAAGGAAGTCTACGATAAGCACTAGTGGTTAGTAGTGTGACCGTGGTTGCTCTCTGAAACAGTAGTCCCGCTTCTATAACTACCCCCCGCTCAGTAGAGATGGGGCATTGTGAGACAAGGTGGAAGCAAAGAATGAAGGAAAAATTCATGGAAGAATGGAGAAGTAGGAGAAAAAGATTCCATGGTCATGGAGAGCTTACTCCAGAGAGTCTCTTTTTTTTTTTCTTTTAGGGCCACACCCGGCGATGCACAGGGGCTACTCCTGGCTCTGCACTCAGGAATTACTACTGGCGGTGCTCAGGGGACCATATGGGATGCTGGGAACCAAACCTGGGTCGGCCACGTGCAAGGCAAACGCCCTACCGGCTGTGCTATTGCTGCAGCTGCTCATATCTTTAATAAGCTCAGCAGGTGTGTTTAGAAGTTAAGTACTGTGAAGGAGGAGCTTGAGGGGAAGGATTGCAGGAGGCATTTAGATTTGGGCGGGGGTGGGGGTGGCGGGCAGGGAGGGAGTGGCCTGAGAGCTGTAGAGCCAGGAGAAACCATCCCACCGAAGAATGGAGGCAGAGCCTTCCAGGAAAAGGCATTGGACACAGTCATCAGAAGGGGATTGTGGCTTGCAAGAAGAAACACATTTGGTGTTAGTCTCCCTCTCTGGCCAAAGGGTCTCGAAGCCCTCGAAACTTGTCACAGTGAGAGAGGAACAGTGTCACATAACTCAGTGAGGTGACTTTGGACCGTACCAGGGGCCAGGGGCTGAGTACCTGGAGAACCAGCTCTTGGTCCCCCCGCATCACCATGCCTGTTCTTGGGAAGCTCCCATTTGTAGCTGGGGGGACCTTGGGGGACAGCTGGGGGCTCATCCCTGAGGCGCGGAGTCACTCACGGCTTCATGCCTTTTCCCAGCAGACTGTTAGAACTGAGCTCAGCTGTTGGGCGTCCCTCGGGGCTACTTCCCTTTTCCCGGGGTGCGGAGCTGGAGGCAGTTTTGGTGACATGTTTGGAAGCGTTCCAGCAGCTGGAGGAGAAACACCTCACTCGATGGGGCCCCCCAGGAAGCCAAGCCCAGAAGGCCGAGAGTCTTCTGAGGATGCCTGGGTTTTTCCTTCCATCCCTGGACCCTTTGTCAGCAGGGAAGCGACGCTGTGAGAGGACAGCAAGACCGGACACGGGCGTGCCTGGGAGGTCGCTGGAGGATGCTGGGATGCAGGTGCCGGCCGGCGAGCTGAGAGGGCCAGTTTACAGGCGGCTTCAACAGGGGGCACCCGGGGAAAAGTGGGGGACGGGGGCAGCCAACATGGAATAGAAACAGGTTTATGGAGTGCACGAAAGCTTAGGCTTGTTTGCAGGGATTTTACAAACGACTTGCCTTATCTGACTTGATCCTCACGACAGCACAGCCAACCGGATCAAGGTTATGATCCCTCCCCCCGAGGGAGAAAGGAACGCTCAAAGGAGTCCCGGGGGCAGTGGCTAATCCCGGCATTGATCCTCTGCGGAGATCAGAGCCCGCTCCCGCGCCACGACAGAGCACGGTGCAGCCTCGCCGACGTTAGACCCCCGGTGCTGGCGAAGGGGGTGAAGAGAGAGTCCGCAACATGCCCGAGTGCAAGCTTTCGTCACGGCTCCTCCATCATGCCTTTGGGTCCCAGCCAAGCCACCACGTAGCGCCAGGGCCACACCCATCACCACGTGGCACCCAGGACCACAGAGCCATCTGCATGAGCCCTGTGAGAGCCAGAGGAACAGGAGGCTGGTTGCGCCTAAGAGCGTCGTAGTCCTATTTCAGCTCTTACATGGCACCCTCTCGATGGGTCGTCACAATAGCCCTCTGGGACTGAGGATGTGCTGTAGGTCCCGGCACGTCCATTAATCCATTTCAGGGTGGAGGAACCTAGGTCAAGGACGTGGTCAGAACTAGTGGGAGAGTCTACCACCCCCACGTTACAGGAGAAGGAGATTCAGACTCTCCAAAGAGCCTCGTCTCCACATGTCAGTGGATAGACATGGAGAGTCTCACGCTGAGTGAAATTAGTCTGAGAGAGAGGCACAGACACAGAAGGACTGCACTCATTTGTGGAATACAAAGTGGCATCTTAGGAAGCTAACACCTAAGGACAGCGGCGATAAGGGCCAGGAGGATCACGCCATGGTTGGGAAGCCAGCTCCACGTGCTGGGGGAGAGGGCAGCTGGGAGGGAGAACGAACCACTGAATGAGTGATGATTGGAGGGATCGCCCGGGATGGGGATGTGTGCTGAAAGCAGACCAAGGACCACACACGATGACGATGGAGTGTCTTAATGTCTGTGCTGCAAATCATGTGCCCAGACTTAAGAGCGTAAGAAGGATTGTACCTGCCACAGAAGCAGGGGTGGGGTGGGGTGGGGGTGGCCGGTGGGACACCGGGGACAGTGGTGGTGGAAAATGTGCAGTGGCGGAGGGATGGGTGCTCCAGCATTGTTTGACTGAAGCACGGCCACGCAAGTTTGTAACTGTAACTCTCGGTGATCCAGGAAAACTTCTTGAAAACAAACAAACAAACAAAAACACAAAGAGCAGAGTCTCACTGGGGCCTTCACGAACCCTGCTGTATCCCAGCCTCCCCTCTACCTGCCGAACAGAAGCCTCCTCTCCCTCCCAGGGGGCCCTCCCGACTCCGATCCTCTTGATTCTCTTTGTTCCCCCACTTGCAGCTACCCAGAGTTCCAAGCGTCTTCAGAGTTAGGTGTCCCCTCCCTGTCTCTGCTCCTCTCCTTCTCTCCTTCTCTCCCTCCCCCCCCCCTCTTGGCCTGGAAACTTCTTGGGGCCACTTAGTTCTCCCCTGGTGTGGAGGGTGCTCACTCCAGGAACCCCAGTGCCTTCACAGCGAGGCAATTAACTCCCCCTGCCAGCTCCTCCCGGTGTTAAGGCGCTAAATTGCGGAGGGTGGAGGGTGTTTATCATCCATCAGGCTCACAGCCTCCTGCTGTCGGCTTTGAATTGCTAAAGACCTGCAAAGGACTTGGTGGCACCAACCCAGCCCAGCATCTCCCAGCCCTGCCCACCGCCTCTGGGAAACCTGAGTCACCCCAAAACGGCCAGTGGAGGGGAGAGCCCACCCCCCCCCCCCCCCCCCCGCTCTGGGGGACGCTGAGAGCCACCGCTGGGAGCTGGGATCTAAGGCTGATGCCTCACCTGTGCAAATGCCAACAACTCACCCTCCATCACACCGGGACCTCCAGGGACTTCCGGGTTCATACGAAGGTGGGGAGCAGGGCTGGGAC
The DNA here is from genome assembly GCF_027595985.1 of Sorex araneus. Lineage (NCBI taxonomy): Eukaryota > Metazoa > Chordata > Mammalia > Eulipotyphla > Soricidae > Sorex > Sorex araneus. The sequence goes on from NC_073303.1 coordinate 258,787,004, forward strand.
ACGCGTGCTCCCTCCACTCCCTGGCCTCATTCTCTCTGTCTGCTCCACACCCCTAACCGTGTCTCACTTGGGATGACGAACGTTCTGTTCCGGGCTTTGGAGTGCCCAGCCACCCACCCGGCCAGTGGCCCTCTCCTTCAGTATCCCCGCAGTCCCGGCTTTTCACGGAGCTGGATCTCGAAAAGCTTTATCTGGTTACCTCTCCTGTGACTCCCGGACACGGCCTCTTAAATTACGCGTGGTCACTATTATTTCGCAACTAAATTCTACAGTTCAGTTTATGCTGTCCTTTTTTTTTCCCCCAGTGAGGCTGTTCACTTGTTTCCTTCCCCCATCCCCATCCCACCCTCTCCTGCTCATCTGTTAATCATAGGCTCTATCTCTTAGTCGTTCTTGTTTGCTTTTGTCTGGGGGGGAGGGGGTCACACCCTGGGGTGCTCAGGAATCACTCCTGCCCAGGCTCAGGGAACCATCTCGGGTGTTGAGACTCGAACCTAGTGGACCGTATGCAAGTGGGGCATCTGACCTGCTGTACTATCTCTCCAGCCCCCCATCTCTATTATTTTACCTTGAACCCTTGTCGTTGTTAACATTCATTGTTAATAATTGACTTTGACCACAAATACTTCCCTCGAACTTGAGATTCACCTCTGCAACTCCCCAAGACCACTCTGTTTGATTGGGGTATTTTTTGTTGTTGTTTAAATCTATTTTATTTTTTATATTTTGTTTTTTGGGTCACACCCAGTGATGCTCAGAGGTTACTCCTGATTCTGCACTTAGGAATCACTCCTGGCGGTGCTCAGGGGACCATATGGGATGCTGGGAATCGAACCCGGGTTGGCCACGTGCAAGGCAAACGCCCGATTCACTGTGCTATTGCTCCAGCCCAAATCTATTTTACTTTTTATATTTTGCTTCTTGGGTCACACCCAGCGATGCTCAGGGGTTACTCCTGGCTCTGCACTCAGGAATTACTCCTGGTAGTGCTTGGGCGACCATATGGGATGCCAGGGATTGAACTCGGGTCGGCCCTGTGCAAGGCAAACACCCTCCCCGCTGGACTATGGCTCCGGCCGCAAGACCACTCTGTTTGAAAGCCGTGGGCTGTGAAGAATGGTTTGGTTTCGTTCTTGACTACAGTAATGATGTCTGAGATTCTGCTTTCCAAAGGGAATCTCTCCTGCGTAATAATCAAGACTCGGGAATCGGTGTTCCTTCCTCTGGGAATTTTCGAAAGAGTGTCAGACTTAAAGGCACGAGAAGGAACACTTCGGGGCAGCAGACAGCCATGCCTCCTGGCCTCAGGATGTGCGGGGACTTGAGCCCCTTCTAGACAAGGCCCCACCTGACGGGGCGACTGTGTTAAGCCCTGGACTATGTGTTCTCAGGTGGCAAGACAGACAGAGACACGAATTCGATAAGGCAGAAGCAGAAGGAGTTTTATTCCAGTAGACTGGGGTCAACTCTCTCACCCCCAGAGTGGCCTCTTGATAGCGACCCCCGGACTCCAAGTAGCAAGCAGTTTATATAGGGTTTGATTACATAAGCAGTACTTATGAAACAAAGCCTTATTGTTTCAGAAAAATCTTATTTAGTTACCAAACAAAGGTGTTTTGGCAAGTGTCTAGAGTAACAGTGCTCAGGCAACAGTTAAACTGTAATTTCCAGTAACAGTTTATGGTTACATAAGCTACTCATTTTGTTTTCCTTTTTGGGTTACACCAGGCAATGCACAGGGCTGACTCCTGGCTCTGCACTCAGGAATTACCCGTGGCGGTGCTCAGGGGACCGTATGGGATGTTGGGAATCGAACCAGGGTCGGCCGCGTGCAAGGCAAACCCCCTACCTGCTGTGCTATCGCTCCAGCCCCAAGCTGTTCATTCTTTAGGGTTAACAAAAGATAATTTCTGGGGCATTTCAACTGAGGTGTAGTGATGGATTGAGCCTATTGATTGGGCGCAGGAACTTCCCGGGTGGGTTCAGGTTGGCTAGTTACACATTGTTTCATTGCTGGGAAACGGAATCTGTTTCACTTCCTGTTACTGAATCTGAGGCCTGGCGCTGATTTTGCCCATTTCTGCCACCTGTCATGGTACCAGTGTTGCCCTTACAGCTGCGCTGGGGTGCCTCACCGCTGCTGCCTACACAGCTAGGGAGGGACCAGCCCGCCCGGCGGGAACGCTCTCAGAAGCCCTTGGGGGTCCCACCCGCCCACCTGCCAGCACTCAGGTTTCCCCATATTGCTCTCCAAGCCTTAGCTGCAGCCCCCTCACCCGGGGGCCCCCGCCTTTTCTGCCTGGTATTCCCAGTGGCTTTGGGCCCGTGGGAGTCATGGGCTCTGATCTCTCTGTTGAAAGGTAACAGGCAGATTATGTAAGCCCCGCTGGCCTGGGCTTGGTGCGCCTTTGATTCTGACTTAACGAGTTTTCTAGAATAACCTACAAAGGAAAATGAAGTCGGCTTCTGCTGCCACAGTGTGCAGACGCGTACCCCCGCGGTGCACGCCGTGTGCATCTCAAAGGGCGCCTCCAGCCCCGGGCAGCCGTGATGGGGAAGGCCTCGCCAGAGCCGTGTCCTGACCCGGGCTGCGGGAAGAACCCCCTCGGCCCCAGCTCCGAGGGCGTCTTGATAACCAGGCCATCCCCTAGTCTTGATGTCAGGGTTTGGAGGGGGGGCATGAGTGGCTCATGTGAAGTGGGGAGGAGAAAGACGGTCACTTTCTCCCGATCCTCCTCTGCCACCGGGGCCCAGGGTTACCAGGCTCTTGTCTCGCCTTGCAGAAAGGGGTTTCAGGAGTAGACGGGCAGTGAAATTACAGTTTTTATTTGGAGGTTTGGAAGGGAAGGAGGGAGAGGAAGTGGGAGAGAGTGGAGAGTCACGTGCTCCAGAGAGACCCCGAGCTTCTCCAAGGGCGGAGAGAGGAGCCCTGCGCACACCCCAGCATCAGACAGGAGAGCATGAAAGTCCACAGCTCAAGAGGGGAGGTGCAGGCGACACATGTGCTCGGCCACATGGGCACAAGCAGCACATGGGCTCGGGCAGCACATGCGCGCCCTTCCTTCTTTCAAGGTGGCCTTTATAGGGTTCCTCCAACCTGCCCCCACCCCCACGTGGGGCTTCTACCTAGGTCGAATCCCATTGCTAAGGAGGTACCAGGGGGCTTGGGAGTGCTGATGGCCTTCTTTGCAATTCCCTTCCTGGCCTTTTGTTTCTGCAGGAGCTTCTGTTGGGGGGTGGGGGGGAGGCGTTGGTCCAGCTTCCCCAGGGTCTGTTTTGGACTGGCCCCTGTTCTCCATGAGGTCAGGGCTATTACTTCCCAGGAAATTTACTGGCATTGCCTTAGGAGGGGGCCTTCCCTTGCCTGCCTGACTACATCCGCCTGACTGAGAAGACACAAGCCCGGACCGTGCACGGCGCCTGGGTGAACATCTGGGTTCTCACACACTGCTGCGGAGAGCCCCACCCCACCCAGTACGTTTAAAGATGCTGGGGCCCCTCAGTTGACCATACTTTTTGAGGTCGAGACGTGCTAGCACTTTCTATACTTACCCCAGATGAGTCTGGCGGGCAGTGGCTGAGGCTTGAGAGCCAGGAGACGAGGGCCGCGCTGTGTTTACAGGAAAACGGTTCTGCAGATCGCTTGGAACCCACGAAACGCAGAATCTGACCCGGCAGATGCACAGGAGGTCTGGAGACGGGTTTGCGGGAGACATTGGTCTGCATCCCCCCCTGCCCCCCAGTCCTCCTCCTTCATCCTCCTCTTCAGCCTTCTCATTGATTCTAGAAGCCAAGGTACCTTTCCAGCCGTCCTTCTCAAATGCCTCCAGGCGAGCTTTTGGCGCTTGCAACTTAGGACCCCCAAGAGACCCTTGGACCCTTAAGTCTCTTTGCCCAGGGCTAGCAAACCCCTCGTCTTTTTGTTGTTGTTGTTTAATTTTTTTTTTATTGAGTCACCATGTTACAAAGCTGTTCATGATCAGTCTTTTCACCTTCTCTGGTTACACAGAGGGTATTGTTTGGAGAACGGGTATGTGTGTGTGTGTGTGTGTGTGTGAGAGAGAGAGAGAGAGAGAGAGAGAGAGAGAGAGAGAGAGAGAGAGAGAGAGAACATGCTCACATTCTATGTAAAATACAGAAAATACAGGAGAAAAAGAAAAAAATCCATCCAGAATTCCAGGGAACCTTGTTTCCTGTTCGTTCCGGTCACCGACAGTCACGTCTGTCCTTTCCCGTAGCACAGCCGTCTCCCCTTCATTGGTGGCACCCCAGAGTCACAGCCCCACGACAGGAGGCCCTGCCGCCCTACTTGGCAGTCCCCTTGCTAGGGTCCGGGGTCCGAAAGACCACCCAGAGCAGTGAGCTCTGCAGTAGAAGAATTGGATTTGGCCCAAGTCCAACAAGTGTGGCGTTTAGAGAGCTGACCCATCAGGGCCCCTCTAGGAAGAGAGCGACCCCTCCCCTTGTTTCCAGGGTCCTTTTAGACTCTGAGAATGCAGGGGGGCTTTCCTGACCCTCAGTGCCACTCCCTGGTGACTTTTCCCTTAACTGGTTCCGTGGTTACCCCCGCTGACTTCATGCAGGGGTAATTCTGCCTTTTCGGCTGATCCCCAGAAATGGGTGTTATCTGGTTCAGCTGACGGTGGCTGGCAAAGGCGGTGATTTTCCAGAGTGGCTCTGCTGCTGCCTAGCAAGGCTGAGGACTGCAGGAGGGGAGTGGGCCCCCCCACACCCTCCGGGGCGCGTCTCCCACCCGCCAACACAGGCCTGCTGCTGGCCGCGAGACGGAGGCTGACACCACTTCCTCCAGCACCTTCTCTGGGTCAGGGGGTCCCAAACAGATTTGGCCTATTGTTCCCTTTCCAGGAATTTTTTTTTAACTCTGTGCCCTCTGCCCCCCCATACCAAGAAATCTACCTCTGATAGGCAAACACACAGACAGCGCCCCCCACCCCTACCCTTGACCGATTCTGCCAAGACTGTCGAAGGTTCGGGGCTGGAGCGATAGCACAGCAGGTAGGGCGTTTGCCTTGCACGCAGCCAACCCGGGTTTGATTCCCAGCATCCCATATGGTCCCCCGAGCACCACCAGGAGTAATTCATGAGTGCAGAGCCAGGAGTAACCCTGAGCATCGCTGGGTGTGACCCCCCCCAAAAAAAAGATTGTCAAAGGCTCCCCAGGGTGTCCCAGCACCCGCCAGCCCTAAGGCATCGGTATTTTCTCCGCTTGCAGAAACGGTGCACCAGAGAGATCAAGGCGACTTCAACTTGCTCCACTTGTTCCCTTTTTGCCCAAGAAATCTTTACAAGACCCCGGGTATAGAGACATCGGGAGCATGTACAGCCAAAGTGTCCACGTCCTCCCATTCCTAAACCCCCTCCACCCCCCCAGCCTGTCCCCTGAGATAAGCCTCCTACTGACCAGCAGTTCTCGGTTTTTCTTGCCTTTGGGTGTCTGTTATCCCCCTCCCATGCCTCTTTCTATCTCCCCGACGAGGGAGCTACTCTGTGTCTGTCTCTCTCCTTCTGACTGGCCTTGCCCGGCACGCTCCTCTCCAGACTCGTCCCCGTGGTGAGTCAGCAGCTTGCCTTACTGTGAATTCTGACCCGGGAATAGGCAGCAGTCCAGAGGCTGGGCTCCACCTGGCTCTCGCCACAGCGGTCAAGCCCCGGTGGCAGTACACAAATGGATTTTTTATGCATCACTCACGGGGCAGGCAGTCTGCAAGTCTGCAGCTGATGCAGTTGCGGTTATGCACACAGCAAAGCCAGGAGCTTCTGCAAGGGGACTTGGTACCCTGCTTCTTTACAAGTTGATTTCATTACAAGTTTACGTATTTACTCTTTCATTCCTAGGAGCTTTTTTATTTTTAATTTTTGTTTTCATGAATCACTGTGAGATACTGTTACAGACTTACAAACTTTTGTGATTACTGTTTCCATCGTACAGTGTTCAAGTACCCATCCCTCCACCAGTGCCCATTCTCCACCACCAGTGTTCCCAGCATCCCTCCTGCCACTCCCACCTCTTCCACCCCCTGCCTCTGTGGCAGGCACATTCCCTCTTACTCTCTGACATCCAAAAGGAAGGAGAGAGCTTTTTCTTTCTTAAGTAGTTTTTTGTTTGTTTCTGGGGTTTTCAGGTATCTGCAGTGTGAATTTGACTTCTTCTCCCATCTGGATGCCGTTGTGTCTCTTGCTTGTCTCACTGTGTAGACTTCCACACTGCCTTGGGTAGCGGTGGTGAAAGTGGGCAACCTTGTCTCATGCCTGGGCGCCAGGGGAGGATTTCTCTTTGTCACCTTTGAGTACAAGGTTTGCTGTCGGCTTTTTGCAAATGTCTTTAACTGTGTTGAGGACAGTTCCTTCAACTCCCATTTTATTGAGAGTTTTTATCACGAATGGGTGTCCGACCTCACCACGTGCTTCCTCTGCCTCTATTGCTACGATCATATGCATTTTATTTTCCCTTCTATGGTTAGGAGATATTCCGACGGTTAACTTGTGGATATTAAAACCATCCCTGCATCCCCAGGTTGAATCCAACTGGGTCATGGTCCCAGACACAAAAGCCCAGGCCTCAGAGGCGTGGACCAGTGAATTTTTCCAAATCTTTCCAGGAGTCCTGCTCCCAATCCTTGCCAGGCTCTCTAGGAAAGCTGGAAAACTGTGGAAGTCGATGCTCAGTTGGTAGAGCATGAGACTCTTAATCTCAGGGTCGTGGGTTCGAGCCCCACGTTGGGCGCCAGGTGTGGAAGTTGATGTGGAGGTCTCGTTCTGTTCAGCAGGGAGAACCCTTCGTGGGGCTGAGAAGGGGACACAGCTGAATGAACAGACACAGAGCCCGGAGGAGGCTGGGAGGAGGTGGTGCTGGGACCCCCAATAGAAATGCAGGGTGTGGCACGGGCTTTAGCTAGTAATAAACAAATGCTGATAGGATAAGATCAGTAAGATTAGGAGTGGCAACCTTTGCTAGGTGTGGCATGGGGTTAGCTAGTGATAAACAAATAGTGACAGGATAAGATCAGTAAGGTAAAATGGCTCCCTACAGAAAACAGGACTCCTCCCCAACAGTTTCTCTGAGGCAAACATCGGACAAAGACATCACCAGAAACAGAAAACTGTTGGCCTGTCACCCTGGTGACAGAGATGCAAAGATTCCCCCCAACAAATTGGATGGAAGACGTGTGTTTAAGACTTTCTCGTAGGCCCCCACCACGGTCACTAACCCCGGCTAGAATCCTGCCCACTGGGTCAGGAGCTGTCCTCTGGCACCTGGACCGACGTGGGCACCTCTGGGAATCTGGGCTGGCACAAAGCAGGGGAACTGTCATGAGCACTCGTGGTCACTCCATCAGCTAGAGAACAGGTCTGCCCAGGGCCTGGCCCGCTGTGTGTGCTCCGCGTGGAGGCCTATCGTATTTCCTCCACAAAACTCACAGCCCCGAAAGCTTGTATCAGAGAGAGCCAGTGGGGCAGTCCCCCTGGTCCACACTGGCAGCCCGTGCAAAGGCACTGGACATATGTCTGCAAGCGTTGGTAGCAAAAGCCTGCACCAGGGGGGATCGTTAGTGGTTGCCAGCCCCGAGCTCCCCCCTCTGCAGACTCGTTTCTGGGACCTTCCTCCGCAGCCCCCAGACCCTTCCACTGCCCCCTCTCTGCCCTGCCCCCCACCACCCTGGCCCCCAGCGCTGCCCTGGCCTCAGGGCGGGCAGCAGGAGGTGCCTCAGGACAGATGGCTCCGCCCTGCTTCCCCGGACACCCGGCCTGTCTCCATGGCATCACAGGGCTGAAAATAGACCCGGGGTTTATTTCGGAGCCAGAGAGGAGAAACAGCGAGAGCTGGGGAGCTGGTTCAAAGGAGAGATGGTCAGGCCTCTCAGAACATGCCAGAACCAGCCTCGCCCTTCCGAGAGTCTTTGGGGTCATCCCGAGACCCAAGCAGAGGGCCTCCCCCAGTGCCTGCCCCTTACGGCCAGCCGCTGCTGGAGCCGAGCCTGGAGCCAGGGTCTCCATTCCACCTGCGCTGCTGCCTCTCTCTCTTTTCAGAAGCTAAGGCGGGACCTGGGGCCCCCTCCCTTCTCTTTCTCGCTAGCCCCCTGCTCTGGACAGAAGGTGTCTTTGCAATGGGCAGGCCAGTCTCAGGCAGGGGGATGGGCGGCCGCTTAGCCTCCCCCGTTGGAGGTTTGTCTCTTTATCCAGAGAGGAAACCCAGCCCTGGTAAGGCAGGGCGAGCGCGTCCCACACAGCTGCACGCAGCCTCCCTGGTGCACAAACGCGTTCCTGCAGCTCTGAACGGCCCCGGATATAGAGAGGCGTCTGATGTGCCCCCTAAAGGGGCCTGGGGCCAGGGCCAGGGCAGGGGAGCCGCAGCAGGGGCAGGGGCAGGGCACCCCATCATCCCGCCACCCCGAGGCACCGCCCGTCCCCAGTCTCCCCTTCTCCCCAAAACACCAGCCCGAGATAAAGAGAGCGGGACGTTTCCTCGTCACCTGCAACCATTCCTTTCCTCTCTGTGCCCCTCCTGCCACCCCCAGACCATCCCCTGTGCTTGACTGGTAGAAATCAAGGGGTGCCCAGTGGCCAGCCTGAAGCCCCAGGGCTCTGCGCAGAACAGGTGGGACTGGACCATCCCTGCAGCCCGGCGGCGGCGCCTCTGCCCGCTCAGGCGGCCCGGCTCCCCCTGCTGGAAGGAGAGAGCACTGCAGGGAGAAATCCGCTCTTTCTCCCTCTCGGCTACCTTGGCACGTCGGCAAATGCAGGATATTTGCTGCAAAACACAACTCGGGCTACCCAAGGCCCCAGCCGCCTTACTCCCCTTCTCGAGATCATCCCTTGCTCTCTCCCCCAGCCATGTGCTGCAAGGAGAGAGAGAGAGAGAGAGAGAGAGAGAGAGAGAGAGAGAGAGAGAGAGAGAGAGAGAGAGAGAGAGAGAGGAAAAAGAAAGAAAATGAGAATCTAAGAGGGTCACTTAGATTCCAGCACCACCGGCGCCCTTCACAGTGACCCTGCCGCCGCCGCCCCCCCCCCCCCCCCCCGGAGAACCTCTGGCTTAGATTTTCTGCTTAGAAATCGCTCTTCTATAACTGTGCTCCTCACAAAGGAAAGCTTAAGCTTCTCCTCCTTCCCAACCCGGTTCTTTCTCGGCGCCTGTGGAGGGGAAACCCACGGGGTCCCCTTTTCAGATGAGCACCCTGAAAGCAGAGGTGCCAGCCCGGCATGTCCAGGAAACGTGGACTAAACCCCACCGAGTCTGCCCTTGAGGCCCCCCCAAAGGCCAGTGAGACTGAGGGGTGGCCGGTGCAAGCACGCTGCGTCCACCTGCATCTCACCTGTCTGCAGTGGTTTCCTGGAAACCGAGCTCTGATTCCTGACGGCAGGTTCCTGGGCCCAGGACACACACCCGAGCCATGTGTGCAAGCAGCTCTGATATCCCAAAGTCTGGTGCCTTCATTCATTCCTGGCTGGACCCATCCCGGCAGCTCAGAGCGCACACAGGTGCCCGGTCAGTGCACGGGGCTGCCCGTGGCCCACTCATGCCCACAGGTTCGGTGCTGAGGCCCCCATGAACCTCACGTCATGGGCATGTCTGTGGGCCGAGGGTAGAAACCCAGCAGGGAGACCCGGGCCAGATGGCAGCCCCAGCAGGGGGGCTTTGGAAGGGGCAGGGGGCTTGCTTATCGATGTCACGACGTTCCCAGTGGATTCTGTACTCACGAGACAGAACAGGGAGTCGGAGCCTGGCCCAGCATGCACCCAAACACCACCCTCTCCCCGGCACCGCCCAACCACAGACCCAAGCGTCCCCAGCGAGGCCGCCAGGACCCGAGCCCTGCCCGGGAGCTGCCCTCGCAGGGGTGCCCGCCCCGCGCCCCCAGAGTGTGGCTTTGGGGAACAGGAATCCGTCTGACTCTCCGACCCGGCAGCAAATCACTTTCTTGTGCTCGCCAGGTGACGGGGCACGCACAGGCTCGAGTTCAGGGACAGGGTTCTAGGGGAAACGCAGATCCTCCAACACTCCGTGCCCAGCGGCTGGGACCCGGAGCCCCCGGGCAGGGCCTCGCCCTCTCCCTGGCTTGCTGAGCTCCCGGGGTGACGGCGGCGAAGACGAAGCATATGGTGGGGCGCGCCCGGCCCCTCAGTGCCACCGGGTCCCCTGGACCCCGGGCTCAGATCGTTCCCACCGCTGCAGCCATCGGGGCCCAGAGACCTGGGCCCTCGGACACTCCTCAATCTCTGCGTGGCAGAGACGCCCCCACGGAAGTGCCAGGGGAACTTGCAAATCTCAGACTGCGGCAGGAATTGACACAGCCGGGGACTGCGAGCACGGGGACATCACCCAGAAACAGCGAGGCCTGCAGCGTGCTCAGCCTTCCCCGGCCTCCTCCTCCTCCTCCTCCTGCTCTTCCTCCTCCTCCCACTCCCCCTTCCTCCTCCTCTTCCTCTCCCTCCTCCTCCTCCTCTCCCTCCTCCTCCTTCTCTGTTTCCTACTCGTCCTCTTCCTCCTCCCCTTCCTCCTCCTGCTCTTCCTCCTCCTCCTCCCCTTCCTCCTCCTGCTCTTCCTCCTCCTCCTGCTCTTCCTCCTGCTCCTCCTCCTCCTTTTCCTCCTCCTCCTGCCCCTCCTTCTACTCCTCCTTCTCCTCCTCTTTTTCCTCCTCCTCCTCCTCCTGCTCCTCCTCCATCTGCTCCTCCTCATCATCATCATCATCTTCTTCCTCCTCCTCCTTTACCTCTTCCTCCACGCCCTCCTCCTTCTTTTTTTCTTCCTCCTCTTCCTTCTCGTTGTCCTCCTCCCCCTCCCCCCGCCCCAGTGGCCTTCTGTCACACCTCTCACTCTCCCTCCTTTCATCCCGTAACTGGGCGTCTGTTGTGTGCTGGAGACCGTGGGCCCAGGGTGGAAAGATAACCCTGAGACCAGACCCAGTTGCCTCCTATACATGGGAAAGTCTTTCCACTTATCTTCACTGAGTCCAGCCTGAAGCCGTTCTCATAGAATAATTCAGTGTAAAGCTAAGTTTCCTTGGAAAATCATGTCTTTTATCCAATTTGGATGAGAAAAAAAAAATACTTTTTGAGTCCCAGCGGGGAGTCACACAAATCTTCCTAAATTATTAAAATGTTTCCTGAAGCTATCTGTGCTCTATTTTTCATGAGGCAAAAAAAAAAGAGAAAAAAGACAAAAAAGTTTCCAGATAGTATTTAGGGTTCCCTGGGCGCTTTCCCCATCATGATGCCATGCCCTCAGGCTGCCGGACGGGAAGATGGTCAGAGAGAGGCTGACCTAGTCAGGCTGTCCCCCTCCCCGCACTGTGGGCTGCGTCCTCCAGAGGAGCAGCTGGCCTTGCTCTCAGGAAGTCCGAGCACTGCATCGCTTTAACCTCGCCCGAACCATGTAGCGGATTCAGGGAAGCCCGCATCCCACACTCATCAGACCAGAAGGCGGAAGTGGGGCGGGAAACGGTCTCAGCTCAGGCCATCTCCAGGTAAAGACCCTTCTCCTCCCAGAGAAGGGTCCTTCCTTGGCATCACACCAGCTGAAAAGAACCAAGTCCAAGCCGGAGTGAGAAGACAGTGGGTAGGTGTCTGCCTTGCAATCCAAGCTTGATTCCTGGCATCCCATAGGGTCCTCTGAGCACCGCCAGGAGTGATGCCTGAGTGCAGAGCCAGGAGTAACCCTTGAGCATTGCCTGGTGTGACCAAAAGGAATAGCTTAGTCTTTCACGCAGGGCAGACTGGACCGTCCATGTCTGCCTGCACACCCGATACAGTGTCCCCAATGGGGTCAAGGCTGAGCGCCTGCTCACTGGCCCCTTATTTCACACAGGGGGTTCCGTGGAGACCAGGAGAAAGCTGAGCCATGGGGCGTTTTTCCTTCCAGATGCTAGTCAGCCTCAGAACACGCCATAGGAACCTCTGTAAAGATTCTGATTTGTCGGGGCCAGAGAGAGAGTGTAGCAGGTAAGGCACTTGCCTGGCATGTGGCTGGCCCCAGTTTGAACCCCCCACACCCCTTGTGGTCTTGAGTAAGCCCTGAGCACAGCCAGGTGTGCCCACAACTCCCCTGCCCCTCCCGCCCTGTTTTTGGGTAGATTTTTGGATGTCACCTTCAGAGGACACTCTGACTCCAGCAGTCTGGAACTTTCCTGGGCGCCGGCATTTTTCTCCAGGAGCTGGGTTGACGCCACCCTTAGAGAAGCGTGGCTTGAAGCCATGTCAGACATCAGACCAAACGTTTTTGATGAAATGTGGTATCTGGGAGCGGCGGATGCATTTCCTTTATTTCTGCCTAGAACTTATTTGCTCTCTTATTATTTCTTTCTCCTTGAAGCATTTCCTACTTCCTGCCACCCCCAGGTCACCAGCCAAAGCTCCCCCTCTCCGCCCCCCATGCTGGGAGGTAAGGAGGCTCCTTCTATTACGTGCTTCCCAGACCTCCTAGGGAGATAATGAAGCAGCGCAATTGATTGCAATTTATTAATGAGAGCAGGATGTGACTGAGCGGCCTCCCCCTTTGAGGGCGGAACGGCGGCATGCTTCAAGTTTAGCATAAATACAAGTTCAAGTGCAAGGAGGTGGGGGGTGGGCGAGGAGGCAGAAGTGAGCACCTGAACACAGGGTGCTCTCAGCCCTGCCCGCAGCTCGCACTGCTGTTCCCTGATCCACAGGAAGGGGGCGCTTCAACCCTGAGCCGGAGCCACTGTCCGGCCGGCCAGGCGTGAGGGTTAGTCTGGCGGGCGCTGTCCTTGGTACTCGGGCACCGAGCACAGATGCTCCACGAAGACTGCAGTGCTGGGGACTCCCCAGTCCACGGCAGGGCCGCCCTCAGCGAGGGGCCCCGGGAGCCAGAAGGAGAGGGCAGACACCCCCGCCCCCCGCCCACCGCAGGGCTCCCTCCTGCCTGCTGAGCGGGGTCGGTTAGGAGGAGTGGGTGCCGCTGACCCCAGTGGAAGGCCATCGAGGACAGGACCATGCTGATCCGCCAACTCAGACACACTTGTCCCCCAGGCCAGTGTGTCACCCAGAAGGTCAGGACCACCGGCTCCTGCTCTCATCACCTGGCCCTCCCCTTCCTGCTTCTCCTCTCCCTTCTCCCCGCGGCCCTCCCCTGAGGTCCCTTGTGTCCCCCTTTTCCTCTTCTCTCCCCTCATCCGTCCGTCCTGCAGCCCCACCCCAACCGCCCTCTGGGCCCGCCTCGGGGTCTGCAGCTGCTCTCAGCAGGACACAGTCTGCTCCTGTGGGTGGACAGAGATCTGTCCTGCGGGCCGGCTCTGCCCGACGTCCCCATCCTGGCCTTCCTGCCTCTCACACAAGACGCTTCTAACCTCGGCTGCAAGCCTCTTTCTCCCCCTCGTGTCTTCAGGGCGAGCCAGGAGCAGGCCTTCCCCGCGTTGGGCAGCTGCAGTGTCCCCTGGGGTGGCATGGCTGGACACAAAGGTCCAAAGTAAGATCCGGGCTCCCCAGTTTTCAGTAGCTTGACAGTCACACCCACAAATGGCCCCTGGCACCATGTAATCTCATCAGTGGCCGAGACCCAGAGAGTGACGCAGAATTTCCTGGCGTGCATGGCCGTATTTGCAGCTGTGCAACCTCTTACGCTCTATCTCACTTACTTATCAAAAGTAGCACACATGTTTTTTTAACATGCTTGCTTATATTCTCTAATATTCAGGCTTAAATGACTCCAGAATGAATTGCAACAGTCTTCGCACACTTCCCTCTTATTGTGGTGAGACGGTGCTCAGTGGTGGGGTTGGTGTTTGAGTATTATCTGTAATGAACTCTTGTGAACTACTTTTATGAAAATAATTTATATGGGCTGGAGCAATAGTACAGCAGGTAGGGCGTTTGTCTTGCATGTGGCCGACCCGGGATCGACTCCTCTGTCCCTCTCAGACAGCCCAGCAAGCTACGGAGAGTATCCTGCCCACACGTCGGAGCCTGGCAAGCTACCCGTGGTGTATTCGATATGCCCAAAACAACAGTAACAACAAGTCTAACAATGGAGACATTACTGGTGCCCGCTCAAGCAAATAGATGAGCAACAGGATGACAGTGATACAGTGATATATATATATGTGTGTGTGTATGTGTGTGTGTGTGAGAGAGAGAGAGAGAGAGAGAGAAAGAGAGAGAGATCCAGATAGCCAGTCCCTGTCCTGATAGGCAAAACCAGGACTTCAGCCCCGCTCTGAGGAGGTTGTTTACTTGTGACGTCCCCACCTCCAGTGGCAGGCGTCTCCTCAAAGCCAGAGTCTCAGAGGGAGACTCGGTATGTGATGGGCTCTGCAGGCTGAGGTCAGGGCACCCAACAGCCGCCATCTCCCAGGGCACGTGCAGAAGCAAGGCCCCTCCAAGTGAGCCCCCAGACACATCTCTGGCCATTATGTTTCAGTCTCGTCTTTTGGACCCCGGTGCTAGAGAAAGCGGAGCTGACGTCCGGAGAAATTTATTTTTTTCCTTTTTTTTCTTTGTATTTCCCCCTGTGGGAAAAGTCCTTTGCTGTCACAACAAAGCATATTCATTTCCTTGGAAAGAAAGTCGAGGGAATGACCGGGGGCACTTTTATCCCGCCAGACATCCAGCATCCGTCTCTCTTGCAGCTTCCTCAGCTTGGGCGGTCCTCTCTGCTACCGTGAGGGAATCATAGCCACGGCGAGCCACGCAGAGCCATGCCCTGGCAAATCTCCCCAGGACTCAGCACTGCTCACCTAAAAAAAAAAAGAGAGAGAGAGAAAGTGGTGGGGGTGGAGCAATAGCACAGCAGGGAGGGCGTTTGCCTTGCACTCGGCTGACCCAGGTTTGATTCCCAGCCTCCCGTATGGTCCCCTGAGCACCGCCAGGAGTCATTCCTGAGTGCAGAGTCAGGAAGAACCCCTGAGCGTCGCCGGGTGTGACCCAAAAGCAAAAATTAAAAAGAAAAAAAACGAAAACAAGAAAGTGGGAAAGGTGAAGTCTGGCTCAGACGCAACTCCGCACCCTGGTTCATCCAGAACGGGGGTGCCCCTCCCAGTAGGAATAGAGACGAAGACCCCGGACGGTCCCTTGTCTGTCCGCTGGTCCGAGAGAGGAAGGCTGTCTGCCTTTTTAGTCTCGGAGTCACTCAAGGGACACGTCTCTCGTGATGTTCCGGGGGAGTCAGGAAGAGACGACGGTGCGTTATGGACGTGAGGCGGCCTGGGCTCCTGCTTCAGGACCCCTCTTGGCATGGGATTCTACTTACGAAGAGTGTTTCGCTGCTTAACAGTGGGCGGTTCAGAAAACGTGGACCATGCGAGGGCAGAGAAGAGGCTCAGCGAGTCCTGCCTCCCCACCCACGGAAGGTCACGCTGAAACCGGACAGGCTGGTGAAAGGCACCATCACGGGCCTCTGGAAACGGACCCGGGCCGTGCCACACAGTGGGCAGCCCATAGGCATCCGGGAGAACGGTGAGACTGTTACTTTCCTAGGCAACGCCCTCTGCTCCTCTCCCTGCTCCGTGGCTGGCAGAGGGCGGAAACAGAGAACCCCGCCAGGAAGGGCTGAACTAGGAGCAGAGAGGACAGAACTGCAGGCCAGGCTTTGTCCGAAACAGTCTCGGTGCCCTGTGGAGAAGGACAAACGTCACAGCACCCCGGGGCTGGGGGCCTGGGTGCACTCGGCAGCAGGTGAAGCAGAAATGTAGGAGGCAATTTGTTGGTTCAACTGTAACTGTACTGCAAATTGAAAAAAAAAAAAATGTAGGAGGGAAGCACAGGGCGAGCTGAGTTTGTGTGCTCTGGAGAGAGAAACCCGCGCCCTGACACACACACACACACACACACACACACACACACACACACACACACACAGAGAGTCTACTCCCCCCAAGCTGAACAGGGGGCCTTGGGGGAGAAGATTAATGCAGGGGCCTGCTCGAGCCTTCGAAGGCGTTCAGCAGTCTGCGCACAGAGCCTTCAGCACAAGGCCAAAGTCTCGGAACGTGGACGGTCCCCTCCTGGCTGCGCCGTGATGTGAACTGCTGACCAGAAGGACAAAAGCTCAGGGAGTCGGGCTTCAGAGTTGCACAGAGAATTAATCAAGGCAGGCAGCATGGAGGTGTCAGTAATAGATGGGACAGGAGAGAAAGAGAGAGACAGAGAGAGGGAGAGAGAGAGAGAGAGAGAGAGAGGGCAGGAGAGAAAATGACAGGGGGTAGGAGAGAGGGAGAGGAGAGGGAGAGATAGAGAGGGTAGGAGAAAGGGAGAGAGAGGATAGGAGAGAGAAGGAGAGAGGGTGAGGGCAGGAGAGGGAGAGGGAGAGAGAGGTGAGGAAGAAAGCGAGAGGAGGTAGGTGAGAGAGCAAGAGAGGGAGCAGGAGAGGAGAGAAAGAACAAGAGAGAGGGTAAGAGAGAGAGGGAACAAGAGAGGGAGGGGAGAGAGGGAGAGAGCAGAGAGTGAGCGAGCGAGAGAGAGAGAGAGAGAGAGGCTAGGAGAGGGAGGGAGAGAGAGGGAGAGAGAGCAGAGAGAGAGCGAGAGCAAGCGAGAGAGAGAGAGAGAGAGAGATCCTTTGCCATTAGTCCAGCCAAGTCACTAAGGATGCACACGAGAAAACCAGCATCTCCTGAGAACGAAGACTCCAAATGCCTCCATGGTATTGTCCAAAATGCCCCACTTTCAACACATATTATGGAAAGGCAACATAATTGAAAAGTTTACCCAATACACAGTAAAAGGGGGGGAAAAGCATCAATAGACATTGTCTCTGAGTGGAACCAGATGTTTATCCCAACAAAGGCTTCAAAGCATCTATTGTATTGGATGCGTTTTAGGGAAACAAAGGAAGCCATATTTAAAGAATTAAAGGAAAATATGATACGAATCCCAAATAGAGAATACGGGTCAAGAGAGAAATTCATTTTAAAGGAACCGAATGGAAATTCTTCATGGAATGTGCAGCAACTGGAAAGACAAACTGACTGGGAAGAGGCTCAGGAAGAAAGCTTCATCTGGCAGAAGACTCTGTAATTTTGAGCATAGAGAATAGACACGAAGGAATCAGAAACCAGAACAGTACCTCGGAGCACTGTGAACTGGCAGTGGGAGCACCAACCTGGGCGTGGCTGCACTCCCAAAGTGTATTTTTTATGAAAGCAAACACTGTAACCCGTTCCTCCTGACGCATCCCACACTCTCCGAGGTAAGACCATGCTCTCGAGGGATCATGCCCTGACCACTGAAATCCCAAACTTGAGATTTAGGATAATAAATATCCTAAAAGAAACCATGATGAGAATCAGACTTTACATCTTTGC
Organism: Sorex araneus; assembly: GCF_027595985.1. Taxonomy (NCBI): domain Eukaryota; kingdom Metazoa; phylum Chordata; class Mammalia; order Eulipotyphla; family Soricidae; genus Sorex; species Sorex araneus. The sequence continues at coordinate 258,804,274 of NC_073303.1, forward strand.
AGAAAGGATAAAGCATTGGAATAACAATCAACATGCTAAAAGAAAAAAAATGAGGAATAACAAAGGACTCTGTGTCCATCTCTTTTAGAAATGAAAGCGAAACCAACACTCGAAAACAAGAAGTGTGTTGGGCTTTCTTTCCTGCTGGCAGACCTGCCAGAGACGCTGGGGGAAAAGCCCAGGGGTGGAGCACACACACACCTGGCATGTGCCGGGCCCTGAGCTGGACGCTGGACATGCAGGCTCCGCCCCCAGAGAAGCAAGAGGTCCCAGAGGAAATGCCCCTGCTCCAAAGAGAATCTGCATGAGATCCCCCCTCCATGGCAGGGAACAACACCAGTGAAAGGAATCACGCAGATAAGGATGAGCCGACACCTTCCCTGCTCCAACCTGATCTACAAGACAGCTGCACCACCAGCTGCAAGAGATTAGAGTCACTGGGGGGCCAAAGAGATAGTCCAGTGGTTAGGGCATTTGCTGTGCATCCAATAGGGTCCCCCAAGCAATGCCAGGAGTAATTCCTGAGTGCAGAGCCAGGAGTACCTAACCCCTGAGCGTCACTGGAAGTGACCCAAAAGGCAGAGAGAGAGAGAGAGAGAGAGAGATTACAGTCACTGAGCTTGGAACCTAGGGACATCAATGTAGAAATACACGCCCCAAGTTGGCAAGAGATAAGGGGCACTATTAGAGCGAAAAGTCTCCACTTTTGCTAGATTTGGCTTTATGCAAACGGAGGTCCCGGGGCATGGGGGAATTGTAAGGGGTGACCCTGGCACCTCCTGACCTCCTGGATGCCTCTCAGGGAACACTGGGTGGGCCCAGGGACCCTGGACATCACACACATGTTTCTCACGGCATGCAGAGCCCAGACATTGAACCCCTGACCCATTCGCTGAGAATCGCTGAGGAGGGTCCCCGAGGACACCATTGCTTGGGTGTCCCCTCTGCCCCAGAGAAACTGAAGTTGTGACAAAGATACATTTTGTAATCCACTAAGAAAATAATTTTCTAGAAACACAGGCTAAGGACTGGAGAGCTAGTAGAGGGAATAAGGCATTTTCTTCGCCAGGAGTGAACCCTGAGCATGGAGCCAGAAATAAGGCCTGGGCACAGCCCAAAGCCAGAGGGGGAGGAAATATATATATATATTCAGTATATAAATATATTGTCATCCCATTGCTCATCGATTTGTTCAAGCGGGCACCAGTAACGTCTCTCATTGAGACTTATTGTTACTGTTTTTGGCTATATATATGTATATATATTTGGCTATATATATGTACATATATATGTATATGTATACATATATATACACACACACATAGGTTAGAAAAGAAATATAGGAGCTGTGTTGGGGAACAGTTTTTTCCCAAGGGGCCTGGACACGTTGTGCACCGGGTCCAGACAGACACGGGACAAAGGAAGATGGTGCTTGGAGAAACACTCCAGAAGCAGCCAATGGCTGTTCACCTTACTGCCAAATACATAGTTTATAGAGGGTCCCGGCTTACAGGAAGGTCTGATCACATGAGGTCCAGCATTATTGGCCTGTGACCTTTCCAACTCTGCTTCGCCCCGGTCCAATCCCAACCAAGGCTAGATGCTGCGGTCAGGATGACCTGCTAAGCGTACGTGACAGTTTCTGTGTCTTGGGCGCATGTGACTAGGAGGTCGAGTGAGGCTCAAGGCCGGACACCCGGTGCTGACCCCCTGTCCTTGCCAACTTTGCCCGGATAGTCCCTTCTGCAGAGCCTCCCTTCTGGGCCACTCTGCAAGGTCGGGCCTTACCTGCTGAGGTGCCTGGAGCCAGGCTGCACAGAGCTGGAGTGATAGCACAGAGTTTGCTCTCATGTGGCCCACCCAGATTGGATTCCCGGTCCCCCAAGCCTGCTAGAAATAATTCCTGAGCACAGAGCCAGGAGTAACCCCTGAGCACTGCTGGATGTGCCTCCTGCCCACAAAGAAAAGCGATTATATGCTTATATTTGCGGTTTGCAAACTCTCCCCCATTTCTAGGACTGGCCTTAGTGAGTGGGAGTTTGTCACGGAGGGCCCGTCTCAAAGCCGCAGGGACCCAAAGGGCACATTGGGGAAACCACTTACGTTTCCCCTGAAACAAATGCCTCGTGTAGTAGCCATTACACACAGTTGTAGCACCAACAACCGGATGCATTTTTTTTTTTTTGCTTTTTGGGTCACACCTGGCAATGCACAGGGGTTCCTCCTGGCTCTGCACTCAGGAATTACCCCTGGCCGTGCTCAGGGGACCATATGGGATGCTGGGATTTGAACCCGGGTCGGCCACGTGCAAGGCAAACGCCCTACCCGCTGTGCTATCTCTCCAGCCCCCGGATGCATTTTTGGAAAATGAAAGAAACAATGTGGTTGGATGGAGGGTGGGTGGGTGCTTATTCGGGCCTTGAAAATTAGATCAAGGGAACCTCGGACCGTGGGGCCATCTCAGCCTTTTTCCTCACTCTGTTACATCGTCTGTCTTCTGCGTCTCTGTCTCTTAACCAATCGAGGCAAAATCCATCAACGAATCAATCAACAGGAGGGATCCCTAGTGCCGACCGTCTGCCTCGGTCAATAACTTGACACTGGTTTGCCCTCGCTAGGGGATATACCACAGCGCACCACATCATGCAAGTTGCTGACCAGCAGGAGACGCTTCTGGGTGTGCAGGGTGCTGGGAATATCCCAGTCTCCCCTGGAGACTCCAGTCTCCTTTTCTGCTTACTTTGCAAAAACCTAAAACCACAAGCCGAAGTGATAGTGCAGGGGGTAGGGTGCTTGCCTTGCGCACAGCTGACCCAGGTTCAATCCCCAGCACACTGTATGGTCTCCCTGAGTGCAGAGCTAGGCCAAGATTTAAATAAAATAAAAAAATTAAATGCTCTTTAAAAAATAAGTATCTGGGGCTGGAGCGATATTTCAGCGGGGAGGGCATTTGCCTTGCACGCAGTCAACTCTGGGTTCGATTCCCAGCATCCCTTATGGTCCCCTGAGCACTGCCAGGAGTGATTCCTGAGTAGAGAGACAGGAGTAACCCCTGAGCATTGCCAGGTATGACCCAAAAAAGCAAAAAATGAATAAAAAATAAGTATCTAAAAGAAAGCAAAAATTAAAATAAGAAGTATTTAAAAGAAAACAAAAATTAAAAAAGAAAAGAAATGCCTCTTCATAACACTTTGTTTCTTATAAACAGCTATCCCCAGAGAAGGTCGTGAGGCAGAGTATGAAGAAGTAACACATTTTTGCTGGCTCTGTGGTCCTTTGTCAAGCTGCCTCATCTCTGGGAGCCTGGACTTCCTCCGCCCTAGCATGAAGCTAGCAGGGCATTGAGAGATTCGGTGAGATGATGTATATAAAGTCCCTCTCTCTCCCCGTAGAGGCAGGTGGGGGTGGGGGTGGGGGTAGGGTGGGGGTAGGAGGGAAACTGGGGACACTGGTGCTGGGAAATTACACTGGTGGAGGGATGGGTATTGGAACATTGTATGACTGAAGCACAATCATGAACAGCTTTGTAATGCTCTACCTCATGGTGATTCAATATCACTGTATCACTGTCATCCCGTTGTTCATCGATTTGCTCAAGCGGGCACCAGTAACATCTCCATTGTGAGACTTGTTGTTACTGTTTTTGGCATATCGAATACGCCACAGGGAGCTTGCCAGGCTCTGCCGTGCTGGCAGGATACTCTCAGTAACTTGCCGGGCTCTCCGAGAAGGACGGAGGAATTGAACCAAGGTCAGCCGCGTGCAAGGCAAACACCCTACCCGCTGTGCTATCGCTCCAGTCCAACACTCACCATAAAATTCTCAACTCACAGGCAAACGAGGACCAGAAGAATGAGATCACGTAAAGCGGCTGTCTCATCACAGCAAACGGGAAAAGGAAGCCAGCCACAGCCAAAGTAAGTTTCTCAGCGGAAACGTTGCTTTGTTAAGTCTCTCCGTTTGGTACACCTTCTTGGTTTTGTTATTCGGGCTTTGGGCTGCACCGGGCAGTGCTCAGGGGCTCCGGTGCCCAATGGCCCGTGTGTGGGCCCAGCAGGAAAAGCCATTCACCAGTGACGAATTAATTCTTCTGTGCTTGAACGTGGCCTCCAGATAAAGGCACTCGAGGTAGATTTGTTTAAGTTCAGCCTCTTGGAGAGAACAGGGCTCAACGTGTTGAATTCACTGGGGACAGAAGCACCAGGCATTGGAAAACGAGGAAAATGGATCTTGAATCATCATCCTGCCCTTGAGGGTGTTATCCAGCCGGGGGTGGAGGAGAGGGGAGTGTTACTTGAGGGATCAGTGCCAAGCGTGAGGTGAGAATTGGTTTCTGCAGCTGGTCTGCGCGGTCTATTTATCGGGGGAAATATCTGCAATACTCCCAAACCTGGCGCAGCGTCTACGCAGTGAGAAGTGTTCGGTGCATGGCTGTGCTTGTGGCCGGGAGGGGAGGCCTCACGCAGCAGACAGCTGTACAGCGCTTACCGACACGCACAATCTCTCAAACCCAGGCCCGTCCAGGGCATGATTCATCGGCAGATACTTCCGGACAGCATTTGATTATCGAGTGCTGTTGATCTAAGCCGCGCGATGAATTGATTTGTACTGGTGGACTCAGACATCAGGTTTGATTCCCAGAAACACCTGATTAGCCTCGAGGATCTCCCAGTGCGTCCCTGGAGGCCCCAGCGCATGCACTTGTGCGCCCACACACACACACACACACACACACACACACACACACGCTCACACACACGTGTACACTCGTGCATGCACACGCTCACACACACGCATGCACTCTTGCACGCACACATACACACACACACACACACACCTCCCCCACCTCCCACCCCGTGCAGCTGGTTTATCCCCACCCCCGGACTGAGGGGGAGATGGAATAAGGACTCAGACACATAATCTAAAGTCAGTCTCCCTTTTAGAAGGAAATAGGCAGGCTGACCTTTTCCACTCCTGATAAACAAACAGATTGAATTCAGCCGCTAATCCCTGAGCGGCCTTGCGGGGGCGGGGGTTGGTGGGGATGGGTCACTGCAGAAGCAGCGCCCGGAGACCACCGGGACTGCGTGGGGCCTGGGAAGCCGCTGACCCTCGTCTGCCAGGGGCACCGCACGTGCCGGAACCTGCCCGGGCAGCCTTAAGGAGATTCTGGATGGTTGTCGATAAGGTTCGACAGAGACGGACTCTGTCTCCCGCACAGCCTGAAGGGGAAGGGTGCGAGTGAGCTGGGAATGGCAGGGCAGACATAGCCCCAGGTCCCGGAGCTGCTGAGCACAGGCATGAAGACTCCCATAGTAGGGGCCCCACTCACCCCTTCACTCACTGATGCAGCGTCACCTAAGGGACCTGCTTCCCCCCACCCCCACCCCCGCCTCCTTCCGTGTCTTCCCTGGGTCTGGAGTGCTGGACCTCAGCAGCAGAACGGGACAGGGTGAAGATGCTGTTAGTGTATGCGCTCTCTCTCTCTCTCTCTCTCTCTCTCTTGCTCGCTCGCTCGCTCTCTCTCTCTCTCTCTCTCTCACATACACACACACACACACACACATACTCTCTCTCTCGCTCACTTACTCTCGCTCCTTTCTCCCTCTTTCTCTCACTTGCTCTTTCTCTCCCCTCCACCCTCTTGCTCGCTCTCTCTATCCCTCCCTCCCCTCCCACTGTTTCTCCCTCTGTCTCCCTTCCTCTCTCTCTTTCTCTCTCTCTCCTCCCCTCTCTCTCTCCCCTTCCCTCCCCAAGTCTTCCAGATTCTAGATCTCTCATTTTTCTCACTTAAAATCTTCCATGTCGGGGCTGGAGCGATAGCACAGCGGGTAGGATGTTTGCCTTGCATGCGACCGACCCGGATTCAATTCCCAGCATCCCATAGGGTCCCCTGAGCACCGCCAGCGGTAATTCCTGAGTGCAGAGCCAGGAGTGATCCCTGTGCATCGCCAGGTGTGACCCAAAAAGAAAAAAAAAATTTTCCATGTCTGCCTCCTTGCGCCTGAGTCGCACTTTGTTTGTCTGCATTCATCTGGGAGCATTTAAGTTTCTTCGAGTTCTCCTGAATCGCCTTGATGCGTCTGACTCCCTGAACTCTCGGAGTGTCTGCAGTGGGGCAGTTCTGATCTCTTATCCTGCAGGGCGCCTCCGTCAGACTGTCCCAGGCTCACACCCCGCCCTTCCCTTGGAGCATGTGGAGGTCCAGGTGGAACAGAGGCGTAAGAGATGAGATGGGGCCAGGGGCTGGAGACCGAGTACCGAGTAGAGAGTCGCTGGGCGGTTTCCTTGCATGCACCCAGCCTGGTTCTGTCCCTAGCCAGTACTGTCCTATCCCCAGCACTACTTCTCAATTTTTAAAAACTTAACCCAGATTGAAAAGCTGTTAGTAGTACAGTGTCTCACTCAACTAGTCTGAAGCCAAGCTTCAGAGAAGGTGGTCCACGCCCAGAGTTGCTTGACACTCCTCTCCCAAGGCTGTGTTCAGGGTGAACTGGCCGAGGGCTGCGAGAAAAGGCTGGTGTCAGTCATCGGTCCCGCTTCCTTCAGACCTGTGGGTGATAGGGGACAGGGGACATGGTGACGGTGAGCCCTGGACAGACTCTGGGCAGCTCCATCTCTTTCACTGGAGAGCTCCGACCTGGAACAGGTCACTCACCTCTGAGTTTGACTTTGCATTGTCAGTCAGCTAACATTAAGCAACACCCTCAGGTCCTTTATTTCTATCTTTAAAATATTTATTTATTTATTTATTTATTTATTTTGCTGTCTGGGTGACACCCAGCAGTGCTCAGAGGTTACTTCTGGCTCTGCACTCAGGGATTACTCCTGGCGGTGCTTGAGGGACCCTATGGGATGCCAGGGATCGAACCCAGGTCGGCCACGTGCAGCGTGAAAGGCAAAACACCCTCCCTGCTGTACTATTGCTCTGACCTAATTTTATTTATTTTTTTTAAGTTTGTTGTGTTGGATATCATTGGTTTGTCCTTTCCCCCTTGCCACTAGGAGCTTAGGTTTATCAGTCACACCCATCAAAGTGCTCCCGAGTCACTCCCATTCCTTTGTTTATCTGTAACAATTTCTACCAGTTTATCTGCTCTTCCCTTAATCAAACTCTGTTAATTGGTAAGGTCAGAACTTCCTAGGACACTGAATATTATAACATTGCCTTTCTCTCCTCTTTATGCCTTTTGAATAATTTACTTTAAAGCTATGTCTTTTTTGTATAGACACAAGAAGACAATATTATGTTTTTATAACTTAAGACTTAATTGGCCTCGAATATTATTCCCTCCTGGGCATCTGCTTTCTCCACTTAAGCCTCAGTTGCCCTCAGTTCCTAGCACCCCAAAGTAGGGTCCCCGACGTGGGACGGGAAGGATCCAGGGCAATCGGTGAGTTATGTGCTACCCTGGCATCGAGATGGGCCTGGCCAAAGTGCCTAATTCTTAACTATAAGTTAAGAGCTTGATCATAGACAAATGCTGTCATGATCCAATGGTAATTATGAGACTGGGACCCTGCCAGGGATAGGAAAGACTGATCTGGCCTGAGCACTGTAGTCTGAGATTGAGATGGCCCCAGGAGAGCAATTCTATAAGCTTTAATGCATCTCTTATTGTGTCCATACAAAATAATTAATATTATGAATTCTTATATGTTTGCTGGCTGAGGAGAAGAGAAACACATTCATGGGACTCTGCCCTTGGGTGGATCCTCCTGCTGAAAGAGAATTAAGTCCTAGGAGAAGCATCCCCTGAGGGAAAAGAACTTTACCCTATTGCTGACCACACCTATGTGTATGCCCCAACCCCCTCATGCTGTGGAGATTTAACTAGGCGGTAAGAGTGGGTTGGGGGCCAGATCCATGGGAGCCAGATCCATGGGAGCCAGATCCATGGGAGCCAGATCCACGGGGGCCAGATCCACGGGGGCCAGATCCACAGATCGAGAGAGAGAGAATGAAGTAGGATGGGGGAGAAAGAAGCAGGAGGAGAATCAGAGGAGAATGGAGATGGACATGAAATAAACCGATCGAGCAACCAGTTTGGCCTTCTTCCTTCCTTCGCCTGCCTCGCCGCCTGCGCGCCCTTTCTTTTTATTTTTATTTTTACACATTGTTGGGCTGGAGCAATAGCATGGTGGGTAGGGCATTTGCCTTGCACGCGGCTGAGCCGGGTTCAATTCCTCTGCCCCTCTCGGAGAGCCCGGCAAGCTACCGAGAGTATCCCGCCCCCACAGCAGAGCCTGGCAAGCTCCCCGTGGCGTATTGGATATGCCAAAAACAGTAACAATAAGTCTCACGATGGAAACGTTACTGGTGCCCGCTCGAGCAAATCGATGAGCAATGGGACGACAGTGACAGTGACACTAAGTTTGTTGTGACCCCTTTTTGTTAATGTGCGATCGAACCCATGTCCACGGCATGCAAGACCCGCGCCTGCCTGCTGTCCTCCTGCCTCACCTGGCCCTAGCACGCTGACCGAGACTCGGCTCTTGACTGAGCTTCGCCTTTTCCTGGTCTGTTAAAGTGAAACGTTAACCTGAGAGCTGCACGCACCACGTCCCCCAGCCACTCCCCACAGGATGCCCGGGGAGGTTGAGGCCCAGCGGGGTGTCACCCCACTGGGTTTCCCTGTGGTGTGGTGGACTCAGGCCCATCTGAGGGCAGCTGCCCCCACCCTTTCTCAGAGTCCATGGCCTGGTTCCAGACCTCAAGCTTCTCTGCAGCGGGGGCCGTTAGTGGTTAAAAAAATAAAATAAAAAATAAAGTCTGGAAAATAGAAACTTGGTAGAGTCTCCTTTGGAAGCCGCAGATGAGTTTCCAAGCCGTCTGGTGCTGATAATTATCTGTGAAGACCTCTGGCGCTCCCGCCGATGAGTTTCCCCAGGTTTCAAAGAAACTCATTTCTCAGCTGCTTTGAAAGGGATCCAGGTTGTCAGCCACTGAGGTCGTTGGACTTGAAATCAAAGGTTGGGAAACGCGGTGTGTGCAGAGATGCGTTGACGGTGCCCGTTGGGACAGAGGACTAGAACGGTCCCCCGTGGTCTCAGAGGTCCCTCTTGTTTCCCGGAAGCTTTGCCGTTGCAGTTGCACCGTCTGCTCGGTGATGGGGACGTTACTGGGAAATGGGACACAGCAACCACCAGGACAAATTGAATTCTAAATAGTAGAAGTGAAAAGGGCTGGAGCGGTAGCACAGCGGTTGGGCGTTCGCCTTTCACGTGGCCGACCCGAGTTCGATTCCTCTGCCCCTCTCGGAGAGCCCGGCAAGCTACTGAGAGTATCGAGCCCGAGCGGCAGAGCCTGGCAAGCTACCTGTGCATATTGGATATGCCAAAAACAGTAACAATAAGTCTCTCAATGAGAGACGTTACTGGTGCCTGCTCGAACAAATCGATGAGCAACGGGATGACAGTGACAGTGACAGAAGTGAAAAGGATCTTAGGACATCTCCTAGCTTGCTTCTCTGGCTCCTTTCCGAGAAAAAATTCTCCCAGAGATGGGAAGGGGACTTGTCCAAGGTCACGGGATGAATGGGTGTTGGGGCCCAGGCAAGAAACCTTGCCTTCAATCTCTGTTCCCCTTTTAGGCTAAGCTAGATTGTTGGTACACATGGGTTTGGAAAATTTACTTTTAAAAATAGGACAAGGGGGGCTGGAGCGATAGCACAGCGGGTAAGGCGTTTGCCTTGCACACGGCGACCCAGGTTCAATTCCCAGCATCCCATATGGTCCCCCGAGCACCGCCAGGAGTAATTTCTGAGTGCATGAGCCAGGAGTAACCCCTGTGCATTGCCGGGTGTGACCCCAAAAAAAGCAAAAAAAAAAAAAAAATAGGACAAGGGTCCAGAGAGATAGTGCATAGGTTGAAGAGCTTGCCTTGCATGCCACAGACCCTGGCTCGATCCCCAGCACCCGATAATATCCTCCCAGTTACAATCAGGAGTGATTGCTGAGCAGGAAGTTAGGAGTAAGTCCCCCAGGAAGACCCCCAAAACATGACACGCCTTTGTTTGAGAATCCTCCTCATCATCGTTTGTTGGGGAAGGGATTCCCGAGGGGGGCTGACACTCCCAGCCGTGAAGAGTGATGGCCCCCTCGCTTGGACACACCCCACCCTTCCACCCCATCCTCCCAAGGCACCTGAACCTTAATCGATATCATTCCCTCCCTTCGCACCACCACCTGATTAAAAAAATAATAACCTGCCTCACTGCCTCTGGGGCCTCTCCCAGAGCACAGCAGGGAGCAGGAAATGGCCCAGAAACCAGAAAGAATGGAAAACCGGGGTGAGGGGTCGGGAGTGGGGGGGCCTCGGGGCGGCAGCGGGGCTGGAAGATCTTTCCCCTCATTTTCCAGCAACAGGAAAAGAAGGAGAAGGAAGTTTGGTGGGCCGCCGGCCTTCCCCGGCGAGCACCCCAGCCTGCTGGATGCTGGGTACCAGAATGGTACAGCCCGCTCGGGGAGAAGGTGCTGGAGGCAGGAAACCCCAGGACACAGGCCCCCTTGCCCGCCACAGCCCACCCTGGCCCGCTGTACCCTGTGTCTCAGGTGGACTCTGAGCCACCGCACAGAACCCCTCTGCCCTGCGTTCCCAGAGGATTTCCTGGTAGCTCTGCTGGGAACAGACTCCTGGAGGTGCCAGGGCAGAAGCAGGGAAACCTGTTGGGTGGCTTTTGTAACATTCCAGTCCCAGGCTGGTTCAGGGCGTGCCCGTGGGCGGCATGTTTTGGAGAGAAAACCGACAGGCTCTGCTGATATGGGTCATGAGAAAACGAGGGGAGTGTCCCTTGCCAGGTATTTGATTCTGAGCAGGTCGTCGGATAGACAGGAGGTGGGGGCTGTTTTCCCTTCCCGCCTGGTACAGGTCCTCTTCTTCTTAGGAGGGTTAGAGGATCGGGAAGGAGTTGGATTTGGCTCTGAACAGAGATGTCGGCATTTGAATGGAGTGTAACCAGGGGCAACACTCAGTTCTGGGTTTGTGTGGGGGTTAGATGAGCACGCGCACACACACTCTCACGCATACACACACTCACACACACACTCACACATACACACACACGCACACACACACGCACACACGCACACACACACTCACACATACACACACACGCACACACACACTCACACATACACACACACGCACACACACTCACGCATACACACACGCACACATACACACACGCACACACACTCACACACATGCACACACACTCATGCATACACACATGCACACACACTCACGCATACACACATGCACACATACACACACGCACACACACGCATACACACACGCGCACACACACACACTCTCTCTTTGCCGCTGAGTGGTCTGAATTGTTCACGGTTCTCCAGAACCGTGCCAGCGCAGGTGGTCTTGGCACTGCGAAGCCCTGTTGCATTTTCTGGCGGGGCGTCCCTGTTTGCAGGAGTAGGTTTATGCGTCTCCTCGCAGGCGCGGGGTGGCGTGAGACTCGCGCCCACTTTAATAAGGCGTCATGGTGAAATCTCCGCTTCTCTCTTCCTCTGGTATTTGCACGGCCTCCAGGGCACCGTTTTAATTAAGTAATTTGTGTGCAAACACCTGTTCATGGGGGGGGATCGAGTGGAAGCCAGCTCTCACCGTGCCTGGAAGGCCCTGGACGGCGCCCTCTCCGGAAGTACCGACACCTGGAGGGAAGGCAGAGTGGGAAGGCAGCGAGGCACAGCGGGCAAGAATGACCCTGCCTGAGTCCCGGGACGGTGGCTGCACAGGAGCAAAGGCCCTGTGGAGAGAGGAGGCACGGCCGGCATGCAGACTGCCTGCTCCGTCACATGCACGAGTTCGGGTTTTAGGGTGATGTCAGGGAAGGGGCTGGGAGAGAGATGCAGGGTGGGGGAGAGAGAGGAAGGGAGGAGAAGGGAGGAGAGAGGAAGGGAGGGGAGAGGGGGAGAAAGGGAGGGAGAGAAGAAGAGAGTGGAGAGAGAGGGAGAGAGAGGAAGGGAGGGAGAGAGATGGGGAGAGGGAGGGAGAGAGGAATGGAGGGGAGAGAGAGGGAGAGAGAGGAAGGGAGAGGAGAGAGATGGGGAGAGGGGAGAAAGGGAGGGAGAGAAGAAGGGAGTGGAGAGAGAGGGAGAGAGAGGAAGGGAGGGGAGAGAGATGGGGAGAGGGAGGGAGAGAGGAAGGGAGGGGGGAGAGAGAGGGAGAGAGATGGGGAGAGGGAGGGAGAGAGGAAGGGAGGGAGAGAGGAAGGGAGAGGAGAGAGAGGGAGAGAGATGGGGAGAGGGAAGGAGAGAGGAAGGGAGGGGAGAGAGAGGGAGGAAAAGGAAGGGAGGGGAGAGAGATGGGGAGAGGGGGAGAAAGGGAGGGGAGAGAAGAAGGGAGTGGAGAGAGAGGGAGAGAGAGGAAGGGAGGGGAGAGAGATGGGAGAGGGAGGGTGAGAGGAAGGGAGGGGAGAGAGAGGGAGGAAGAGGAAGGAAGAGGGGGGGGAAGGAGGGGGAGAGAGAGGGAGGAAGAGGAAGGGAGGGGAGAGAGATGGGAGAGGGAGGGAGAGAGGAAGGGAGGGGAGAGAGAGGGAGGAAGAGGAAGGAAGAGAGGGGGAAGGAGGGGGAGAGAGAGGGAGGAAGAGGAAGGAAGAGAGGGGGAAGGAGGGGGAGAGAGAGGGAGGAAGAGGAAGGGAGGGGGGGAAAGAGGGGGAGAGGGAGGGAGGGAGGGAGGGAAGGAGGGAGGGAGAGAGAGAGATGCCAAACCCAGCACTTCACCCGCCTCCCCAGGAGAAGACCAGGCACCCCAGCCAGCCCCACCCCTCATCCCCCAGGGGACACCGAGTCCTCCAGTGCCCCCATCACGTGAGAAGGGGGACATGCCTGGCCCAGCCCCCACCCACAATGGGGAGGAAACGCCCCCCCATGAGAGAGCTGGGGACCACAGCAGCCACCCTTGGGAGCGAAGACGGGTTTCTGCCAGCCCCAGGGGCCCCCCCCGTAGAGCCCTGTGCTGCCACCGCGCTGGGGGTCAGCGTGGAGACCCCCACGGCTTTCCCAGCCTGCCTTGCGCCTTCACCCAACTGGGCACCAACAGAGGAGCCTGGGCAGCAGGCCTGCGGACCCTGGGGAGGGCCTTCCTCCCAGCGAGGGTGCAGGGCCATGGAGCCCCCCCCCCAACACGTGTGGACCAACCGCCCGGGTCCTCCCCAGCAGCCTCCACCCCCCGGGGAAGCTTCTGGAAGTCAGAGGAAGCATCAGAGGAACTTCTCGCGATGTCTTCGGGGACAGTGCTGGCGAGCCGGAGCCAGGAGTGGCCCCAAGTGGGTCTAGGCTTTTAGTCAGAGAAGTTTGGGCTGGGGGTGGGGTTGGTTTATTTTTATTCCTGAGCCAGAAATTAAGTCCATTCTTAAATGCTCAACTAGATGCAGATTTTTTTTTTTAAAGGAGATGCCATCTCTCGCGGATTCAACTGGCAACAGGAAATGATCACGAACGCCCCTGGTAAATCCCACCCCAGGGCCGTGTGGGAGTGGCCACAAGCTTTTCTTGGGGAGCAGTTGGCAAAGGTGTTCAGGGATTCCCGGGGCCTTTCCGCCCCGCCCTGCCGCCTCTGCGGAAGGGTCTGGAAGCTGTTGCTCGGTGCGCATGGCCTCGGGGCACCAGTGTGGCTGTTTCCTCTGCTGGCGGTGGGTGGGTGGGTGTGGGGGTCTTCCAGGCGATGTGCAGGAGATGTGGGGACCCCTCCAGAAGATACTCAGCCAACTGGGGCCGTGTGTGTGTGTGTGTGTGTGTGTGTGTGTGTGTGTGTGTGTGTGTGTGTGTGTGTGTGGTCTCAGTGGAGCAAAGCATGTTCCCTGGCCTGTGGCAGAATTTGTTTTCTGTTGTTGGTTTTGTTTCTGTGTCACACCTGGCCGTTGTGCTCGGGAATCACTCCTGGCAGTGTTTGGGGGGTGGGCGCGAGGCACGTGCTATGGGCAGGGTTGAGCCTGGGTCTACCACATCTCAGTCTCTCTCTCTCTCTCCCTCCCTCCCTCTCTCTCTCCCCTCTCTCCTCCCCCCCTCCCTCCCTCCCTCCCTCTCTCTCTCCTTCCTCCCTCCCTCTCTCTCTCCCTCCCTCTCCCCTCCTCCTC